>NW_027044571.1:0-58909 GCF_964019385.1 Sycon ciliatum | reverse complement strand
ATCTTAGGATTCTTGTCGAGAACGGTAGGGGAAGACAGACTCATCAGACTCATTCTCATACCACAGTTTCCTTTCTAAAAACTTCACCTTCAACCATAATCAAAAACTTGCCAACCACCCCCGTATCTGTGTGCGTGCGTGCGTGCATCATGCAAGCGCGGATCATGCGGAATGCAATGATGCAACTACAAGAAAACAAATCTCGGCAGCTAGCAACGAGTGCATTCAGAGAAGAAGCAAACAAGTTCAGATTTAAGTAGTTTGTGATGAGCAGCAGAGACAAACATGCAGGAGAGTATAATTATATGATGAGATGGAGGCGACATTGGGAATACTCGGATTCACAATGTACGCGTGCCATCAGCTGGGTAATCAGAGTCGTCGTTGGACATCGTAAGTAGTCTTCATGATGTGGTGACATTCATGACATTCCCGACAACGAAAGTTATCTTACCCACTCTGCGATACGCTCACGGGCCTTCTCTGCTGCTTTGCGATTTGCCCGCCTAGGCTGGAACATGGTTGGAGCAGCTTCGTCCGCCATTGCCTGTTCCATAGCCGTCGCCGGTGCCGGGCGGTGTTCCATATCACCAGCCTCCACTGCTCCGACGTCATCCACAACGTGCAGCTCGAGCGGATAGAGCTTGCTGATCGGTCTCGACAACACTGCCTTCGATTTAGCCGTCTTCAGCTTGACAGCTCTGACTTGGCCATCGACTCCAGGTAAGATTTCTACCACTCTGCCGAGTCTCCAACTTCCACGTGGCTGGCCGGTCTCTTGGATTACGACCACTTCTCCGACTGTTGGTGTCCGAGAGATGCTACTCCGTGACTGTCGGTGTTGACTCATTGATGCTTCGCGCAGAGCAGGGAGGTACTCATCTTCCCACACCTTCCATGCTACATCCAGTTGTATCTGTTGCCGTTTCCACATCCTCGTGACCTTGGCTGCTGGTGTCTCCGGACCGTCCTCCTCGTCGCTGTCCGTCTGAAAACCGGTTGCCGTTCTTCCTCCACAGAGGAAATGTGACGGTGTCAGGGGTGAGAATGAGGACACATCGTCGTCGTCAACATATGTGAGCGGCCTCGTATTGATCATGCCTTCCACTTCGGCTGTCAGGGTTGCGAGCTGGTCTAGAGTCAGGAGGCACCTTCCAAGACTCTTCCTCAAGGCTCTCTTGACAATGCTCACCAGCCTCTCGTACACACCGCCCTTCCATGGCGCAAACTCTGTTGTGAAGCTCCATTCGATATTCTCCGTTGAGAGATACGATAGCAGGTCTGGGTTGGCAAGAATCAGCTTCAGATGATCGTCCAGGACAGAGCGTACCAACTTGAACTGGGGTGCGTTGTCACACACAATAGACTTTGGCTTGCCTCGTCTCGCTGCGAACCGTCTCATGCTGTTCAAGAAGGCTGCTGCAGATAGGCCAGAGACTATGTCCAGGTGTACAGCTCGTGTGGTTAGGCAGGTTACTAGGTTGATCCATACCTTGCCTTTCTCCGTGCCGGTGCGGATCAATAGCGGTCCGAGGTAGTCAAGACCAACGTACGTGAATGGAAGTGCTCTGGTAATCCGTTCCTTGGGCCATGGGGGCATGGACGGCAACTTGAACGGACGCCCTTCGTGTCTTCGGCAAACCGAGCACTGATCCAGGATACGGCGAACGATAGCACGGCCACGTATGATCCAGAACTCTTGCCTTGTCTGGGCCAGGGTGTGTCGAACACCTGCATGCAGAAGCCGTCCATGGACTTCGCTGATGACATGCTTCGTGAACGCGTGATACGTTGGTAGCAGCTTCGGTAGTTTCTGGTTAGTTGGTAGTTCAGCGTTGCTCAGTCTTCCGGCGCATCGCAGTATGCCGTTGTCGTCGATCACAACACCAAGGTTAGCAACTGAACTGTGCTTGGCATTGGTCTTGATAGCTTTGAAGATGTCAGGGAAGGCCTCGCGTTGTACCATTCGAGTCCACCAATCTCGCGCAGCCTGTATGTCTTGTGACACGATGCCGTAGCTGTTGCTGATCTGAGAGAGACGTGGTGAGTTGGGACGCAGTTTCTTCAGGAACTTCATGCACAGAGCAGTGATTCTCAGGACCTTCCTCAAACTGCTTGCTCTCGTAAGCACGCTGCCGAGACCAGATGGAATGGTGTGTGGACTAGGTTGGTCAGTAGCACGATCGCTGCCACCAGTCACCAGGCTTGCGGTATGAAGCGTTGGTGCTTGCTCCTCCTTGCTGGCTAGGTCGGATTCGTCAGCTGAGAGTGTGAGGTCCTCGTCTGGCCAGTGATCTGATGTGGTACGTAACCAGTCCGGACCGTGCCACCATGACTCCTGAAGATCGGCCACCAAACCGCCTCGGCTAGCGACATCAGCAGGGTTGCACTCTCCAGGAACATGGCGGAAGGACAAGAACTCGCCGCAAGTACGAATCTCTGACACACGGTTGGCCACGAATACGGACAGTGGCTTGGATGATTTGATCCAATGCAGAACACAACGCGCGTCCGTCCATAGGGTGATGCTGGTAAGTGGGAGATCGAGTTCATCTTTGCAGAATCGGGCTGCCCGTGAACCAATCGTCACGCCAAGTAGTTCCAGCCGTGGCAGGGTGAGACCGTTAGGCTTGCCGTCCTTGGACTTCAGCGGTGCAAGACGTGTCTTGCCGAAGAGGAGCTCACAGGTTGTCATCATGGCTATGGTTGTGCGGAGGTAGACCACAGTTGCAAAGCCCAGTTGTGACGCATCGGTGAAGACGTGTAGCTGGTAGGTAGCATCGGTTCCATTAGCAATTGGGTTGATTTGCCTGGGGAACGATAACGAGCTGACCTCGCTCGAGGCTGCATGGAGGGTCAGCCAGGTGTCCAGTAGGTGTCCAGTCAAGACCGTGTCCCAGTCCATACCAGCTTGCCACAGAGAGCGTAAGAAGACCTTGATACGAAATGTGACCGGAGCAACCAGTCCCAATGGATCGTACAATGATGCAGCATACTTCAGGACAGCGCGCTTAGTCCAAACCGGGTCGGTGCTGGGTTGGGTTCGAGGACAAGCGAGCTGTAGACTGTCATCCTTGGTGTGCCACGTGATTCCAAGAACGTTGACACTGTCGCCCTGTGCCCTTTCCTTGGCATCCATAGCTGTCGTAGCGTGGCTGTTGTTAGATGCCCACTCACGTAGCCGCATGGACGAGCGAGAGAATACGGATGTAGTTCGGTTGCACATATCGTACCCTTCTTCCGGGGTGTCGACACCGATGAATACGTTATCCACGTAGATATTGCGGGACACCAAGCGACCGACATCCGCATCTTCATCATTTGCTAGATGGTGTTGGATTGTTGCCGCTAGCAGAAATGGACTGCTCACGATGCCGAACGGTACTCTCCGAAACCGATAGACCGCGATGTTGTCCGGAGTTGCTGTGGGATTAGTTGGATCGCGATACCATAGGAAGCGTGTCACGTCCCGGTCTGGCGGCCAGATGTCAAGTTGCAAGAATGCCTTCTCGATATCGGCTACCAGCAGAATGGGTGTGATGCGGAGTCGCATAAGAACTCCGGCAAGGTTGGGGAGCAACACGGGTCCACGTAGCAGACAGTTGTTCAAGCTCTTGTTGTGACGCCGTGCCTTGGCCGAGGCATCATAAACGACACGCAACTTGGTCGTCGTCTTCGTTGGAGTTAGAACTGGCTGGTGGGGTAGATAATGGAGTTGCGGACCAGTGACAGAATCCGGTGTCATCTGCTCAATGATGCCCATGTCGGCTTGCTGCTGGATCACCTTGTCATACTGCTCAAGTAGTGACGAGTCGGTGCTTAGCCGCCGCGATAGAGTCCGGAACCGGCCCAACGTCAATCCGTAGTTGTCCGGGAGAAACTGCTGCTGGCCGTTCCATGGCCAGCGAACGATGTAGCGATTATCGGTGCACTCCACTGTTGAGTGGAAATGTTGCAAGGCTACGTCATCGTCTTTCACGGGAGACGGGTGCTCTATCCCAAGCGTTTCGAGGCTCCACAAATCCGGAATGGACTGCTTAAGAGGCAGAACCTCCTCGTGTGAAACGTCGGCTGCGGCTGCGATCAGAGTGGTTGCCGGTAGGGCAGTGGTGGGAGAGGTGTCCGTCTTGCCGGTGACCACGTAGCCGAGGGAGGTTGGCAGAAGGTTGAGGCCTGATGGTAGAGGTTGCACATGGCCCTGCACGAAGTCCCACAGATAATCAGACCCAATGAGTATGTCGATCTTTAGCCGTTCATCTTCGGCGTTAATCGCATCAGCTAACTGGTTGTCGTGTTGCAGTTGCTGCAAGGTCGTGATGTCGGGGTGTGCAACCGCAGGACGGAGAACCGGGTTTGTGATGTGCGGTAAGACGCTGCCTTCGATGGCCTTCGTTGTACCATCCTTGAGATGAACGAACAGGTCGGAGATCGGTACCTGTGCTGTGTGGTGTTTGGTGGCACCAAAGGTTGACACGGACAGCCATTCATGGCGAGTATGGCGCAGGGAGAGCTGCCTTGCCAAAGCCTCCGTGAAGTACGTGCGATGGCTGCCTGAATCAAGAAGAACGCGAGCGGTGGTGATTGTACCATTGTTGCCTTGCACATTCGTTGTGGCGGTTTGGAGTGTGACAGTTGATCCTGTTGCTTGCAGGAGACACGATGACTGGTCCGAAGCAACTGTCTGGTCCGAAGCAACTGCCTGACCTGGAACCTGAGTGGGTGTGCACGTAGCGGTTGTAGTGTCAGAAGCTGCCACCGCTGCCGTGGAAGATGAACCGTCAGCTCGTCGGGTGGAATGCGAACCTACACCAGATGGCTGGCGACTCTGCAAGCAGATGGTATGGTGATGGTGACTTGGGCGCTTGCACATCCGGCAGGTCTGTGTTTGCCGTCGGTAACATTCCTGGCTGCGGTGACCGGAACCCAAGCAAATAAAGCAACGACGTAGCTCCATTAATCGTTGTTTCCTGGCAGCAGAAGATGTGTAGCGTGAGCAATTGTTGTCCATATGTTGGCCATCGCAGAATATGCAACCACGACGGGAACGTTGTGGTCGTCCTTGGGTATCAGGGTGAGCTGCCAGTGCATCCGCTGTGCTAAAGAGTTGCTTTGGCTGCACTCCAACAGCGTCAGGTTTGTTCGGAGGGCCTTGGCCAGTCCGCTGGCGGAGTTGCTCTTGTAGAGTTGTGTACTTGGCCATATACTCTCGTAGAGTGGTTAGTTTCCAGGGCTGGCCGGCGTTGCTGATACCACGCCACTCCTCAAACTTGGTGGCAACCTCGAGTGGAACCTTGCCCCACAGCTTTTGGCACAGGAGACGTTGATCTGCCAACTTCTCTCCCTGTGTTTCCAGCTGTCGAAGGAGACACTCCACAGTTTCGAAACTTCGATGGATCTCCATGGGCCTGTTGGGTGGTGCCGGTAGTGCTTCCAAACGGCTGTACAGGGATGCAATGATGATCTCCGCTGAACCATACTTCGTCTTCAACAGATCCTTGACGGTGGTATAGTTTGCACTTGTCAATGAGATGCCCGCTATGGCCTTCGCCGCATCGCCGGAAAGGCAAGATTTCAGGTATGAGAACTTGCTGACATCCGCAATGGGCTGGTTGTCGATGGAAGACTGGAATCGCTCCCAAAACTCTGGCCACTCAATCACCTTGCCAGAAAAGGACGGTAGAGTCAGCTTTGGCAGCTGGACGTTGAGGCGTGATGGCTGTGGGGCAGTACTGAGGCCAGCTGCCGCGGTTGCAGCATGGGCTGCCGCTAATGCCATGGCCTGTATCATGTCTGGGGAATTGGTTGGTGTCGGGACAGTTGGCTGGGCCTGTGTTGTATCCGTATGCTGAGCCTGAGCCACAGGGTTCTGAGTAGTAGCACTGATGTCCGTGCCTGTGGACATTGTGCTACGCCTTGCCTCCACACCCGTGCTAGGGCTGTCCAGTCTGCCTGCAGCAGATTCCGTGTCGCCCGTGCCTGTTGCCGGCAATTCCTTTGATTCCAGCAGTTCGCCCGTGGGCCTGTCCGTCCCATCACTGTCCACGACCACTACCTCCTGTGTTGTATCGTGCCGGGTGGCCTTCTGGGGTGTTGCTGCCTCTGCAGCAAGCTCCGTCACCACTGGTGAATGTGTCCCTACCCCTCTATAGTCGAGTAGTGCACGTGCGTCCGACACACTTGTGCATTCGTGGTCAAAGCCATCATCCCAGGCTTCCAAATCAATTAGTGCGTCTTCCACACGCTCGTCTGCCTCGCAGTTCTCCAGCAGGGTACCAATCTGCTCGGACAGGTCGTTCACTGTGTCAATCAAGGGTAGGATTTTCTCAACATCACTCTGAAGTGACAACAGACTAACGAATTTCTCCTCCGTTTTACGGAGTTCATGTTCGATCCTCCTCCTTACTCGCGTCACCCTTCCCTTGGCCCTGCCTCGCTTCTTGACTAGGTCGTTGTAAACCACTTGGTCCAGGACGTGAGATGTGCTTTGCTTCTCAGTCGTCTGATCCAAGGACTCCTCTCCATCGTTCGTTGTTGTCTGTTCAACCTCTCCGTCCATCGTAAAAAAACGAAAGTTGTTGGACGCGTTGGTTCCAAATCCTGGTCTCTACAGCACCATGTCGAGACCGGTAGGGGAAGACAGACTCATCAGACTCATTCTCATACCACAGTTTCCTTTCTAAAAACTTCACCTTCAACCATAATCCAAACTTGCCAACCACCACCGTATGTGTGTGCCTGCGTGCGTGCATCATGCAAGCGCGGATCATGCGGAATGCAATGATGCAACTACAAGAAAACAAATCTCGGCAGCTAGCAACGAGTGCATTCAGAGAAGAAGCAAACAAGTTCAGATCTAAGTAGTTTGTGATGAGCAGCAGAGACAAACATGCAGGAGAGTATAATTATATGATGAGATGGAGGCGACATTGGGAATACTCGGATTCACAATGTACGCGTGCCATCAGCTGGGTAATCAGAGTCGTCGTTGGACATCGTAAGTAGTCTTCATGATGTGGTGACATTCATGACAGATGTAGCATGCCGGTAATTATCACTGGCATAATTTGGGCATATTGGAAACCATAATTCAGCAATTCACCAAGCATAATCCGCCAAGGGCTGTCTGTTTGTACTGGTTCACCATACCATTAGATTGGACCGCAGCATAATAATTATAGCACCATCATTGGCATCAGTAATTCCAGCATAATGTAGCATAATCACTGGCATAATTTGGGCATCATGGAAAGCATAATTCAGCAATTCACCGAGTATAATCCGCCAAGGGCTACATGTAGTTGTTGCTTGACAACATGTTACAAGGCGGAGGACACACTATGTTCGGAAACAGTGCCCCTTTACTACTACAACCAACCAGAGCTCTACCATTAGCAACCTTGGAGGCTGTAGTAAGGGCCACTGTTTCCGAACATAGTGTGTCCTCCGGCTTTTAACATGCTGCCAACCAATATTATAATGTAGATCTACATGTAAGAAAAAGAACCTCCACATACATGTACATGATGTAGACCGTGTCAGATGTCTGAGAGCAGAAGAGAAAGCAACATCCTTCTTGCTTCTTATGTAGCTGCTGAAGTGCTGGCACCCTGTAGAAGGCTGTACCATGTGTAGATCTACGGGGACTATTGACTAGTGTTAGTCTGCCAACACTGATCATGTTCTGCGAGTGGTCTGTTGCCTGGGTTTTGCCTGGGTTTTGCCAGGACTGTGTTACTGTTACTGTTAGAATGAACGTCCACGACGGCACGAGATCAGTAGATCTACTCAGCTTCTCAGACAGTCTTCATCTTCGCAGCAGCTCAGCCTCTTACACTTACACCGCCAGGGTAACTGACCTTTACTACAAGTACAAGGCTGGGGAAAAGGCTCATACCGATACACGTACATGTACTATTAGGCATTGGCGGATAATGCTCGAAAAGGTGGCAGAGTCTGCTCGAAAAGCAGTGAAATTGGCAGAACCATACAAACATTATGGCGGGCAATTCCTCGAATCCTGCTCCATTTCTTTATCCACATACCGGTATACCAAACATGCACGAAACTTACCAGAAAAAGTACCGAATTCTGCCAATTTTTCTGCCGGCATTATCCGCATTGCCTATTATAATAATTATATTATTTTGCGGGTCGTTTTGTCTCACACATAGGCGCATGCGCTTGAGTTGCTAGTGTACCGGTACCATGCGCTTACTCATACTCATAGTGCAATATCAGCCAACTCACCCCAACGTCCACTCGTAGTCTGCGCCACCTACCGACCTCCTGGTGGTACCCTGGCGGATATCCAGGCATATTCTGATGGTCTGGAAGACTGCCTTCTGTCGCTTGATCTACCTGAATCCACACTACTCCTCACCGGTGACTTCAATGCCCATAACTCGAGCTGGTTGGCTGGTGATCGGACAACCCCGGTGGGTCAGTGCCTTGAAACCGCCTTCAGGTGCTTCGGATTAGAGCAACTGGTCAACTTCCCTACGCACTGGAGCCCAAGTGGCCGGTCATCTTGCTTGGACCTCATCGTCACAAATTCACCCCAGCAGTTCCTCTCCGTTGATTCAGCCGCTCCACTGGGTAGCTCTGACCACGTGCAGCTCATCTGTCGAGTCCGTCTCCCTGTCACGTCCAAAAATCCAACCCTACAACATCACTTCCTCCCAACATCTACCCCTACATCCCCAGGTTACAATTTCAAGTTGGTGCCACGTTGCGTATGGGATGACCTGAATGCTGAACTTGCTGATGTCCACTGGAAATGTCACCTCCGCAGCTCGCACGTGGATGATGCTCTTTCGTCTTTCCACTCTATTCTTAGCAGGGCCATGGAGAAGCACCTCGGGTACTTCTCCCGGCGTCCACTCTCCCCCTCATGCCGACGTTTGGGTCAGCCACCTTGGGTTGATGCCCCCCTCCGTGCCGCCATTAAGGCAAAGCACGATTTCTACAGTGTGTGTAAGAAATACCCAACCCAGCTTAACATGCATGTATATCGATCTCAACGGAACTTGGTGAAGAGTCTGACTCGATCGAAATACCGGGGATACATTCGGTCCGTACAAGCTACGCTGCAGGACAAAAACCGCCCATCACTGTTTCAGTTCGTGAGCAAATTAAAAAATCATAAAGTATCTCGTGACATCCCGACACTCACCATTAGTTCTACACAGCAGGCTACTACCTCTTCAGCTAAAGCCACTGCATTGAACTCTCAGTTCGCCTCAGTGGCCGTGCCTGATGACCCTTCTCTACCCATTCCCCCCATTGCCGAGGAGTCGGGTGAGGCTGACCGCCTCACATCTGTCTTTACTACGACTGTTGCCATCCGACGTTACATTCGAAAGCTCCCGTCTGACAAGGCGCCAGGCCCAGACGGCATCACTAATCTGGTATTAAAGTCCCTTGCGCCCTCAATAGCATACCCCTTATGTCTGATTTTCAACCTATCATTCCGCACTGGTCGTTTTCCCTCTGCATGGAAAACAGCTAATGTTATACCGATCTACAAGAAAGGGTCCCGCCACGAAGCATCAAACTACCGTCCGATATCTTTACTGTCCTGTGTTTCCAAACTCTGTGAGCGCGTTTTCTACGACCAATTGTACTGTCATGTCTCGTCACGTTTGAGTTCAGCTCAGTCCGGATTTCGCAGAGGCGATTCTACCACCCTCCAGCTGACGCGCCTGGTGCAATTAGTGTGTCGACATCGGGATGCTGGAGACCTAGTCGGGATCTGTTTTTTCGATCTTGCCAAGGCCTTCGATACCGTCTGGCACCGGGGGCTCTTGGCCAAGCTTCGTGGATCGTTTACTGTAGACGGCAATCCCCTGCTATGGCTGACATCTTACCTAACTGGGCGAACGCAGTACGTCACGGTACATGGGACGTCCTCAGCCGACACAACAGTACTATCCGGAGTTCCCCAGGGTTCCATCCTCGGCCCCCTTCTTTTTATCTTATACGTCAATGATCTGCCCGCAGCTGCCCCGGGCACATCACTATTCGCAGACGACACAACGCTCCTACGGGCATCTCCTAACATCACTGGCCTGATGAGTAACCTAGCTAACGGGATTCAAAGAGTAATTTCCTGGATGGCGTCTTGGCGGTTATCGCCCAATCTGTCTAAAACTAAAATCATGCTCTTTCCTTCTCAGCCTGATGTTCCGCCCCTCCTCCATCCCACTTTCCCCCAGCCTATAGACATAGTCTCCAGCCATAAGCATCTTGGCATTTTCATTGACTCTAATCTTTCATGGGACCCCCACATCGATTACATATGTAAACGATCAAGTTCATCTTTAGGAATCCTCTCTTCTCACTGTTACCATCTCCCAATCTCTTGTGAACTCCTCTTTTACTCAGCTTACATACGCCCCATTTTTGATTATGCAGATACTGCTTGGGCTGGAATTTCCACAACCCGTGCTGAAAAGCTCGAAATTCAGCACAAAAAAGTTCTAAAAATCCTCCTCCGGAAACCCCGCATGCTCCCATCTTCCACCCTTTATGCCCTTGCTCACACTACCCCTTTGTCTAAGAGACGTAATTCACATCTTGTCACCCTTATCCATTCTCTCAAACTCAATCTGTGTCCACCTCACCTCCACTGTTTCAACTGGTTTTCTTCCCGTAGCACGAGAAACTCCCTTTCCCTTCCGAAACCCAAGTCCTCCTTTCTACTTCACTCTCCCCTTTTCACTGCGTACTCTGCGTGGCTGGCACTTCCCCAAGAAGCTAAGGACCTTTCTTCCCTCCGCCTTTTTAAGAGCCTTGTCGCGCCTTGACTTTGATTTTGCGTTTCTCATTTTGTTGCAATCACTACTTATCCATGCCGGTTCCTTTTTTCTTCTCCTCCCCTTCTCCCTTCCTTGCCGTGGTTGGCTAACACCCTCTCTCTTTGTATTGGCCGGTGTTCTCACTGTGCTATGAGATGCTGCAATAAATAAATAAATAAATAAATTAGGAGTATAATCGATGCAGACATGGCCAGACAACAACGAGTTCATGGAATTTTTAAGGATTTTTATGTTATTCAAAATCGATTTTCGTGTTCCGCTCATCAGTGAATAGTATCGGAACTGAGGGTACTGTGTACAAAAATAGAACATTTTATAACAGCATAATTAATTAAAAGTGTGAACAACAAAGGAAGTGCTACAGCATTACATAATAGGTGTCAAACATAGTGCTAACGTATATAACTGAGTGCAGCCACAAAGCAAGAGGTGATACAGTGCAACATGACACAACATTTACATCTGATAACCAGCTACGAGAACAACTTTAGCGCGACTACGTGCTTCTTTTGTTTACAAAGAACAGGATTATGCACACGAATACATACAGCTTCCAGAACCTTCAACTGCTTAACATAACTTGCACGGCACAAAACAGAAAAGTGAGAATCATCGTACACACTAAGACAATCTGGACGTGATAACAAGTGACAAAATACAGCTGACTTTTTGCTCACGTCGCTCTCTTCCGTCTCATCCCGCTCCTTTCCTTCGACCTCCTCCGCCCTATCCTCGTCCTCCGTCTCATCTTCATCATCATCGTCCTCATCACCACCATCATCATCATCAGTCACTACCTCATCATCCGTTTGATGCTCAGTCTCACTGCACTCCTTATCAGCCTCCAACATGGCTCCATCATCTCCACCAGCATCACAAGTCGTTTGACCGCTGCTCCGCGTCACCGTTGTTGGGTTCTCTGCTACTGCACACCCATTTCCATTGTCCATTTTGCGTGGGCCAAGTCCATTCCGTGCATAAATTTCAAGTGAATAGTTTGCTGTGCTTCTTCTGGGTCTATGGGTGAGGATATTGGTTTCATTTTGGTTTGTCGGTGATCTCCCTCTCTGTCCAGACACAGTCGGCACCGTGGATCCCAGCACCGGGGGGACCACCGTCTCGGTAGTCACCAAAGGTAAAGGGGGTGGCTCAGGTGGAGGCAAGGGCAACTGCCGAGGTGAAGGTTCAGTGTCTCTCGGTGGCCCCTCCTCCATTCCAGGACGATGATGTTGTGCTAGAGTAGGCTCCGCTGCCGTTTGCAGTGGGTCGAGAAGTGGTGGCCAGGTCAATGATGGCAAACCCACCCCAGCCCCAGCCACCCACGGCAACCCAGGTGGTGGGGCCGGTGGTGGCGCGGGAACAGGCGGCGCTGTCGGCACAGCGTGTTTGTCTACTGAGCTAACTGGGTTCTTACACGGCCTACCACGCTTTGGCCGCTTTGCTCTGGCTGCTGGTGGTAATAAGTGCAACGGCACATGTTGTCTGATACGATGATGATGAAGAGGACGATGATGATGAAGATGAGACGGAGGACGAGGATAGGGCGGAGGAGGTCGAAGGAAAGGAGCGGGATGAGACGGAAGAGAGCGACGTGAGCAAAAAGTCAGCTGTATTTTGTCACTTGTTATCACGTCCAGATTGTCTTAGTGTGTACGATGATTCTCACTTTTCTGTTTTGTGCCGTGCAAGTTATGTTAAGCAGTTGAAGGTTCTGGAAGCTGTATGTATTCGTGTGCATAATCCTGTTCTTTGTAAACAAAAGAAGCACGTAGTCGCGCTAAAGTTGTTCTCGTAGCTGGTTATCAGATGTAAATGTTGTGTCATGTTGCACTGTATCACCTCTTGCTTTGTGGCTGCACTCAGTTATATACGTTAGCACTATGTTTGACACCTATTATGTAATGCTGTAGCACTTCCTTTGTTGTTCACACTTTTAATTAATTATGCTGTTATAAAATGTTCTATTTTTGTACACAGTACCCTCAGTTCCGATACTATTCACTGATGAGCGGAACACGAAAATCGATTTTGAATAACATAAAAATCCTTAAAAATTCCATGAACTCGTTGTTGTCTGGCCATGTCTGCATCGATTATACTCCTAATTGCACTAATAAAATTGCTTTCTCCACGCCGACTCTTTAAATAAATAAATAAATAAATAAAATACCGCAATGCACATTGAACTATGTGAATAACTATGGTGTTTTTGTGGTGTCTGCTTGTCGCGGGATTGACTGCATTTAGGTTCATGTATAAGCCCATGCGCTTATTAGTTATTGGTGAGGGTGTGCTTATGCCGGGTATACTATGCACAGTCATGCTCTTATAATAATGCGCGTCACCATGGTCACTACGGTAGCGAAGATATTATAATATGATAACTCACCCTCAGAAGATCTACACTGACTGTAGACACTAAGACAGTCACTCAGTCAGGCTGCAGTAATCGGCCATGTATTGGGCTTGTGACCACCAACGACTGTAAGATTAGTGTAGCCTACTCTTACCTGGATACTGCGGTCACTTGTCTGCCGAGCATCGATATTGCCTTGGCCCTTGGGCGAAAGGGCTGGCAGCAGCATACCGGCATTTTTGCATTCTCGACTTCACACAAGTCAGCCCAGTCTACATTGCCATTGCGGCATTGGTCAAGGGCCAAAATAGTCCGCAGGTGTAGACCATGGTAGGGAAACCCAGATCGATCGCTCCTCACTCGAAGATAACGACTTTCCAATAATCCAAGGAATCATTATCATTTTGAGCTACCGGTGGGAAAGTATCGACAGGATTTTAGTCCTGTCCTACAATATCCTAGGCTAGTGTGTCCATATGTACGTGTAGTTTAGGAGTTTTCCAGTATCCAATGGTATCATCGACGAGCAAACGGAGTTGGAATTCATTGTCGAAAATAATGGCCCACGGACAAACTGTTTGTCGGGCTGCTGTCCTACTGTTGCTCCTGGCTTGTTCTGCTCAACCACTTTCTGCAGCAACTACTCCGGCGTGGTTGACAAGCGCAATTCGAGCACAGGCTATCCTTACGGCCGATACTGATGTATCGAAATTGGCATTATGCGGCGCCAACGATGCTTCCAACCAGCTGATCTATACCCCTTTACAATGGCAGGCAGCGCGACCAGATTTGGAGAAGGGCATGGGGAAAGCGTGCGTATTTGGTCGATGTTTGAGAGGAACCACACAAATCCACAGCCAAGTGAAAAGGTAATTTCCTATTGCTCATTCAAAAATAGTCATATCACGTCCACGACTAGAGAGTACTAGAGTAGTATAGGTTATGCCATCATCAGTTAAGATGCTCTGGCGAAGTTGCGGACTCGCAGCACAGCGCTGCACTTGCACTAGCGACTCACGCTGCATACTTAGCGCCCCTTTGAAAATCGCCATCATGAAATCATTTGCATAACCTATAGTCTGAGTATGGAGGTTATGCGATTACATCATCAGTTGAGATGCTTTGGCGAAGCCATGGACCCGCTGCACAGTAGTACTGTACTTGCACTAGCGACTGAGTCCCTTATGCTGCCTGCATAGCGCCGATAAGCGGGTCCGCTGGCTCAGCCCATGAAATCATTCGCAAAACCTCTCTAGTGATTGGTGTGTTTGTGTGCAGTTGGTTGCCCAACCGAACCACAATCACACAGTGATGGAGGTCATTGCTGCAAGCCACGTGTAGGGTCCAGTGCAGCTACTGTCTGTAACTCACTGGCTGAACCAGACAGCCAGCCAGACTCAGTACAGTGTATAGCATGTCTCGTTGAAACCAGCATGGCAACAAAATCATAGCGCACTATAGATATCTACATAATATTATGTACATGTAACATCCTAGTAGCACTACACACGAGATTCGGGCACCAGCGGGTAGAGGCACACCAGTATGCGGTGGGAACCATGGCGCTGACGTTGCTATGCGTCTCGATGAGTGGCTAGTAACAACAAGAGTATGATCATGGTGGGTATAGGGGTTGAAAGTGCTACGTCACAGCATAGCAACAATTTCAAAAATTCAAAAACTGGATCCACTTGGATCCAGTTTTTGTATGGATCCAAGCACATTTCAAGCCGTCTTACTCACAGCAAGGTGATGTAGCTTACTCACAGCAAGGTGATGTAGCCAGTGAAACTGACTGATTTGGCTACTGGGGGCGGGGTTACAACTGGTGGCGAAGTAAAAGTCACCCCTGCATACGACATGAGTGGGTTGCTATGCACCCACATACTGAGGCAATAGCAAAGTCACACCTTAGTGGATCCAAAATAGAAATCTGATGTCAACTTACTACTCCCTGGCCGTTTTTGACGTCATCACTTTCAAGCCCTATTGCAAGGTATGGTTAGAAAACTGAGGCAGGCTCGATCACCGTGGTCAGTCTGACTGGCTGCTGGTCAGTGTGCAGTGGTGCATGTTTCACTACGCCTTGAACCATTTATTATTTGAAGAAAATAAGTGACAAAGAAGTAAGGGCAGTCACGGATCAGATTGGCATGGCGCATATGTACATGCTCTGTCACAGTGTATTCTCGGAACAGCCTACAGGGTACATACAGTCAACTTCGCTGATAACGACACTCGGCGGGGCATCAGAAAAGTGTCCTTATTCGCGAAGTGTCGTTATACCTGAAGTCTCATTATACGTGTCACAGTTGGATGGGACTTTGCTCTGGGCATGAAAATTATGTCGTTATTCGCGAATTGTCGTTATATCCGCAGTCGTTATTAGCGAAGTTGACTGTAGGCAGTGTAGCTGTTATCCTGACATGCTGCAGGCTGATCATTTAGATCATTTAGATTTCATGTGGACAGTGGAGATAGATCTGCATGTGATACTACCGCGTTTGTTTGTTTGTTTTATTTGAATTCGTTTAGAGCACAGGCAATTCTGCTTTCTCACCAGAGGCAAAAACCTCCGGTTCCTACTAAGAACGAATAACATAATAATTATAATGAGAGCAGGAAATATTAAAAAAGAATCATAAAATGAGAATTCCAAAGTATATAATTTAATGGGTGTGTGTACATGTAAGAAGTGCAGAACACATAGGGATAACATGCAGTGATGTGTATGATGAATGGGGGGGGGGGGGGTTATTGTGTTCACACTGCTTTTAAAAGTATAAAGATGAGGGATGAATGTCAAGCAAAGCGGTACCCATGAAGGAAGTGATGCCGAGCGAGGAAGGAGCGCGTTTAACATTGGTTACAAATTACAATCAATTCTGTCCAGAGCCAGCTTAAAGGCACAAGCCGCATTGTGGAGGCGAATATCACTGGGAAGGGCATTCCAAAGAGTGCTTCCTACAAATGTCAATGACTGACGACCAGAAGGTCCAGGAAGGAAAGGCACTTGCAGCAGCCGCTGTTCCTGTCCTCGAGTAATTCGGCGATCATCCCGGCGCTGCTCAGTGAAACCAGCCATCAAGACTGAACACATGTAGTTAGTTTGTATGACAGCAGCCAGTGGTCACGCTATGCAGACTCAGACCAGCAAAGTGCAAACACTATGCTGTACGCTGGTAGACTCCACCAGCTGATAACTAAGTCATGTGATCAAATTTCATTGATCATGACTGTAGTGATATGGACCAAGACGAAGTATGTGTACAGATAGGATGGTGGTCATGCTGCTCTTCACTGTTCTTGACCATGCAAACTCTAGAGCCGAAATTATGAACTGCCCTTAAGATCAGTACAGTCATATTCACACGTAGTAAAGTACATGAATGTGGAAGACAGTTGTCAGTTATCACAGGTCATTTGGCTTACTTTATGATACATGTACATCATACATGCTCAGGTGTGTATGTATACGACTGAGTACACAGGCAGGCCCAGCACTACATCACACTTACCCCTGCACTGCAACATGCACGGCAACATTGTCCATCACACCTTGTCCGTTAACCCTTACCCCTTTCAGTGCCAAGGGGGTCAGAAAAATTCAAAATTTTCCGAGTTGAGTGAACTCAAAATTTTCATAGCTCAGCTGTATAATATTATTAAGATTGCACCTACCACTAAAATCCGTGTGCTGTGCTGTGCGCTGTGTGTGTGTGTGTGTGTGTGTGTGTGTGTGTGTGTGTGTGTGCGCGTGTGTGTGTGTCAGCAATCAGCTGTGTGGTGGATAACAGGCTAAAATTAGTGGCGGTCAATTCATCAGCCTTGCAAGCTGTTGAATGGTGTAATCCCAGCACAAGTTGCTGTCTAACATAGCTGTTCGCTATCATTGCTTCCGCGATGGGCAGGTCTGAGGTCTGAGGTGTGTGTGTGTGTGTGTGTGTGTGTGTGTGTGTGTGTGTGTGTGTGTGTGTGTGTGTGTGTGTGTGTGTGTGTGTGTGTGTGCATGTTGTAATACTGCCCTTGACTGCATGCATCTCGTTCTCATGCAGCATCGGAAGCCTGTTGTCATTAGGAGTTCGCAGGCTGTCACTCAACCTTCATTACACTGCCACTGTGTTTGGTGTGGACAAGTACAGGATGTGTCGTAGTGATTCGTACTTTTACACAGGATGTCAGGTAAATACACCACTGTGTGTGTGTGTGTGTGCGTGTGTGTGTGTGTGTGTGTGTGTGTGTGTGTCCCATATGGTGCAGTGGTATGTGCAACGATTTCCAATCGATAGGTTGCGGGTTCGATTCCCGATGATTATGGTCACACACGTCTTTCTTCTCTTTCTCAGACTTCTCCTGACTTTTCTTTCATTCTCCTGGGTGGTTACCAACAGCAAGAGTACATAACCCCAAGAGTGTGCAACTCCAGCTATGGGGTCTGCGACGGCAGAACTTCACATCACGTGATGAACCCGTGCACTCTGTGCATGATAGATACTGGGTTGTACGCAGCCCAGCTTTCGGTACAACTCTCTTGTGGTCACTTTGCACTGTTTGCCAGCATAACCGTTTGAACCATGTCACGTGATGTGAAGTTCTGCCGTCGCAGCACAGCATAGAGGTTGTGCAGGCAGTTGCACACTCTTGGGGTTATGTACTCTTGCCAACAGCCAGTGCATGCCGGAGTACGTGGTGTGATGTTGTGCGTGGAAAAAAATGAAAAAGACCAAAAAGTAGGGATTCTCTGGCCAGAAAAAAGCCACTTCATAGCTGTGTGTGTAGACCAGGCTGAATAGTGGCGGTCAATTCTTCAGCCTTGCAAGCTGTTGAATGGTGCAATCCCAGCACAAGCTGCTATGGCTTTGCTGCAGCATCGCTATCATCGCCTCCTGCGATGGGCGTCAAATGGTCCAAATGGTGTGTGTGTGTGTGTGTGTGTGTGTGTGTGTGTGTATGTGTGTGTGTGTGTGCACGTGTGTCCATAATCCGAGCATTTCGTAAGAACATGGAGACCTGTCTACGCATTAATGGTCAGCTGTTTGACCTTCTAAAAGTGCAGAATAGGCTGCGTTAGGGCTGCTCCATGGCACCAGCGCTGTTCAACTTGTATATGGCCACCGTGTTTCATACCTGGGAACAGCAGATAGAAGGTGTGGATGGTTTCGGTGTTGATATCCACCATCACACCAGTGGGCTATTACTGCAGAAGCCCTGCTACACAGCACTACCATACTATGAAGCTGAATGCCAATTCGCAGACGATTCCAAGCTGTTTTGCAATCGCTTGATCCGGCCTCGAGCAAGCTGTGGTATTTAATGCAGTCACTTCAACATTTGGACTGGCAGTTAGTCTCCTGGAAACCAAGGTCCACTTTTTTGTGACGGGCAGAGGAGTTTCTGATGCGGGCTTCCCTCCCGTTTGTGTTGGTTCAAACCAGATTGTGAGTGGTGAGGAGTGACTCTACCTTGGGTCGATCATTGACACCTCTGACCATTGCTCATTGGACATCTCGTTCAATATCGCGGCATTGTCCTGTGTATTTGGCTCACTTCAGAAGCCAGTGTTCTCCAACCACCAACTGTCCGTTTGCACCAGGAGTAACATGTTCAAGGTGTGTGTGTGTTGTCTCCATCCGGTGTAACGAGCTGAGTGCTGCATGCCCCTCCAGCCCGGCATTCGTAGGCTCTCTACTTTATTCATGTTGTGCTTGCACACCTTCCAAGGATAGATGCCTGGCAAGAATGCATCAGCAATGATCGGCTGCTGGAGATGTGGGGAGACGAGAACCCACTATCGGTTTGGCTTCGCAAGCGACAACTAGAATGGCTTGGCTAAGTAATGCCCGCATCAGAGCATATCCCGATGTTCCTACTATTTGGATTGCTTCCACCCCGCCGTCCACCTGGCGGTCCACGCAAGCGCTGGAAAGGCTGTGTTAGCTCAGATCTCAAGGCTCTGAAGGCCATGAAGGGATGGTATAATCGGGCAGATTCTCGTTATGACTGGCGTAGTAAGTATTGTGATTACGAACCCAAGCACCTGCACACAATGTTTATGGTGATATTATCATTTTTTCATGATCCATACTTTTCTCGACCATCAGACAAGAAGTGTCACAAATGCCTGGTGGTCTTCTCTCCTCTCCTCTTCTCTGCCTGCAGAATTTGTATAACGCACTAAAGCCCTTCGATGCCTGTTCCTCTATTCTGGGAGTACCTACAATTGATCAGTACACCACAGGCTGCACGTCGGTAAGCCGGCCAGTGTCACATGAATTGTTCGGTGTCGGCGATGTTTGTTGAAGAAGTTTACATAGAATCAAAACTTTAAATCTAGGAATTTTAGGTAGTAGGACTGCCTCATGATCTGGCCATGGGGTAGGCAGCATTACCTCATAACCCCGGCAGACAAGGGTGTAGGTAGCATTACCTCGTAACCCCGGCAGACAAGGGGTAGGCAGCATTACCTCGTAACCCCGGCAGACAAGGGGTAGGCAGCATTACCTCGTAACCCCGGCAGACAAGGGTGTAGGTAGCATTACCTCGTAACCCCGGCAGACAAGGGGTAGGCAGCATTACCTCGTAACCCCGGCAGACAAGGGGTAGGCAGCATTACCTCGTAACCCCGGCAGACAAGGGGTAGGCAGCATTACCTCGTAACCCCGGCAGACAAGGGTGTAGGTAGCAGTCCCTAATAACCAGGGAAATAGGGTAGGTAGCATTGCCCCATACCCCGGGCAAGGGGTCGCCTAGGAGGAAGGGGGGGGGGGGGATCGGACTGCCAGGTCAGTACTGTTTCACAGCATGTTCAAGTTGCGAATTCATCAGCACATGCACCAAGTTGTATTCTCCCTCAAATCCATTTTTCAATGAACTTATTCTCTGCCTTTGCGTGCTAGCTGAACCTGTGTCACAAAAATATGACTAGCTCAGTCTCCTGAAATAATCGGTGCACTTCCTGTAGCCTAGAATGATCCTGACCCAGGCACTTGCCTTCTGCCGCTAGCTGGTTCTATTGCTGTGTTAGTTGGATGGATGGGAGTGTAGTGCAAGCAGAGTGCAAATGCCTGGATCTAAGAATCTCTCCTCCAAAGGCCATCTCATGTACAATATCACGGGTCAGTGCCTGCACTGCACTGTACACTCAAACGTCTCTTATCCGGACGCCTCAGATACGGGCACGTCTCTCTACCGGGCACCTTCAGCTTGAGGTCACTATGGCAAAATGCTTCGGATTTGGGGATTTTGAACCTTTTTTCGTATGCACAATTGCATATTTGTCACTGCCAACTTGTGTAATCCCCACGTTTTCATCAAAGGATTCTATTTTATCCTGAGCATGTGCAATACGTGCCAAATAAACTTCATCAAAAACTGATATGGTACGTGATAGATGAGTTATCCTGAGATGCGGGCAAATCTGAGATACGGGCAGTGCCCGGTCCCAAGGTGCCCGGATAAGAGACGTCCGAGTGTACTCACTTATTGTTGATTGATTCTGCATTATTAATTTGCTTTCTCGTACAGAGTGCTCTAACCATTCAAGCTGGTTTGTGCAGATTAGCAACTGGCTCAGTCAAAATGCTGCCAATCTGACATACGACGTTCTTGTCCTGGACTTGAATGATTTCATCACACCTGTTGTCGGCTCAACCGTATGTACAGGCACCATGCATGCACACAGTTATTTGCTTAACTTGTTCACGTACAGTGTGCTTTGAGGGCACAGTGACATCTCCTATCTATAGGACAGCCAGGATTAGTATAGAGGTTATTACATCATCTGTTTAGATGCTTTGGAAAAGTCGCGGCGCACAGCGATGCACTAGCGCAAGCGAAACCGAACTTGTGCTGCATACTTAGCTCACATTATGCAAATCCGCCAAGTCATGCGGTATACTTGGTACCGTAAACGAATCTGCTAGTCCACCAGCATGCAATTATTTGCATAACCTACTTTGGTCATCCACTGAGGCATCTGAAGGAAGTTAAGTCAGTGGCGTTGGAAAGTGTTTTAGGATGGTACGTGTATGGTCAGCCATTGAAGTTGTCAGTTCAGGAGCCCTCCACTTGAATAAAATCCAAAAATTGGACCAATATCAATGAATTGTATACTTCAGAAGCACATTAATTTCCGGGGTGCCCAAGGTGAGAAGTAATAAGGTCAATATTGGTGTGAGCATAGCGTGTTTGACGCCCTGCCTGGTTTCAAGGAATAGTCTGAAAAAGTGGAATCTATGAACCGGTTGAGCATGTTAAGTAGCTGAGCCTGTGAAGCAGTTTGGCCTGTGAAGCAGTTTAGCCTGTGAAGCATGGCACTCTTGCCATGCCCACCGGAAACGTTGGGTAGGACTCCCTCTAACCATGCCCCCTCTCTCTACTGTACACCCTGAGGCAGAGACTGTTTCTTCACATCTGTAGAAGATGGTTGATCACAATGCCCGGCGCACGTACTCGATTCGCACTGAAGCACGGTCCAAACACCCTGGGTACCTGTGTTAAGTCCCGGGTTCGCTCAGTCGGTAGAGCAAGCAGTTACAGTAATGGATAATGGTTATCATACAGAATTGCACACTTATTCAGAGAGAGAGAGAAAGAGTTCTCTAGCACGAATCTAAGAGGTAGGAACTGATCTTAATCGGCAAGAAACTAATCCCGTAGGAAACTAGAAAGGCAGCAGCTTTTATAGGGTGAGTAAGTAAGCTAGCCTATGGTCAGGGGATACGTAGAGCAGAGAGAAGTAAGAAGAAAGGTCAAACTACAAGGTACATGATTGTGTGGGCAGAAGAATGGGAAAGGTCGGGACATGGCACCTGCGCAAGAGGAATACGTTGCAGAGAAAGAACTGAATAGAAGGGTGTACAATACATCGTATACATGTAGGCGTGCAATAATACCAGGAGGACAACTGTTGAAAGGGGGCATTAGGATGTATGTACAGCTGTTAGTGTAGATAACTAAAAGTGCGGCTGAGTGAAAGTGAAATGCATCAAAAGGTCTCCAGTGTGCTATCTAAGGTCAACCTCGAAAGTGTGTGGGAACAATACATGAATACAGCGCATAGTATAGTATTAGTAGTGCATGTAAAAGAGGATAGAAGGTGAGGCTGGTGTAACAAGTCAAGTACATGTGCATGTCATATAATGTATGTATTCCTATCTAACACCTGTAATGCCAACCCAGTGTTTTATCTCCATGATGAAATGAGCACCATGATTCTGATTAAAAGTTGTTTTTAGCATTGAGTAACTAATTGATCCATTGGATATGGATTATGCGGCGGCCATGCATCCTGAGTGGTTCAATGTTGTGTGGAGAACAGGTTGTACAGAGAACCAGGTCACACACGAAATTCACATGAAATGCTGTGTGTACAAGATTGACTCCAGTGGTTTGCTGAAAGAAGAGTTTCCAGGAATTTTAGGTAATAGGAGTTTCCAGTCACTAGATCTCCTGTTGCACACGAGTATCGGACGCGAATTTGGAGCAGGCAATCCAGGTGTTTCTTCTTCCATTCCATATCCTCTCCGATACTAGCACAATGGTGCCATGCATGTTGTCACGTGGTTCTAAACTTTCACTCACAGTAGGTTTGGACATTTCATTTAAAAGTGGTTATTTCCCACAGCTATGTCAACATTAAATTTTGTCCTATGTGTTGTTGTCCTATTCGTTTGCAAAACAAGGCTGCTGCCATGCACGTATTGAATGTAGTTCGATGTGTTGTTGTTGTTCTCTGTTGCAGAACAAGGATGCCGCTGCAATGCATATATTGCATGTAGTTCAGTCAACACTTGCCAGCCAGGCACTCACTGTCCAGCAGCTTGCAAGCTTCCGTTCTGTAAGTCAAAGCCTTTTAAAACAGTGTATTGTAAGCTGTATGAATTGTGTTGGTGCTAGATTGTTGTGCACATGTGTATATAGGTGTGGGCATTTGTCAAATGCGAATTGGCAAGCGAAGCAGCTAGGCTTCGCCGGATCAGCTCCGTAAAAAACGTCGTTGGTACCTCAGTTTACAAGCGTTAGAACAGCAATGCCAGTTGCCGGTTGGAGGGGGGGGGGGGGCGCGTAGTGGGTTAGAGTCCCGACGTAAGCACTCTACTTTAGCATCAGTGCATTGCTTGTAAACGCGCATGTGGCGCAGCACACTGATTTACCTGTGTGAAGTGTCACTACACATGTTTTTTTTGTTGCAGCTTCCTTGCTTGTCTTTGCCATTCGTGGAAAAATAAGAAGCATGTTGGTTTGCAAGTCCAGATGTCGGAGCCTTCAGCAACACATTTGGGAGCAGCAGCCGATAGTAATAATTAGGGGAGAATGCTATATGGTTACTGTACCAGCTTCGTTGAATTCTCCTGAGAAGCACCATTGGCTTGATGCTCGCCTGAAGCTTGATCCGAATTTCGGATTTCCACCCCCCCCCCCTCCCTCGTGCTGAGTGCAGTTGACAGCAAAAATTCGAAAGGAGCTAGCTGAGCCAGTATCCTTGACTGCACTATTCGAAGGAAGAAAAATGGTGATCTTGGAGCTTTGTACACCATTTCACATCACATGACCATCCGAAGCAGCCTGAAACTTTGAAGTACCACGCTCTCCCCCCCCCCTCTGTGTGTGTGTGTGTGTGTGTGTGTACACGTGTGTGTGTGTGTGTGTGTGTGTGTGTGTGTGTGTGTGTGTGTGTGAGTGTGTGCCTTCTTTCTTCTCTTTCTCATTCTCCTAGCTCTTCTTTCGTGCTCCTGAGTGGTTACCAACAGCCAGTGCATGTCGGAGTGTGTGGCGTGGTGTGTGTGTGTGTGTGTGTGTGTGTGTGTGTGTGTGTGTGTATATATATATATGTGTGTGTGTGTGTGTGTGTGCAAAAGAGAAAAAAAGGAGAAAAATGAAAAATAAGGATTCATTGGCCAGAAAAAAGCCACTTCAACTTCAACCAGCCGTGTGGTATAGACCAGGCTAAAATTAGTGGCGGTCAATTCATCAGCATTGAAGCTGTTGAATGGTGTAATCCCAGCACAAGTTGCTATGTCTAACATAGCTCGTTCGCTATCATCGCTTCAGCGATGGGCAGGAGTATGAGTATGAGTGCTTGCCGGTGGGTGTGTGTCACGGTGTGTATTTGCTAAGAGATATTCTCATCTCAAATTTTGGTGAAGCTGAAGCGATATCTGCAGCGGAGAGAGAGACCATGTTTGCGTGTTTGAAAAAAAGGTGATGTTTAATGTCTGCTTAAACTCGGATGGAGAGCCAAGGATTAAAATTCAAAAGAGGACGAAAAAACGGATAACTTGTAAACTGTTGGTCCTCTTTTTGAATTTTAATGTCTGCAATGGAGTTTGTGAATCCTTCGAAACTCTCTTCTTTGATACTTTTTAATGTGTCATGTGTATCGCTACCACTGTGGTTACGATGTCATGATTTCCTTCCCTCAAACTAGTCAAGATGTCTGTCATGGTTGTGTGCATTTGTCTGTTATGCCATGTATCGTCGGACAACATTCAGCAAACAGGTGTGAGCAGTACTGCATGGCCAACAGCAAAACAGATGGTTGACATCTACAAGAAGCGGGTAAGTAAGTGTATGCAGTCGACTCCTGATATAACGAACACCGTTGTGCAGGAGAATTAGTTCTTTATAGCCGAAGTTTGTTATAACAGAAATGCACTCACACTATACAAGCAGCAAGTCATGAGTGGGATTGACTTGATATGTGGCCCATGACAGTACGAGTGCACTTGGTTTACATGCGGCCCTACAAGATTTGGTTCATTATAAACGAAAACTGTTTGCTATAAAGGGTCCATTTTGTGTGGGTTCAAACAGGGACATGGACAATGGTCCGCTATATCACAAAATTCGCTATAATATGCGAGTTCGTTATAAGTGGAGTCGACTGTAATTGAAATTGAGTATGATGCAATAGAATGATACAAAGCTTAAAATGACGTTAATTCTGTAGCTTAAAGTTGTAGTTCACTGACAGAAGAACGGTTGGTAAAATATTCTGTGACCTTCTTGGAAGTATCCGAGTTTGTGCTGTGTATATTTTGCCTTGCAAAGGTTATCCTTCTGTCAGCCGCCAACTCAATTTATCTCAACGACTACATCCACGCCCATCCATCTCCAATGAGTTCAGCTGTCAATGGTATGTGCAGTGTCGCATGAACGTAGGAATAACAGTATCATAGCATTAGCATGTGCTGTGGAACAAGGTGGTGCTCTGCTGCGATGTCAGTTGGGAGAGGATGACTTTAGAGGGCAGTACGCTGGACGCTCCTGATTAAGCTGTGTTCACAACTAGCGTGTGTACGCGTGAAACCACGCATTTGTGCGTATTTTGCTGGCTTTTGAGGCGTCATGCGTATGGAAACGCGCTGAAATGGAAAATCCAACCGGTTGTATTTTTCAGCGCGTATCAGAAGCGTACCAGCGTACATGCCAGTCACTTTGACTGGTGGGGTCAACAAATTAGTACTCGAAGGCATCACACGCGCTAAATACGACTCGGATCGCTGTTTTTGTGAAAGCCTAAAAGCGCGCGTTTGGGCACGCATGAACCGCAAGCGTACCGCGTCCACGCGCAAGTTGTGAACAGAGCTTTAGTCATCAAATGAACTGACAGCAGGAGGCAGCTTGCGGTCTCTAATCTACATCTGCTGTCACACTGCTGTCCATGATAGACTGAGAAAGTCGCCCTACAGTTGTAGTACTTACCCCCCCCCCCCCCCCCCGTCTCATCAGATAACACCTATACATGTACTAAAAGAAGAACAATATAGATGTAGATTTATTTGGAAAGGATTGGGAGAAATTCACAGTCAAAGATCATTCGGGGAAGTTTTAACTTCCTGAATTAGAAAAATGTAAGCTGCCTTTGAAGTGAAAACTTGTCAGCGCCTTCTAGGCTCGGCTTGGTCCCATAGCTCAGAAGGTTAGCGCATTCGGAAAGCGAGGTCCGAGTTCGAGTCCTGGTGTGATTGCCATGTTTTTCACTTTTCAGGCAGTTCACTTCCCCAAATAATCCTTTGAATATAGATTTGTTGGCAGAAAACTGTGCCTTGGTTCACTGTCTATTGCGTAATTGGAAGACGAGAGGTTCGGTTCACCGTAACTGGAATTCACGAGCACATAAATTATCTGATTTTTGTATGGCATAAGTGGGTATACCCAGGTTTCAACAGTGCTCAACACCACAGGGGCGGAGCGTAACCACCCGTTGTCTGATGATTGCCTTAGCATTTAGCTACGTGCATGAAACGCAGCGTTACAACGTATGTTTCTATAATTGGTGAAACCATTCTTTTTGACCTTTGTGATTTTTGTATGGTATACATCAGCACGTGTATATGTTTCCTTGGCTATCACAATGGCAGCAGGAAGGAATAAGGGGTTCACTTCTCCGACTGATCCTTTGAACAGGCAGGACTAATTTGAGTTTTAACAACAGATATTATACCTCTCTGACTTGTCTTTGCTGGCCTTGCCTGCCCGTGGCAATTCAGTGGCCTTGGAGGAAACAAGTTTGTTTTCCACACTAGGCTGTCTGCTCACGAGTGTGTGGCAGTTTCTTCCATGCCTCTCTTAGTTTGCGTAGTTTTCCAGAGAGGGAAATACTTTCCTACTATCCCTGTTGGTGGAGTACACACTCCGAGGGGGCACATAGCACGATGCACGGGGGCAAGTGTGCTTTTGCTCAGTGTGCGGTATGCGATAGCACTGGGCGGTTATCCAGAGACATTCCTAACGTTCATTATCCAAGGTGCTGTGACGTTGCTCCGTAGCCGGCACAGATCCATACCCGAATTATCCATATCACATGATCACCCCGAAACATGAAGTGGCTTTGAGCCCAGCTACGTCGCGTGTTTTGGTGTGCATACATGCAGTGCCAGGAAAATGCGAGCATGCGACGTCATGCTTGCCGCATTTCTTCGAGTTATGGAGTGCAGATTTTAAAAGACTCCTAAAAAGCTAGCATTTCAATCCTTTATCCATCAGTTGAGGGAGATGAAAAATTGAAAAGGGAAAAGTTCTGAAGGTACAATGACTGTCACCCCCAGGACTCTAACCAGGGACCTTTGCTATACGCCAGCAATTCTCTACTCCCACCACTGAGCAGTCCTCCTCTATGTATCCTTGTTGTCAGATCTTTGTTCCATCTCATAAGAAGGGTGGTGGAGTAGATTGTAGCCAGTGAGAAGTGTGTTCCGCTGACCTAAAGAAAGAGTGCCAGTAAACCAAGTTGCGGTGCCTATGTATGAATAAGCATAGTGTCTGTGCGTGTGTGTGCATGCGTGCGTGTGTGCGTGTGTGTGTGTCTGGGGGTTTCAGGGGTGTCGGACTTTTGGCGGTTCAATAGCCAATTGAGTCATCTTTCCAAGATTCCTTTTGAATCTTCCTTCCCTCTCCCGAGGAGACCCATACGACCAGTTTTGGCAGTGAGCAAGTACGATAGTGTGTGTATTTTTGCGTGTGTGTGTGTTTTGTGTGTGTTTTGTGTGTGTGTGTGTGTGTGTGTGTGTGTGTGTGTGTGTGTGTTCACTTCCCTATAGCCGCTAATGCTGTGAAAGTCTATGACAACAGTGGTTACATCGTGCAATGTGCTGCCAGCAATGCTGCTTTCCAGCCTGTCTTTGAAAGTCGCAAGATACTCAAGGTAATCATTGTACTTCAAGTACAAGTATGTGTATGGTATTTCGGGACTACTTCATCATCCATGACTTTGATCCTCATTCATTTTTTAGGATATGTACAGTGACTGTCTACTTTGTCTTGCTATGTCTTGATATTGGTCATGTTTTACTTTCCCTGTGTGCTGATATTTGCACATTTCATTGCATTGCGATGTGAAGTTTGAATTGTATAAAAAGTGGAGAGCGGAGATATAGCAGTATACACACCTGGACTTGTGTCCTAGCTCAACGCTGCTATGATGGAATCCTAATCTGCTCTGCTTTTTGTTGGACACGCTCCAGCTGGAGGAGGCCTTAGCTGATGGTACACACGTACAGCCAGTATCCAACGAAGATGGTCCGGTCCAGATTGGTACAATTGGCGCACAATACGCGATGTCTATCCTTCAGTGCGGTAGAAGTCCTTCAATGGACTATGTGGACATGGATCGGGTAAGCGTTTCTGCCAGCGGACTATACTCGCTTTCCTTTCTTTCGCTCTGCTTCTGTTGGTGGAACTCACAGCATATACTTCAATTTCAACCATTTTGTTCCTGTCTTCTTTCCACCTTGATGAAACTCCCAAGGGCAGTTTTTGCCGATGCTCTGTGCTGTTCACGAATTGAGTGGATTCGTGTGTGCATCTCAGGGACTGTCTTATTCCTATTTTGTGTTCAGAGGATGGTGATCGGCAAAAGTTTTTGTGTGTGAGATGATCTTTCATGGTCACTCCATGTTTCACACTCTCTGCCAGTTCTTGTTGCCTCCATCATGCAAACGGGAACCGCGACAAAATTTTATTCTCACCGTAACCAGTGCAATTTCATATCTTCCTTTTCCTCAAACCACCTCCTTCTGGATTTTGGTGATTATCGTATTGATATTGTTTTTGTCTTTCAGGAATCATGGGATGATTTGAGGCCAGTATCATGTTTCCACTTGGGCACAATTGCTGTGTTAGATTCTTTCACACACGGTGGGAATTTTCTCATATAGACATCTTCATGCCGCGGTACGTGTATATTCTCTCACTGATTGCCCCTGTCCAGGTGACCACATCTTGCCTCTGGACATATGCACAAGGAAGCCAGACTCCAACAAGCTCTGTAGGTTCTAAGCAATATCGTACTTTTCTAAATGATTGTTTGTGGCGGTGACATGGTGACAAAATGCCAAGTGCACGGCGACTTTTATCTTGCACTGCATGACCGTAGCGAAGATGTTTGAACGATGCCGCACTGTGAGATAACAGCCTTGGTTGCAAACTGCTGCACTGTCTTCATTGTCACTTCTAAGTTAAAATAGTCTTTAGTTGAATGCCCAGATTCTTGGCAGTAAATGTAGTGCCTGCAAGCACCTGTACTCGCCAAACTGGCTTTCCATCTGTGCATGACTGTTTAGTGTGCGATTGGCTTACTTTCCTGGTGCACAGGATGATTACGTAGTCTTCACTGCTGCCAGTGGATGGACCACTGTTGATCGCACTGCCGCTGGAACTCTTCAGAGGGCTTGTCGTAACAAGGATGACCCACAGGCTTGGGAGGTATGATCAAGTGCAAAGCGATGCTTCACTGTATGTACTCTTGCTATCCTGTTAGAATGCAGCCAGGATTTCTGATCACACAAAAAGAACCAAAGCCAAGGAAGAATTATCCGAGGGTTTTGATGTGGGAACATTCCTCAAGTCCAAAGGCTAACCGTTTACTTACAGTTCACTCTTGTAACTAGTATTTTAAATGAGTTTGACATAATTGAGTTTCAAAGAACTCTCGAAACACCTGAGATAACAAGTTATGACAGGGTTGCCATAACGTACCAATCACACAGGTCAACTGTGTGGAGTAGCCACAGAGTCGCCCCTCATTTAACTCAATTGTGTGGAGTAGCTACAGAGTCACCAATCACTAAGGTCAATGCTATGTCGAGCAGCCCGCACTGTTGAAACACTGAATAGTAGTATAAATCACTGTTTGTTGTCATGGTGTTTCCATGTGTATACAGTTGTCACCACAAGGCCGGCCATGTGATGTTATGTACGAGTTTGCAGTACCTGCTAGTGCGCAGCAAGCCCAATCGCTGAGGACTGCTCTGGTGCAAGCTAATGTTTCATCAGCGCTCCTGCCATCAGGTTTACCTGGGGTTACAAGCCCTCAAGGCAGTGAGTAAATGTTATGTTTAAGCATGAATTGCGAGTGTCCTCAGCAGCCTAGTTCTTTGCATGTGTGTGTGTGTGTGTGTGTGCGTGTGTGTGTGTGTGCACGTGTGTGTGTGTGTATGTGTGTGCACGTGTATTTGTATATAGTGGTGTTAAATTCTCTGTTTGGTTTGTGCTTGATTTATAGGCAATCCGGGAACGACTGTCCTTCCAAGTACGAAGTCGCCATCCAGCAAGCCAACTGTTTTCCATACCCTTGTTGGACTCCTTGTCATGGCTGCTATCGCTCATGTTGTTGCACTTTAGAAAGGCTATGCTAGCTATCTGCCGGATAATCTGGACATCATGTATCATGTGTATCACATGTATGATCGATGCAGTGCTTGTATTGCTATGTACTTTATCATGCCCGGGATGATGTCACCGTATGCCATTCAGTATGTAACTCTAATATGGGATGATGTCACCGTATGCCATTCAGTATGTAACTCTAATAGTACACTGTACAGTCTAGGTGGGTTCAAACATACTAAGTCTTATTTTCTGCATGTGGTGCACAATTGTGCCAGAAACTGACTCCAGTGCTGTGTATAATACTTCCCTCCCGAGAGGCACACATGAATTTAGAAATCAGGATGGACCTGTTCTCAATGTCGCGGCGGCTATTCCTGATTCATCCTTTATTGCTTCCTGATCACAACAAAGAAAAATTATGCCGAATGTGGTAGCAAATTTTGTGAACTCAAATAATTGCAAAGATGTAAGTTGGAAAGTGTTCCCACTGTGTGTGTATGTGCATGTGTGTGGTACATCTGTGTGTGTGTGTTTGTGTGTGCGTGTGCATGTGTGTGGTACTAGTACATCTGTGTGTGTGTGTTTGTGTGTGCGTGTGCATGTGTGTGGTACTAGTACATCTGTGTGTGTGTGTGTTTGTGTGTGTGTTTGTGTGTGCGTGCGTAGCTACTAATTTTAACACCTAGGAAAACACGGTATTTGAATTATGCACTGTATGATCCTCGCCACTATTCACCCGTTACATGATGAGTAGTGAGCGGTGCTCGTAGATACAGGTGCGCTTCACTGTTCGCTGTTCACGAGCACACCCATAATTGGAAATTGTATCAAAAGAAGTTTTTGTAAATTTTTCCCTTATCTGTGCCCGCAAAGTCCGGCTCTAGTTTGGCCGAGTCCGAGAAATTTCAACTCATGATGCCATTGATGGTGACTCAGGATTTTGAGGGCACATGATTGTAGACACTGGGCCTGGCTGTATTCATACTGCACTGTGACTTGGGACGGGTATTCCCCGCGGTAGGGTAACAAGACAAACGAAAGCCTGAAAGGCCTTCTTTCCTTGACAGCAAGATGAAATTGACAGGGCTCCTATCAAGAGTAAGACTACGAGTGCCTTTGGCTTTGAAGCATCGTCTACACTAAACTAGTCTAAAGCCTTAGTAAAGGGATTTTCTACAAACTGGTGTCATGAGTACAGTGTTCCAGTACATGTATACAGTACATTGAACAAGTCGAAGTACATCATCGGATTCTGCAGCTAATACAAAATAAAAAAATCTTCAAACCGGAATGAATGAAGAAGCCTGTGCACTGCGGTTCCCAACTCCGAGTCATGAAGATCCACAGCCAGTGGTGTCCAGAAAGAAGAAAGTGGTGAGTTGCGATATCTGCAAATCCACTGCTCATACTTGAATTGCTTTTATCGAATATCGTTCGAGGGCTTCTTCTCGACTGTATTGCAGTACAACACTGAGCGTCTACTTTCCCACTACATGACTGTAACGTTAGAAGGATTATTGTATCGAAACTCGTCATCAAGACATTGAAACACTTCGATGAGGGCTACTAAAAGTATTTTCCTGGGCTGGTCCTATTCGAGGGACACGTATCGAAATAACGCCAGTGGCCGGTGCTAGTTTGGCGGCCTAATGAGCAAGACGGCACTTGCCGAATCGAGCGTGATCTTTCGCTAGCATCACAAATACCACGATCGGAGGCTTCGGTAATCAGTGTGTAAAATGACCGTCTTGGTAGCGAGAAGTCGTTATTGAGGGGCAGCAACGCTTCTTGGTTGTACCATTCTCCAAGTGGAAACCAGCCGCGTAGTAGACTTCTACTGGGATTTGGTAGCGACTGTCCGAAACTCAGAGGCGACCATGCCATTGCTTGCCGGTGAGTGTGAGTGGAAATGTTTGAAAACTTGTGACAAACGTTGTGTGCAATCGTGCTTACGAGCTGTGGCTCTCAAATTATTTTGACTGAATGAGAGTTACGATGCCACCACCGCTCACTGTGAGCGTGGAGTGTGTGTTAGCCTGAATATTTTGACAATTGTTTATATCCGCCGGCCAGAATGCGAGCCCCTAGCCAAATATGTAACGATACACAACACACGCTACAGTACCCAAATAACCAAGGTTTTATGCCGGACGAAATCATAGAGGGGATGGGAGAAGATCAACAACACGGTTGTTCGACAGCGATTCCCGGTGAGAGTTATTTGTGTACGACTGTACATAGTATACGTGAACCTCAGAGTTTGAATGAATGCTTGTTCAGCGTCAGACCCTGCTTTCAAGTCCTCACACCTAAATAATAATAATTATTATTATTATCACCCGCAAGGAGGCAAAACCACACGATGAGATGATGGAATGAAGTGTACACACTCGATTCGAGGCTAATCCTACCCATGAGTCTGAGAAGGGGTGGAGAGGCAAGACCTCCTGAAATCCTAGTACATTTATGCCTCCGACTGCTTTGAATTCAATGCCATGCACCGGAACTGGTACTGACAGTCTGTATTACCGGTATGCTATACAGTATAGCTTGGCTGGAGGTGAACACAGGTGAGCAGCAGCTTTTCTACTACATAAATAGAAGTTTGAAATTCCCACCCGTCTGACTGCCCTCTCTGGACGACATCGTTCATCAAACGAGAATACTAGTACTGCATGGCAAGCTTGCTGTAGTTCAGAAGATTTACAGTATAATGATCACATGATTCGAGACAATAAAGTAAGTCCATTCTTTAGTGTCCTAGTGAGATTCCTCTTACCCTTGCCTTAATAATAGTGGATCAGAAAATAATCCGGATATGGTGCGTATGGTACCTGGCGGTTTCACTTTTCTCTGAGCAGAAATCTAAATGGGTCGACCCCAGGCCGGGGGGGGGGGGGGTATAAATGGAGATAGCACTCCATTTAGAAACCAAAGTATTTTTAGGATTTCAAGGTTCAGAATCATCAGATTTATAGAGCCCTTCTTTCGTGAGCAATTGAAGCAAGATAGTAAAGTCGGTTTTTGGTCGGTTTGTCGGAATGACCTGTAAAAATCAGTGTGTTTCCAAAAATTGGAACAAGCAACAGCCTTGCAGTTTTCAGACTAGATGGAAACTAGCTGAACATATTTATTTGAGAAGTGTAGCTGTCAGCAGTGGGCTACTGTGTGACCTTGGGGACTCTGTTGTGTAGAGCTTAGTTCAATATGGCGTATGGTGGCATATTGTGCTTCAGTCTTGATTGACAGCTTTCTATCCATGTGTGTGTGTGTGTGTGTGTGTGTGGGTGTGGGTGTGTGTGTGTGTGTGTGTGTGTGTGTGTGCATGTGCATGTGCATGTGTGTGTGTGTGCATGTGCATGTGCATGTGTGTGTGTGTGCATGTGCATGTGCATGTGTGTGTGTGCTTTTCAGGTCATGCATGCACCATGTAGTGATGATAGTCTAATGAAAGCAGGCGATATGTCCGTTCAAGTGAAACAAACTACTGCAGGGGGTGCCAGTGGTCGAGGGACAGCAAGTCCTACAGCCAGTGCCTTGCATTCACCTGATTACGGTTATGCTGATCAAGCTGTACCTAATGCTAGCACAGTACAGCAGACTTGCCCGCAGCACAATCAACCATCAGGTGACTACCTCTCCACATGGAATGGTGCTAAGGCAGCAACATGTCCAGAGGTAACTCAGCACATGCCTGATCAGCAGCAGCAGCAGCAGCAGTATGCTTACGAGAAGAGTGCAAGATCATCTTCCCGGATCCCGGCACATCGCAATGGATCAGCTAGTAGCCATGGTGCCAAACCCCACACTCACACCTCCAAGTCCAGTGGTCGTCTTCGTTCCCATCACCACCGACAGGCAAGGCAGGCAGACGCAGTTATACATGCACACCAAGTGAACCGAATGACCAGGCCAGGCAGTCAGATTGAGCGCTGCCCATTCTGCAGACATGTGTTCGTCAATAGCCTGGAGTTGGCCAAGCACTTCACCAACCGTTGTCCGAGGTCCTTACAAGTGTTCCTGTATAGTGCGCCACAGCTTCTTCAATACTACAAACAGAAGTCTCAGGAGAATAGCGCCTTGACCAATCATCACCAGCGAATACAAACTCACAAATACGTACCGGTGAGTGAAAACCGGAACTTTAACCCCATCCCAACGATGGGTAGCCGCGCAGTATGTTCCAAGAGATGCGTACAAGATGGCTCTAGCTCCAGCCAGCCGGTGTGCAACTGCCCTTGTGCTAGAAGCAACTCGGTCACCTCATTTTGTCCATACACACCAGCTCATGTTCACAGACGTAGTGTGTTGCCGAAGTCCAAAAACAAGGAATCCACTGCCAAGAATCCCAGTCCCGTTGACCATGCTATACGAGATGCTCTGCTCGGGAGAACAGGAAGTTCCATGCCCAACAGAGCTGCAAGGGCCATGCCAATTTCCTACCATGCCGATCCCGAGCAGAAATGCCAATCTGTGCCCCCTGGATCACTTCAAGGAGTGACGTGGCAAGGTTCAAGGTCTACTCTGCTGCAACCACCACACTTGCACCCAGCCATCAATCATCCAGCCATTCTAAAGCAAGTCAAATTACAGCCAAAGCGCCCACCAAACCATGCTGGTGAAGACATGCCTGTTGTTCATCCTTCACAAGTACTATCCAGTGCGGAGACTCTGGACAAGCATGCTCAGGACTATTATGAAATTGAAGGCGAGTCAAGACGCAACTCACGCTAATAGTGCACTACCAGTACAGTTTTTCATTATTACGAATCCCTAAGGTAAGAGAAGAAAGGAAAATGATGAACGGCTATCTGTAGGAGCTGCTAAACTAGAAACAGTGTATGTAGTTAGGGTTGAGTGGGCTCCGCGACCACTGGTCTTGGGTTCATAGCTGTACTGCAAGCACCAAAGATGATAATAAAGCGGTAATGCTTGACACGGCAGCTGGTTTTTCAGCTGATAGCCGTGGCCATTGGCCACATGGAGATCATGCCGAGTGCGAGTGGGGTCATTGGGCTCTGGCCGTGGTTGGAGGACTGCTAGAATCTGAGTTGGTCCGGTTAGTTGGTCCGGTGAGTTGGTCCGGTGAGGAAGTGCAGTTCATGGATGTATGTTAGTACAGTAACATATTGCCATAGACTGAGGCTCTAACATAGTGCCATAGACTGAGGCTCTAACATATTGCCATAGACTGAGGCTCTAACATAGTGCCATAGACTGAGGCTCTAACATAGTGCCATAGACTGAGGCTCTAACATATTGCCATAGTGACTGAGGCTCTAACATATTGCCATAGACTGAGGCTCTAACATATTGCCATAGACTGAGGCTCTAACATATTGCCATAGACTGAGGCTCTAACATATTGCCATAGACTGAGGCTCTAACATATTGCCATAGACTGAGGCTCTAACATAGTGCCATAGACTGAGGCTCTAACATAGTGCCATAGACTGAGGCTCTAACATAGTGCCATAGACTGAGGCTCTAACATATTGCCATAGACTGAGGCTCTAACATATTGCCATAGACTGAGGCTCTAACATATTGCCATAGACTGAGGCTCTAACATATTGCCATAGACTGAGGCTCTAACATATTGCCATAGACTGAGGCTCTAACATATTGCCATAGACTGAGGCTCTAACATAGTGCCATAGACTGAGGCTCTAACATATTGCCATAGACTGAGGCTCTAACATATTGCCATAGACTGAGGCTCTAACATATTGCCATAGACTGAGGCTCTAACATATTGCCATAGACTGAGGCTCTAACATAGTGCCATAGACTGAGGCTCTAACATATTGCCATAGACTGAGGCTCTAACATATTGCCATAGACTGAGGCTCTAACATATTGCCATAGACTGAGGCTCTAACATATTGCCATAGACTGAGGCTCTAACATATTGCCATAGACTGAGGCTCTAACATAGTGCCATAGACTGAGGCTCTAACATATTGCCATAGACTGAGGCTCTAACATATTGCCATAGACTGAGGCTCTAACATATTGCCATAGACTGAGGCTCTAACATATTGCCATAGACTGAGGCTCTAACATAGTGCCATAGACTGAGGCTCTAACATATTGCCATAGACTGAGGCTCTAACATATTGCCATAGACTGAGGCTCTAACATATTGCCATAGACTGAGGCTCTAACATATTGCCATAGACTGAGGCTCTAACATATTGCCATAGACTGAGGCTCTGAAGCTCAGTCCCCGGGTACCAATGATGCCGCAATACATGGGCATAGTCTGAATGTTCGAAATGGGAGGGAGCAGCTCTCATCCAAACAAGCAGAACATACTCCAAAACGGGCCACACAACACCCTGGTAGACTGTTAGGCGACCCTCTTTGGAGAGGTAGGACGTCGACCCTCTTTGGAGAGGTAGGACGTCGACCCTCTTTGGAGAGGTAGGACGTCGACCCTCTTTGGAGAGGTAGGAGGTCGACCCTCTTTGGAGAGGTAGGACGTCGACCCTCTTTGGAGAGGTAGGACGTCGACCCTCTTTGGAGAGGTAGGACGTCGACCCTCTTTGGAGAGGTAGGACGTCGACCCTCTTTGGAGAGGTAGGACACAGCTCCCAGTATTACAGGTCAGTCCAGTGTCTGTGATTACCGCAGTGTGTTGTCTTTGAGACAAGGTGCAGATTTGGAGAGGCACATGCAGCTAATTGGTAATAGGGGACTCATAAAACGATGCTAATGTCTTCAATCTCGAGTTGGCAGCATGCTTTCTCAAATTCCTAGTTTACCCTTGGGATAATGCGTAGCAGCTGCGTGCTATTCTTTTTTCCTAGTCTTAATCGGCCAAGGTGAAGCATTTTTAAATGCTTTTAAGCATAAAAAAATTGTTCAATCCCATTCATGGTCTATTATATTGCTGTGCCTGTATGTTGATGTACGTAGACAGTGAGGTGAGCCACCCAAGCATGAAGATGCAAGGCATCACACCGGTGACAGAGTCCTCGTCTTCAGCCTGCAAGTCCAGAACACAAACCAACTCACACAGAGAAGATGATGATTGCATGGACATGCCGACACTGGTACCGTTGTGAGGAGGAACAAGAATATAATCATGTTCCTAGCTTGTATTGTGAAGGTGCATGCCATGGAGTGTATACAGACATGATGCACTCCGACATCTTCGGACAATGCTGTTTCGACGTTTGTGGACTCACTGGTGGAACAGGCAGAAAAAACCCTGATGTATGTAACTTAGTGCTTTTAACATTGATAAGGAACCATGTACTCACACTAAACCATTGGGTGGCATAACATATATCAGTGTGCCGAGTCGGATACACCTGGTAGATCTCGTATAACTGCCAGAGTTTGTACCTTGGCAACTTGGCTGCATTCCACTTTACTAACAACTAATCAAATGCATATTGATCCCAATGGATTCTATCTATTTTCTCAAAGAGAAGACTGCTCTGATCCTGTCATTTGGATCCTTTGCTCTGATCCTGTAATCTGGATCCTTTGCTCTGATCCTGTAACCTGGATTCTTCAAGTTCATGACATTTTGCTAGTGTACCTCAAGCCGCTACACAAACACAACCACTGTTCTCCTAACACTTACTCGCAGAACAAACATCATTTTTTTCATAATTGCTTTTTCTGTTGGCTGCACGACCATGATAGCAGGACATGGACTTACCTTGTATGGTGTAGTGCTAGCATGGGAGTGGAAATTACATTTTTGGCGTGCAGCTTTTTTTCAAAGGTTTCTCTGTATAATTATGTCAATGAAAAAGTGCTTTCTTATCCTCACTAGATCGTATGCCATGTACAGTGTATCCCAAGAATGCACTACTTGAAGTAGTAATGACTATGTGCACTCTGGGAATTATGATTTGGCTTCGCAACACACTGTACATGTTTGAACTTTTAGACATTCTTTTGTGCACCGTTACACTTGTTGTGCACTAGCTAAAACCTATCTGTTTCACAAATATTTCAATGGCTTTGTAACTCTTCCATTTCTTTCATAGTGAGGTGATTTCGAATGTACAATGACGGTGGTCACTTTTCATTGCCGCATAAAAGCATATGCCGCCACTGCTGGATGTTTTCAACGAATGAAATTCCGCTATTCATTGTGTAGCTTATTTTTGGGGGCTGAATATTTAGAATATGCACCTATATTCTGGTTGAATATTCTTGTAGAAGCGAACTCTAGATGAATCAGAACTAGAAGACATGTCTCAGTTAGTTTTAAAATTTCTGGGCGGTGCGTGGTATAATCACGCTCCAAATGGCAAAGACCAAGCCTTCCTAACCGAAACCTTCATCATGCAGGGCCTAGTGACCACCGTTTAAATGTACTGGAGAGGATACAGCAGCTGGGTTTTGTGAGATCCGGTCATGGATTATACCGGCAGCAGGTATGTAGAGACTACCACATCACAGATCATGTACAAGCAGTACTTGCAATGTAGTAACCGAATTAGTACAATGTGCAATGATGTACAGGAGATCTACTGAGTAGACCTCTACTACTACCATGACTACTAGTACTACTAGGCTAGACTAAAATTAATCAGTCCCATGATCCCGATACCATGGATACTGGCGATATTATCACCAGCCCAAGTCTCAGACTCAGAGACTCAGGCCAGGGTGTGGAGACCGGGACTACACTGAGTCTGTATGCCTCAGGCCATCTATTACTTGTACTTGTACTAGTATTAGTAGTATTACTGCGGATAGCCTATGCAGGGACTTGGGAGTATGGCTATGGTCTGGACGGGAAGATACAGACGGGGCATGCAGACATTGCAGTGCCAGCGTAGTGCTGTGAAAGAGTTGTGAGTGTGATGTGTCGCTCGAGAAGAGGTGTGACTTTCGGCCAAGCATTCCTGGACTGGGGGGAGTACCAACGCATATGGCCGATTGGTTTGCAGGCCTGCCTGCGAATCATGAGGTCCCGAGTTCGAGACCCGCGCTGGTAGCATGGAGCGTGTAAAGACTTTTTACGTGAGTAAAGACTTTTTATGCGTGGTGAACTGCGCCGACACCCACGGTCAACTGGGTACTCACAGCTCGGAGTGAGGGTAACAAGGATGCAGTTTACAGGGTTATGGGCCGTTACACGCCCGATTGGTTGAGAGACTCACCTACTCTCCCCTGACTCACTTGTGAGGTCTGCATTTGCCACTAAGGTGTGCAAGGCATAGGCATAGTGGTGGCCTGCGGAAGCGAAGGCTAGTTTGTGTGTTTCTGAACATTCAAGCGATGCCAACGCGAATCCCGCGAATTATTATTATTATTATTCCTGGACTCACAGACTCAGTAGTCTGTTACACTGTACTAGTATACTGTAGACAGTCAAGCCGTTGGCGGGGTCCAACAGCTCCGTCCGCACTAGCAAGTGCATGCCAGTTATGTAGCCTGTCACCGACACTAGTCTGTCACGCTTGTGGCTCAATGTAGCTGAACCATCGGACCTTATTTGTCAGCTTGGATCACGTGATCCATCCAGCTGCCGCGTGCGGCAAACAGCCCAAATAGCGCTAACTCTGGCCTGCGAGCGTTTGCTGCGACTAGCGCGCTAGCGCTCGTGACATACACAAACGCGCTAGCCAGAATGCTTTGACTTTGATGGCTTTCAGCTTCTATTTTTTGAAAAGTAGCGCGCTCAGACCAGCTCGCTCACTCTTTTCCTCTTCCATTTTTTAGGGCAATTGTTTTGTTTGATAGACGAAGCTTAGGGTCTCTTTGGGTTTGCAACCCTTACTCTCCTGGAAAAAATCATAGTTGCTAGACTGCGACACTTCAGACCAGGTACTATTAGAGCCGCTAATGGACGACGAGCTATTTTCCGCTATCCGGAGCTCAAGCATTTGAGCCGCTAAATGGACGAGACTCCTGGGGTAAAGGATGCAGAGAATGAGGAGAAAACACTCGTATGGAGCAGGGAGTAGGTATTGTACTACTTCCTGGTATGGAGCACTGAGAAGCGGTAAGTCCTAGGGCAATTCTTAGCCAGTAGTTACTTTCTCGCCATAATTATGTTCTCGTTTTTCGTGTCTTCTGTAATGCCAGTACACTAGCAGTACGACTACACTGTAGGCGAGAGTCCATAAGCCAGAGTGTGCAGCTCTCCATCTATGCAGCATAAACAAATTAATGACAAATTTCCTTTGCCTAAGGGCTGGGTTCCACTGCCGCTCCGCCGCACATCATCCACGGCATGAAACGTCATCATTACGAGCTGGTCCAGCGAGGCCGCGGCTCATCACCAGCTTTCGCTTCGCTGCTTGATACAAAAGAATGCAAGCCGCGGTCACGGCTTGCATTGTTTCCCGCGCTTAATTGTTTTATTCGGGGGAATTTTAATTCGTTGCACAGGCCAGAACACGAGGATTTTTTTGGATTTCACGCTCGCGCAGGCAGGCTAAATGTCATCAAAAAACGTCGAGCACGATCGCGGTACCGTGAATGGCGAGTGTCACTGGAACCGCGCCGCTCTGCTGCATGCAGCCAAGTACCGTGGAGCAGCGGAGCTGCGGAGCCGCAGTGGAACCCGGCCCTAACCAAACTTATAGCAATTTGAAAATGTTTGACAATTTTTCATAAAAAACTTGACAACATTGTTCTTCTGTAGAGTGCCGCTGGCAACTCCATCGATGAACTCCATCAATGAGCGCAGGGATAAAGTTTAGAAACCCTTCGAGCGAGAACGTGTTTTCAAAAAGGAAGCACAAATATGCCGCGTAACTTCCCCGCTAGTATGGCCCACTAAAGCCACTCGCTGACTACTTACCAGTAAAATGGGGTTGGACGGTTGTCAGATTAGCTGACATGTTTTCTGCCAACACAACCATAAGCAGTTGTCAACTCTCAAGACTAAAAGAGCTTGCGAAGAAAGTGAGAAACCTTGGCTATGAAAGCACATGAAGCGTCAGAACATAATCGAGCAAACTTGGACCTAGATTACCAGTGTCTGCTCCAGAGCGAGGTCAGTGGCCCTGTTTGTGAGTACTTGGACCTTTTGGAAAAAGAACACTGGGTTACCTGCGACCCGGTCGGAAGTCCTGTCGAGTACTATACTTTTTTATATACTTCGAGGGTATACCGCCACTGACAGGCTGCATACGCGTGCAGATGCGTGCGGCCAGAGTGCCCAGTGCGAGTACGTTCATACATGTACATGTACAATCATGTACATCAGGAAGTCGAAAGTAAGTTTACGACTCCCTGACACACAGTAGCCGCACTTGAACGCATCTGGCCCTGGCCCAGTGTTGCAGGAGTTGTGCCAGGTAGACGTGTACCCGGTTTGTGTTAAATCTTAGAGCAGGTACTGCATACCCTATCATATCTGTGTACATGGGTATACAGAGTCAGTGTTGTTGCGTCCCACTCAGCACCCTTCTTGTTCATTTCGGCACCAGCACTCTTTGCGTATGCAGAGCTGAGTAGAGTGCAAGTTCGGACCACAAATACACTGTAGCAGCTAGTTGCGAACCTAACCTGTGCCGTGATGCACGGCACTTGTGTGCATCTACTTTATCCCTGAGTAACCCACCATGTATATGGTGCACAATAGGGCACAGTAAATAATCAGCATGCATCGCAGTTTTCTGCACCATACATGTATTCCTGAAGTCACTTTACACCTCAGAAGAATTGCGTCGCTGACAGGAATTCGATACCGGTTTAGTTTCTCTCTGGGTCATTATGAATCATAGAAAACCCGTCATACAATAGGTTCAAGCTAAAGTACCGTATCACCATGGTAATTCCTGGAAATTCGGTGTGTTTTCTGCCTTTTGTTAAACAAGCAGCAATGTGCAACAGAAATTACCATGGTGATACAGTAGATTACCGTGTGAAGCGGTGTGAGATGCAGCAAAGGTGAGCCTGTTACTGTGAGTCTATGCCCTAAACAATAAACTTTGCCGTGGGATGATTATCCTTGGGCTGCACACTCTGCACACTTATTGCTAGGTATATCATTGGTCTTGTTCGGATCGTCCATTACGTTTGCAGCTGTTCAAACTTGTTTTGTTGTTTATTATTTTATTGATTTATTTATTCTACTTGCCTTTCCTATCTTCTTGTGTTTTAGCATTAGGCGATTTGATCGCAGGACAAGAGAGGAGCTGATGGACGATCTCTCCAGTGTCCCTCTTGGTTCGGAGCAGCGCCGAGTGCTGACGTTGGGACTTGGGTAAGGATGAGTGTTCCCTCATGTTTACAAGTTATCCGTTTTGTCCAACACTAACGGTTATATGCAGAATATTGCTGAGTCAAAAATGTGCAACAATCAGCACAAAAACTGACTGATGAGATCATGACATTCAACGACCTGATGCTTAGCTGCATCACGTTTATATCCGTAAGTGTTGGACAAAACGGATAACTCGTAAACTGATGGTCCTCTTTTTCAATTTTAATCCTTGGCTCTCCATCCGAGTTCCCTCGTGTGTGTAGCTATTATTATTTTTTTGGTGACAGTCAATTTTTTCTTCAGACTTTTCCCGTTTTTTGCCCATTCTACCTTTATTTTACTTAGACAAGGGTTAGCTGTCCGTTTACCAGTACTCATCCACACATATGTGCACATAGGGTCTGCACAAAACTCTATCAGTAGATATTTTGTGTATGGGGGGTTGTCTATCCACCGAGATAGCACTATATATTCCCATTCTGTGTGTTCTCTGGTAGCTATGTCCCTCTGAGACTATACGGTGCCAGTGTGGTGACCGAGGTCAGGCCGTGTCTGCACTGGCATCGTCAACTTTGCCTACTGCTACGTGCTCCCCAGTGCTCCATCTGTGTCCTGTAATTTGTTTGGGGAGGGGGGGGGGGGGCAATACCGGTACTTCAGGTGCAGGGGGGAATGGGGTGGGGGGACATCATGCCCCCAATGAACCTCTCCCCGCGTTGTTCTGGAGTAGACTAACCATAGGCGGAGTGTACACATGCAGCACATAGTTTGGGAGCTAGAACGCGATCGGACTCAGGCATATTCAAAGGCAGTCTATTGTGATAGTAGTCCTGGACGGATCTCACTATGATGATATAGGTCGTGCCCAGCATCACAATGCCAAACATTATAAATGACTGTTTTTTTGTCTGAGGGGCTAGATGAGCATGCGGCTAGACTGCCGATGGCAACCAACAGGCTCAAGGCTGTGTTGAGACTTCGTGTGAGCGACCCGAGTCAATTGTTTACTCGCCATGACTAGGCATCGCATTGAGCATCGTAAGCCCACTAATATAATGTCACTTGGTATGTCACTGTTCTTAGTCGCACCGGGGCGCATGCCCGTTTTCAGGAGACTTCTCAAAACACATAAGTCCTGGGTCCTGAAGGTTAGGCCTATTGTTAATCTAAATAGTCCTGGCTACTATCCCGCTGAGTTCACTGACTTTCTACTGAACCCGTATGTATGTGAGGAAAGTACTGTTCTGACCTCAACTGCGGATTTCATCAACTTGGTAGAAGGTTTGCCTGTGCGGGACGATCATTTATAATTGAGTATAGATGTGACCAGCCTTTACTACACCAACAAATCCAACGAGCTCGGTTGTCGTGGTATATCACACACAGGTATACAAGGTGGATGCCCCTCGCCCTTCGTACATGGTTATTAACAGCAGTGACTTCCTTGATGTCAGTCATTCGGAAGAAAAATGAGTTCGTGTATGGTAACGATGTGTTTCGGCAGATCCAAGAGACTGCCATGGGTTCGCCTGCAGCAGTGGTCTATGCCGACATTGTTATGCTGTATTTGGAGAAGCGGTACGTTTTGCCGATCTTAGAGGGGGAGGGTTTAGAGGTTCAGGTTTATAGACGCTTTATCATTGCATGGTTGCGAAGGTCAAGTTCAGCGCACTTTAGATAGGAATAATAAGTGTTCGGCCCTCAAGTTTTCTCATGAACTGGCACATGATGGCATTGATTTCCTGGACACCACAGTTTTCCGTAGTAAGGGATACGTGGCGGTGAAGCCTCATTTCAAGGTCACCAATCGTTTCCTGTATCTGCTTGTCGGTAGTAACCACCCCTGTAGTATGGGCAAAGGTGTGTTCACTGGGGAGTTGATCCGTATCCGTCGGTCTTCGACCCTTGACCACCACTACGAAGCTGCTGCCGGGCGGCCGAAGCAGGCTTTCCGGGCCCGTGTATACAAGCGCTCCATCTTTCATCTTTCAGACCCGTACACTAGGAATAGATGCGCAGGGAAGGTATGTTGGTCAAATTGGCATGGGTTTGGGTTATTTCTGTAGTTGTATACAGTGCTCCTCATTGTATTTACCTGGGCCCGGCCTGCTGTCCTTCGCCCGTTGGCCTTGAGGTCCAGGTGTAATACCCCTACCATACAGTCCGGTGGCCAGCGCGGTTGTTGTTACACGGTGGAACATCGGCAAGAGGTTGCTTGCTCGTTTGCCTCATGCTCAGTGTCCTCAGGGAGTTAGTATTTTCCTCCTGTTTGGATTTTGCAGTGTCTATGGTGTCGGTAATTGAGTTTTTGTTCTGTATGCTTTTCTGTGGTGTGTGGCTGTTGTTCACACATCTTTATTTGACTTGCTTCCTGGTGTGGTGTACCTTTTTGTTTTATATTGGTGTTGGTCTCACTCCGACTCACTCTGGCTGTAGAGTTCTAGCATCCGTAGCTGCCTCAGGGGGTGCCACTTCTCCCATCAGCGTCGACTAGTCCGCCGGTACGTGGTGCTATATTACGTTTAGTTGTCTGTTCCATCCTGTACGGGCTGTGTCCTGCTGACCACACAGTCTGGGTCTCCATACTTTGCATGTTATCATCGTGTGTAGTGTTCACACGTACATATATGGACTGTCACACCCATATGTTGTACATGTGGCTGCACGTGTTGTCTCTTTGTCGTACCTGCTGCTGTATTTGTGTCTCTGTGCTGTTGACCCGTATATGCTGCTGCGCTGCTTTGTTGTATTGCTGACACGTGCACCTTTTTGTGCTGATATGATATCGAGTACGCCACTTTTTGTGCTGATGAGGGCACCACTTTCCGATATCATTTTTCTTTTCGCCATGTCAGTTGTCAGTTCTCCCGTCGTCTCCTGAAGTGTAGTAATGAATAGCTCTCTCTCTAGCTCTAGAGAAAAACCACTTGACTAGTCCGTTTGATGTGTGGCGTGGCGAGGGTATAGTAGAGGCAGCTCGTTCTCCAACCGAGACGACATTTGGCGCCTAACATGGGGCTCAAACCCACGACCCTGAGATTAAGAGTCTCATGCTCTACCGACACATATATGCACGCGGCACCGTTTGTGCTCCTATCCATTTACATATGCTGCTTTCCACACCTGTGCTGACAGTCGGTACGCACCGACTCTGTCCGCATGCACGCACACCAATACATTCTGTTGGCATCATATTAGTGAGGTTTTGCATTCCGAAATTCGGCAAAAGATTCGGCACGCGGGAGCGAGGTCGAAAATGCACACGAAGATGCGGCATGTTTGTTCGGAAAAAGCTCACTTTGCCGAACATATTTTTCGGATGAATTTTCTTGTGGAAGAGCGCTAGCGCGTGATTTATTCAAAGAGGTTTCTTATCTTGGCATGCCTTCGCAGGCGTCTTTGACGACATCAGCATCGTCAGCTACCTCTGATTGCGCCTCTTCACTGCCTGCCTACTCTCTTTCGCCTGGAGTGTCCTCACCGTCATCTGTGTGGCTGAAAAGACTATGGCGATACCCATAAAATTTGACTTGGCCATGGAGTTGGTTTTTCTGAGGCGACTGAGGAGGCAGGTTTGGCCCTCGACTCTTTGGGCGCGATCAAAGTTTGTCGGAATCAGCAAGAAAAGGAGCACGGGACAGGACATTGCTGATGCTGGGGCTCACGAAATCAAAAACACATCATTTTCGACTTGCAAAACAAACGTCGGTGCGAAAATTCGACATTTTGATGTTCGACAAATGACCAAAGAACGCCGAGCCGAAATTCGGAATGCAAAACCTCACTATTGCGGAGCTTTCCGGAGCTCCGAGCTAGTTGTTGTTTGGAATACAGCAAGAGAACAACATTACATTGGCGCTGCGAGCAAACGCCTGATCCTCGCCATGTCCCTACTGTCACTACCGCCTCCGGAGCCATTCCCGATCTACAGCAGTCTCTACGACGCTGCTGCCCATTTTCTTGCCTGGGAACGGTGTTTCCAACTCTATGTCGCAGCAGCCGGCATCTCGGATGACACTCGCCAGAGAGACACTTTCCAGTATGTGGCCGGCAAGGACATCCAGCAGCTCGTCCCTACGTTAGCCAACACTGGCAACGATCTCGACGGCCTCATACCCGCCGCCGCCGACTACTTTCAGTCGAAGCAGAGCCCCAGCATGGCCCGCTTCCACTTCCGGCAGGTCACCCAGCAGCCTGGCGAAACGTAAGACACGTTTTATACTCGTTTGCTGGCATCGGCAACGACCTGCAGCTTCGCCGACGATGCCCAGAAGAACGTGGCTCTCTGTGATCAAATTGTGGCAGGATGCACGTCCGATCCACTACGCAGAAAACTGCTGGAGACTGCGTCCCTTGATCTCGCCAAGGCGCTCAAGGCCGCCAGAGCATTTGAAGCGTCAGTGGAACAGACGACGGCGTTCCGGCGCACACAAGACTCGATCAATGCCCTCCGTCATCAGCCACCGTTCTACAAAAGGCCACAGCCGCCTCCCGCTACTGTTTCAACTCCGTCACGTCGACCGATGCAGTCTTCGCCACATCCAGCTGCAAACTCGTACCACCAGCCACCTGCCCCAGTCGCCACTCGCGCTCCAGGCCAGCAGGAATCCAGCACATCGCTCTGCTACCGCTGTGGAGAGCCAGGCCACCCTAAATCACATCGCTACGCAGTTTTGCACTGTAAACGTCTGCCCATGGGCGTATCGTCCGCATCCGAGATCCTACAGCGCACACTGGACGCCATGGCTCGCTGGCCTCGACGGTGTGAAGAACGTCCACGACAACATCTTCAACTTTGGTAAGAGCGTCGAAGAGCACAACCGACGACTCGCCGCCTGCCTCCAGCGGCTCCAAGATCACAACGTTACACTCAACGTAGCCAAATGTCACAAATGTCACATCCTCAAGCCTCGGCTCAAGTTCATGGCTAGCGTCTACTCCGACAAGGGCATCCGCGCCTCTCCCAGCCACCAGCAGTCTGTGGCTACATTCTCTACGCCATCTTGCGTCAGCGACATACAGAGTTTCCTGGGTCTCACCAACTTCCTCCGCCGTTACATTCGTAACACGGCCGATCTCACCACGCCACTCCCTGCTCTCACTAAGAAAGGTACTGTTTGGCGTTGAACTGATGTTGAGCAGCAATCATTTGATGCACTGAAGAAGGCCATCGCCGAAGACTGCATGCTGCAATACTTTGACCGCAAGCGATACACATCACTGTATGTCGACGCGTCGCCCACCGGCCTCGGCACAATCCTGTGTCAACGGCAAGACAACGGCCACGATGCACCTGTAGCATTCGCCAGCCGTGCACTCTCCGGCGTCGAGCAGCAATATTATCAAACTGAACGGGAAACATTGGGTGTCAAGTTTGGCTGCCTTCGCTTTCACCACTGCTTGACAAGGTGATCCACAGTTCACCGTTGTCACCGACCACAAGCCGCTCCTGCAACTCATGGCCGTCGGATCGAGACCTCCGCCACGAATTGAGCGCATGGTCCTCCGCCTGCAGGATCTCAGCTTCCAGCTCCAGTACAAGCCTGGCCCAGAAAACCCGGCCGACGTCGTCAGTCGCAATCCGCAGCCTCATCCCGACTTGCCAAACATCGGCGCACAGAAAGACACTGCGTACATACATGCCCTAGCTACAGCAGCTAAGCCAAATGCGTTGGCTCTGAAGGAGATTGCGGACGCCACCACCGCAGACACCACACTGCAAGCCATCCTTTCCTCTCTGCAATCTGGCCGCTGGGATTCCAACCACACCACGGTCCGCCCGTACTTTGCCCTCCGCCATGAACTGTCTGAGAGTGACGGTCTACTACTCCGCAACGACCGTCTCGTCATTCCAACGGCTTACCCTGCAGCTTACACATGCGGGCCACCAAGATATTGTCCGCACCAAGCAACGGCTCAACAGCAAGGTTTGGTGGCCCAACATGGCTACTGAAGCCGAAGCACTCTGCCGGCAATGTATTCCGTGCCAAGCAACTCTCTCAACGACACCGCTACGTCCAGGAGTCCGTGCCCACACCACCGTCCACCAAGCCGTGGCAACGAGTCTTCGTCGATTTGTATGGACCCATGCCAAACGGTCAGCACCTGCTTGCCCCTATCGACCAGTTGATTCGCTACCCGGTCATCAACGTGTTCAGCACGACACCCACTACGGCCGGTGTTGTTAAAGCTCTGCGCTCTACATTATCCATGTTCGGCTTGCCCGAAGAGCTAGTCTCGGACAACAGTCCTCAGTTCCGTTCTTCGGCTTTTGCTGATTTCCTCGCGCAACACGCTATCCAGCACCGCTACACCCCTCCTTTGTGGCCACAAGCAAACGGAGTGCCTCAACCGTACCATTGGCAAAGTTCTGCGAACTGCCAAACTAGCTGGCGAAGACATCAATGTTGCATTAGACCAATGGCTCCTAGCGTACCGCACCACGCCACACCCTGCCATTCACGAGGCACCGGCAACACTCATGTTTGGTCGCCCCATCCGCGACAGCATACCCTGCATTACGGCAGCCGCACCAGACTTGCCTTCAGCTGCCCACCGTGACCAGCAATTCCGCCAATCCCAGTGCGACGCTACCAATGCCACCCGCCGGTCAAACGCCCCCATCCTCACTCCTGGTCAGCGCGTCTTACGCCGCAATGAGCAGGCACACAAGCTCTCACCACAGTGGGATCCCAACCCCTGGACCGTGGACCAGATCTCTGGGTCTACGGTGACTATCTCCAACTCAGCAACTGGCCAAAGATCGACTCGCCATAATTATGTCGTTCGTCAAGCCCGTAATTGTTGTCACACCGCCAGCCCATCACCCACTACCAGCTGAAAGTTCTGCCACCACATCTTACAAAATTACAACAAAATCACATGCAAGAAGTCCTTTCACTTTGACTACTGCTCGTTGCGTGACATCACTCCTCACCAAAGGACTTCCTGGGGATCACAATCCTAAACTGACAAATGTACGAATACCGCAACTGTCTCTGTTGTTCTGCACGCCACGATCAACACGACTGCGTGCAAGACACAGCTGATCATCGTCACTGTACTCTTCCCTGAGCACGTTACCCTGTCGCTGCAGCCTGCGACGGACATTCCATAGTTCCACCAACTTGATGGCTTGATGTTCCCATTGACGTCGACCATGCGGTGTTGCCATTGACGACCTTCAACTTCAGGTCCTTGCCGTGGTCCGCACCATTCAAGAGATGGGCCACATTTGGTGTACTTTCACCCAGTTGGTCACTTATTTTAACCTTGCCGACTTTCCACTGCCGGACTGTTGCTTCAACAACTGGCGGAGAGCATATACGCATATCATCACTCTTCCTTGCAAACATCATTTCCGTCTCCACCACGTCCTTATCAGCCTGATCCATGCCTGACACCCCCAAGGCACTGCCCACTGTGCCGCCGGGCTGGTGGAGCGACGGACCGATTCTCCAGTGACGGTCGTCGTCCACAAGGCTGTTGGAGTGCGCATCCAAGATGTGCTAGAGCTGTTCAGTGTCGTGCAATGCTATCGCATGAGCTGATTGTTTAGTAACTGGTGGTGTTAGTGGACAGTATAGCGTAACTTGTAGTTCCTTGGTCTTTCTCTTTTGTATAAGGCCATCATTTTTTATAGCTATGTTGCGCGTCGTCCGCACCCATACGTTTTGATTTTTTTCAGAAAAAAATAAAAAATCTTACATGCACGGTGAGTGTACGATTGTACGAGTCATCAGTGTGGACTGGTTGCATACGGCGAAGCTGAGATTCAGAAATGGCCTCTAGGCCAGCGTTGGCAAATCGTTTGTTCGGCATCTGGGAGCAATATTCTATGAGCTAACACCAGACAGCATTGATCGCCTGAAGTTGAGAGGATGCGTCGTTCCGGAGGTCTTTGCTGCACCGCTGCCGAAGTCTGAGTACAATAATCCAGCGAAGCATAGGCACCAACGGATGCCTCCTCTGTCCAAAGTGAATATTTACTCTTGCTGATAACCCAGATGTTGTGCTTCGATGTACGATTTTTCTTTCGAATGTACACCATGCACGAGCTATTGTGCTATGTACAGTGCATACACCTCTGATGAGCCTTTTTTATTATTTTGCAACTTTTTATTTTTTTCCACCTCTCGCATATGATTCTGGAAGTTGAACTAACGCGAAACATAGATATAAAAAATGATGGCCTAAACAAACTAGTAAGCTAACGATAAACTAGTTACACTGAGACAATTCGACTGGCACAAATTACAACAAAATCACATGCAAAATGTGCTTTCACTTTTACTACTGCTCGTTGTGTGACAACCACCATCATCAGTGTGCGCATTGCGCCTGGTTTGGTGCATGCCTGGTGGAATATGACATAGCGGCTGATGCAGTGGGCACATCAGGTAACACCTAACGCATTGAAAATGACTCAACTATGACTTGGTTCGATTGCAACAAACCTAATGATAGTGGTACCGAAACATTCGGGTAACCGGAGTAAGTGCCAATTGATATTTTTGGCTCCAGTCAGTATAGTGATTCAATTGCAATACAATTATATACGTACGGTGGAACTCACTTAGTACGTACCCGGGTAAGACATACACCTGCATAGCACGATCCTCTTTTGTCGCACGGATTTTCCTCCCATAAGCGCATATTCAGATGTGTACGGATACCTTCTGTTCATGTGATTCATTGTCGCTGTGTTACTGTATGCAGATCTCACTCAGCTCTGCTCTCCGAGCATTCTGCTTCCAACCGACTTCCCGAAAGGTATGTATGGTGGCTAATAATAAGGGCTGAAACAATTATACCGATAACTCGCATATCGATCGTTAAGAGTGCAATCGATAATCGTTAGTGTTCAAAACGAGTGCTAACAATTTTTTATGCATGTATATGAGTGACAGTATTCCAGCCCTTGCACTCCATCCGATAGTGAATACGAGTACAATCATGTACTTTCAAGCGCAGTAAAATTGATTTGTGGCTTTGAAAGAGATCGGAAGAGAGCACTCTTTGTCTTTTCAGTTCATTTGCGGGAAAGGTCAGAGATAAGAGCAGTTGCCAGAGGGTGATCAGAAGATTCTTCCCTCTAGAAACAACATGAAATCCTCTAGGTCATGTTGATAAACCAGCCAGATGTCTACAGATGTCAACAGTGCGGTGCCACAAATTTCTAACGTAGCAAAAGTATCGTGGAATTTTTTCATAAACTGGTGTTCGAGGTACACGGGTAGAGCCGACAAGAATCGATAAAACCAATATATCAATCGTTAATGATATTGGTTGATCGTTAAGAGTTATTGAATGATCGTTTCAGCCCTACTAATAATGCGAGAGTCTTTACAGATTCCAATGCTGTCATGCCTTTTGCAAGTTCCGTTTGTAAGTCAAATGGAACATGGTTTGTGGTCAATACTTCAGCAGTAGTGGTGCGAGAATATTAGGGTGTCAAATTGCTCGGAATTGATGAATGATAACGGAGAATATACCAACATGTGAATCACTTGGAGATATGGTTTGCCAGGTTCTGTTCACACTCACTAGGCTAGACCCTCTCGAATATTGTACAACAGTTTTGGCCCAGGAGTGGTAAAGGGCACGGGGCAAGCTATGTCGGGACCTGCTGTAAAGTCCGCCATACACGAGCTGTACGTCTTATCGGATGGGATATACCCCTGATATTGCTGATAATGAATGGCCCAGTTTCATTGTACTGCTGTCCGCGATATTATATCCTTAGTGGCATTGTTAACTTCTCATTGCTTGTGGGGACGCATGGATCATACGTCCATCCAACACCTGCCAATCGGAACCCACCGACAACGCTGTCGGTTGGGTTGGACCACAATCGGTTGGTTTTTGAGTCCAAGATGCCGCCTAGGTAGCACACAGCATTGCTTATCTGATTTTAAATTAGCTGCGCAAATCCTGGCATACTGCCCGTAAATGCATCTAACTCCCAGGGTACTTATGAGTTTTTAGGTCTATGTGGTACTTGTGTCGCATTGGCAGCCACTGTTCCGTTCTGTATTTTCTGGTGTATGTGTCGTTGAATCTCCACAGAAAATGTGCTCACGCATTAGAAGGAGGTGAAATATGCACCTGCAGGAGAATACATGCTTAAGAGAAGGCAGAAACATGCCCAGATCCACCAGAACTAGTGCTGGCAAGTCAACAGAGGCGAGTACTGATAATGTTCCAGATTGTGGTAGGATCACATAAGCAAAATTGACACTGGGAGGCACGGCGGTGGGTCAGCTCATGGCCAGCGCCAGCTCCAGTGGATATCACGTGCATCCAGTTCTAGTACTATAGTATGACTGCTACAAAGTAGTGCGGCCCAAATAGAACTCGGGTCAGGTGCCGAAGAACTGGGGGGGGGGGGGCATGTGTCAATGAATGGTAATAACTCCGGAAATCATGCTGGTGTATCGAGGGCGTGGGCCAATGAAGTGCTGGATTGATGGTGGACGACTGTACTGCAATCTTGGCTGGTCCCACTATCGCAGAGACAGCACTTCCTGGTGCAACCACCCTATCCTGCAATCTATATAATAATTATTATAAGAGATTTGTGTGAACGATTTTAGCATGATGCAAGTCAGCTTATTGTGCTGGGGGCCTGGCTACATGTCACTATAGCTTTTTATAGACTCGATCACCGCATTACGCTGCATTGCGTTGACTTGATCGAGCACTCTTTTTGGTTAGTGTCAAAGGTATATGTAATATGTATCTGCCTTCGTGCAAAGCTCTCTTTGTGCGTGTCTTGCAGATAGCTCGCTGACTTTGATGCTTTGAGCCATTTTCAAATTGCTTTTTTTGTTCATTTCATATAGACCGTATTGCCATTTGTTTAACCTCCCGCTCTGAGCTCCACTGATGGGACCTAAAAGGCTGAAACAGCTGTCTGGAGATTGAGCGTCAGTATTATGGATTTAGAATACACGATCTGGGGACAGCACTAGTACTGTCTAGCTGTTTCGTCCTTTGTGGACTCATCAGCGAATCACGGAGAAATAACTCTTAACTAAGGATGAACCTAGCAGCCATGAAAATAGATAAATAATGCCTCCAAGCCAGAATTCAAGGCTACATGTGTAGGCCCGAATGTGCCTTGTCCGAGTGCTGAAACTGATGTCATTGAGATACGCATAGAACATCTGGCAAAGGAACTACTAAAGCCCCCACAAGCACGGTATTCTACTTCAACAAGGAAGAATTTTGAAAGCATGCACAGCCCTACATTTATAATGTTGGTATAGGTAAGCCTTGTTTGATAAATTAACATGACAAGGCGGGGGACGCACTGTGTTAAATAACAGTGCTCCTGATACACTAGTGTGTCCTCGGCTTTGTCACATGCTGTCAACCGATCAACACATACAACGTTGCATGCAAAACGGCTGCAGCCTCGAAGTACGGAGTGCTATTTTGGAAAATGCTAGATATACAGCCTGTACTTATACAGGTGTTCTATCAACTAGTGCCATTATGACAACGGTAGCTGAATGATACATGTACATAAACCCGGGGTCATCATTGCAAGAACCTCTGGGTCTAAGCCCGAAGTAACATTCAACTACATGACTGTATACACAATCATGTATACACCATCTTCGTAGTAACTGAGTCTACCCCTCACCCACTACTGCCACTGTGACCACAATTGCGCACAAACAGAGGACCTTAGAGGACCTACTTCTAACTACAGTGCTGGCCAAAGAAATCCAACCTTATGAATAAAATTGCACCGGGCGCTACGCAGCCCTAGTAGTAAACATACTGGACCGGTCTGTGCTCTCGAAGGCGGCGCTACTTTATTAACGAGGTTGGATTTCTCTCGCCAGCACTGTACAAAATACACACATGCACACACAACACTGCTAGGCTTTCCACCACCACACTAGGTTTTGAAACCGAAGAGTGGCAAAATTCAGGGCCAGACTAGAAAATCTGGGGAGACCAGATGGTTTTTTTAAAGCAAAACACAGCCAACACTCTGCAGCCTCACAGCCTCAGGCAGGTTTTCCCGAGTGCACAAAATTAAAAGTTGTTGAGGCACCACGAATACAGTCGGGCGTCACAGAACGTGGGACCCAGGAATGTACATGTATAGTATACCTCTAGGAACACCACAGCCAATAACGTTTTAAAACGAAACGCAGTGTCAATAGACTCAAGTCTCTGCTTTTCTGGAATACAGATTCTGCTACACACGTATTGCTCACTATCCAGTGGGATGTGCATCTAAGAAGGTGGTACAAGAAGTCAAGGAACTAAGCCTAAGGCCAGATTGCTGAAAGGTTTGTATAACTGACGAGCCTGACCTTGGAAACAACAGCCGTGGATACGTGGCTCTACTGTAATAAATGTACAGGTACACAAACAATTTGAATGCAGAAATAACAACAACAAACAGGGAGAGGTGTAGGAAAATATACTCGGCCCCTAGTGAATTTGCTTGTATATTAGCTTGAAAACTTTGGGTACACTTGTTGAGAGACCTAACTGCATGCAGCTAAAATATGGAGTGCCGTTGTCACCGACGACTTTTCCAGTAAAGTTGCGGCTAACATCTTCTCAGGTATTCCCGGGTCTTCGCTAAGGCCGTAAGGGTGAATGATATCATGTGCGTCTTCTATTGCTGATGTCGCTGCACTCGATGGTGGTGCTGATGTACTGATTGTGGTGGAAGATATTGAGATGCCGTATGTCTCGAACTTTTCGCCAAGTCTCCGCGGCCATCGCGCAAGAGGGTCGGGAGCACCACAACTGCAACGCCACAGATCCAAGGATCAATTCTCGGACAAAACATTCTTCAGATTGCCAAAGGTCCGTCCCCAGTGCTTGGCAATACTGGCCTGTACAGCATGAACACACCACACATACGCCCACACACCATGTACCATGTAAACGCCCGTTGCAGGAGAAGCACGCAAATCTGCAAATGAATTGAATGTGCACCCACAGATTTTCTCGTATAGGAACAATAGCTGATCTGAATCTGAATAAAACAGATCAAGACTAGTGCCAGATAACAGTCTAATCCGCACAAGGCAACTGGCGCAGCCATGTGAATCTCGAGCAAAATGGACAAACATGTCCCCAATTATCAGCAAACGGGTGTGCGTTACAGGATTGGCCTGGTAACTTCAAACAGGCACAATCCACTAACGTGGTGCCCGTCAACTTCAACGGGAACACACCGATACAAACACAGCCCCACAACAGCAAAACGGGAACGCCGTTACAAATATGGTGCCCTGGCAACTTAACGGGAACGCACCAACACAAGCTGGCCTGGCACCTTCAAACAGGCACAACTGACAAAACACGGCATCCGGCAACAGCAAATGGGTAGGTACACCGTTACAAGAACAGTCCATCGCACCAAAATGCTGCTGCCACAACATTATAGCAGCAGCACGCCAGACATGCATACATGGCATTCCCAAAAGCAGATACCTGGAGTCAAATTCATCCATCACACTGTTTGTTAGGGCTGAATTTTACAGTGACAATAGCAAATCCCACCTAAGGCACATGTGATGAGATCTGTACACCAACTATAGTCACAGAATCAATGCACATTAGTAGAGCATAAGAACTCACTTGCGCTCATACCCTGTCACGTAGAGATGCTACTCTACGTGTACTGTTCCGATGTCCATTGGGGTGGTATGCCGGCCACTTGCCAGATGTAGAGATTTTAAGCCGTACTTTGCCACCGTCTGCTTGCCGTATCACCACCTCACTTGCAACTCTGGATTCCAGGACTGTCGCTCCAACAATGGGCATGGAGCGGGAGCTAACCTGATAACAGTTGAGAGCGTGACAGAGTATCTTATTTAAATAAGGCCGAGTAAGGTGGATCCCTTTGGCAAACGTGAACACAGGCTTGGTGCTACAGGCATGGGCTGTCATGTACCGGAATAGCCAATACCGGGCATGTTTCGTCGACAGTAGATGGAACTGCGACGGCTCCAACGTATATGGCCGCGTCTTAGTGACCTTCAGGCGCAACGTGACCAAGTCAGGTGCGAGACTCCCAGCCTCCCACACAAATACTCTTTGGCTGTCAAACGAGTGAATACTAGTAGATGATGCTAAATACTCGCTGGCAAACAATAAGCCATACAAGGCCAGTAGTATACTTACCCACAGCATAGCCTGATCTACAATATGACTGATTGGATCGTTGTAAGTATTGCCGAAAATGGATTAAGTCGTCCACTAAAAGCTCTTTGAAACTCGGATATTGAGCCAATATGGCAATAGAAAAAATTAATGTAGAAAGGAAAAGGACGTATGGATATGAGTGTAGAGTAACTGTCACTATATACTAAATACAGTCAGAAAGTGCAACAACCAGGCACTAAAACATTTGACGACCCGACTCCTGGCTTCAACACATCTCCGTAGTGTTAACGAGAGACCAAAGAGGGAAAGGTAATACTGGTTTCGTCATCGTCCAGTAACAATCAACATTTCTTGTTCTTGTGGGACTGTAGCTTCAACTACTAGCTTGTGCTCATTTTCGTTGCGCTTACCTTCCCCTCTTTGGTCTCTCCTTTTAACCTTGAACCTTCCAAGTTGGAAGGCTGTTGGTTAGCGCTACGGAGATGTGTTGAAGCTAGGAGTCAGGTCGTCGAATGTCTCAGCACTCTGTCAGTTTTGTGCCTAGTTGTTGCATTTTTTTTACTGTAGTAGCTAGTTACAGTGGTGGACAGTTACTCTTAACTCGTATCCATATGTCCTTTTCCTTTCTAATAAAAGCTCTATCCGCAAATATGCCGAGGCGGCTTGGCGTCTCTCCCTCTATGCCATTCAACACAACTGTTGAGCGAGCAGCTTTTAGGCCAGCCCCATTGCACAACAGGTAATAGGCTACTAATAGCGTAACGCAGCTAGGTAAACACGAATCGATGAAAGAGGCAGACTTCTTAAAACAAAGAGACTAGTTGTGAAGGACACAACATTTTCAGCAGTCAGCAGTAGGAGAAATTGCTCTCAATTATGCAGCAATACTAGGCTTACACGTTTGTGTCATGCGTTCTGAGACGGAGTCCTTGACTAGCTCGTCACTGGCCGCACTCAGAGCAGCAGTCGTCACTACACATGGGTTGGGAAGCAATGGACAAAATTAACACTTGCCATGGACACATGCACTGCTTACCAGCTAAGTTAATGTCATACTGTACTGCAGCAAGCAAGGAACTGGCAATACCTGCACCAGGCCTATCTAATGTGACCCATGCCATTGTGAATGAGAAGAGGCAGCATTTGACAGTATGAGCGGTGTGATGAACGGGAATGCATAATACAAGCCAGTCGAGCATAGGTACATGTACTTACGGACGCAAGCTGGCTGCACACCGCTCCACTGGCCGTTGATTTCACAAGTACGCACGGCCGAGCCCATAAGGACATAGGGAGATGTGCACACAAACGTGGTCGTGTTGCTGAACATCAAGCCGTTCACGGTCATTGAGCCCAGTGCCGGTGGTGACAGGACCTGGCAGTCGGTTTGACCTGCACAAGCACAGAGTGCACAGAGCACAGGCATTCAGTGTATGCATGTTTGGCCTAGGGGTGAAACGAGTGCCAAAATTGAGGACTTGAGTACTCTTTGAAAAAACGAGCGAGTATTCGAGCGAGTACGAGTATTTTACTGACAACATAAAACAATGTACTGCACACACTCTCGTAACACTGAACGTATTACACCTGATACTCATGTAGTCTTGCATGCAGCCTAGTGCAGGAAATAGTCTGAACTACGTCTTTCGTTCGTAAGTAGGGACAAGTAATAATTTCACACTTGCATGGGTTATCAGTACTGGTCAGAGTAACAGACGTGCTTGATGTACAAGCATACAGTACACTGTGCATAAGATACTTTGAGTATTTTGCGAAGCGAGTCCTCACTCCTTTCGAATTTTCGAGCAAGCGCTCGAGTATTCGATATACAGTCAACTTCGCTAATAACGACTGCGGATATAACGACAATTCGCGAATAACGACCGAATTTCTATGCCCAGAGCAAAGTCCCATCTAACTGTATACATTTAACTTCGGATATAACGACTATCTGAATAACGACAATTCGCGTATAGCGACATGCTTTTAGTGCCCCGAGGTCATATTCACTGCTTGAATAACGACTTTCTGGGCTTTTGACAGCTATTTCAAGTACCTGTCAGTCAAGTACATGCACCTGTCATGCAGAAGTACCAGAACCTATGGTGATGGATATTATTATTATAAAGGCACACATGCAAGAAAATGCAGCCAAGGGGGGGGGGGGGGGTTCTTCCTTTTTTATGTTGGCTTCAAAATTGTTGGATTTACCAGCACACCTATGTATACAATGTACAGAGCTCACTGACTTGTCAGTTTGAGCACTCTGGCAAGGTACGTTCG
>NW_027044570.1:0-27663 GCF_964019385.1 Sycon ciliatum | reverse complement strand
CCCAAGTATATCTCAGTGCAGAACATGGTTACATTGTTTGTGTTTTTTAGAAACACAGCACACCATAATGAACATAACTGCAGAGCACGAGAACACGATATCAAGATTGCCAATGGCTTTGGTCATGGATGGCAACATCGATTTCAGAGATATGGGAAAGGAATGCTTGATGTTGACCGCATAGGATCCATCCATTCCACGATATGGCAATTGTCATTAATTCCAGTAGAGTACAGGTACTCGTGATATCAACATGTCGGTTTGGTTGTTGCTGCTATGGCTGTGTTTAGGATGGGGAAACTCCTCTTGGCGAAGCAGTGTACTGGGGGAACGCAGATTGTGTACCATACTTGCTGGAAGTCACCTGGACCAAGCTTGCATATGATGAGGTAAGAGATGAGAAAAGTTGTTGTGTGTTATGAACAGGTCTACTAGTTTTGTTTGAGAAGATTTGTTCAGTTACTGTGAAAACCTTTTGATCTGAAACCACTCTATCGCACCCCCCCCCCCCCCCTCCTCTGCACAAGTTCTTATCAGTTTGATATGATTGTTGTTCCCGAAACACGTAGCTTTACATAAGGTTGGATAACATGAACGATCTCTATGGAAGGCAGTTTGGAATATAATGAAAGAGTACTTTCTGTAGATAAAGTGCGTAAGAGAAGACTAGCATGCGTTGCTCACGATAGTTGTAGTCTGTTTCCTCACTATCTACTTCAAGGTGTATTGGATGTCATCATCGTGGACAGTGCATCTCTTCTTACTCTTCACTTTAGATAACTTATTTTGTGTATGATGTTAAGTATTGAGCAGTGACAGAAAGGTCTATCATTTCTTACTGTGCACCTGTGCTATATGCGGTGTAACAAGTAAAATGGCGGGTGTGTTTTCTGTGGTATTTTGGATATGTGATGGATATTGTGACTAGTGAAATTGATGACAGTGAAGAGTGTATCGCGATACCGATATCGGTTCTATGTTTCCAATCCAGGCCAAGGAGATTGTGGAGGAAGCCAGAAGGATAGCTCAAACTCGCGGAAAAACGCAAGCGTTGGACTTGATTAAGGTGAAATATGTCGTTAACAACCACACAAGCCGACCTGTTTGGGAGCTATTACGCGTTGTATTATCAGGGCATAGGCAACAATTGCCGCATGCAGTATGCAATACTATGGACCAATGCCGTAGTATCGCAGGCAACAATTGCCGCATGCAGTATGCAATACTATGGACCAATGCCGTAGTATCGCAGGCAACAATTGCCGCATGCAGTATGCAATACTATGGACCAATGCCGTAGTATCGCAAGCACCAATGTGCGTTAGACTGGCCAATGCCAGGGCTAATGGGGGCAACAATTGCCCGGCGTGTCAATACACGCATACGGTAGGGATGCACTTGTGAGCACATGTAGGCGCACTTGGCTCAATGCCGGCCTGACCCACGATCCCTACCGTTCTCCCAAAATACAACATGACCCAAACAGGAATTATCGGCATTACTATAGTTATAGTAGCGTTACTATAGTTATAGTATGATAGGTATATCATATGTACACTACAGCTGTTGCTAGGGCCGTCCAATGCGGCTACCCATTAGCATAACGGGCAGAGACTAGAACAATGCCGCTGGCAATGCTCTGTCTGCGACAGGGGTGCGGACATAGCGGAGGTAGGCAGAGCTTTGCCACCTGCCGGCGGTCTTCAGCACGCACTCAGGCACGCCAGCTTTGCCTGCCAGCGTTGCAGTGCCTCGTCTGAGGCTGTGGCTGCGCACGTCTTTGTTAGGCAAGGCTGTTTGTAGTAGCCTGTTGATGTTATGCGGCTTCAGGGGCGTGCCGTCATCATAGCGATAGAGCGGGCCAGGTGCCGAGCCACGGGCTGCTAGGTAGCTGGTGGCTGCCGTGTGCGGGCATGTCGGCGAGCCTGTCCTCCTGACGCTAATGTCCTGGCCGCTGCCGTATTGGCTCGTCTTTGTCACACGCAGGCGCAGCTCCACGCGGTCTGGGTACATCGTCGCATCGCTGTACTCAAGGCCGGCGCCCCGTGCCGTGAAGGTGTACTCGTTGACTCTGAGCAGCCCGTGGAAGGCCAGAGTCACGGCGCTCCAGAGCATGGCGCGGTTGTGCGGGCTAGGCACGGTGGACTGCAGGTAGTGCTGTACGCCAGCCAGATCGTCCAAAGTTGCGGCCCGCGTCGTCAACTGCTGAAGGGTGGACTGCGCTGGTTGTGTCGGCACTGCGTCGGCAGTTGGGCTGCGAGTCCAGAAGCGTCGACAACCTGACCCAAACAGGATTTATCTACATTACTATTACACTACAATTGATGTGAGTGCCGTCCAATGCGGCTGCCCATTAGCATAGTGGGCAATGCGCTCAACGTACCGGATATGGAACAATGCTGCTGGCACTGATCAGTCACTGGGTATGGCTTGCCCTAGTGCGGGGTGACAAGCGTTCGGAGCGCTGCAGTGAAGCGTATGTTGTGCTGGAGCTGCCCGCCAGGCCCTGGCGGATGAGGTCCATGGTTGCGTCATCAACTGCTGAAGGGTGGACTGCGCTGGTTGTGCCGGCACCGCTTCGGCAGTTGGGCTGCAAGTCCAGACGCGCTGACAACCGGACCCAGACAGGATTTATCTGCATTACTATTACACTGCAATTTATGTGAGTGCCGTCCAATGCGGCTGCCCATTAGCATAGTGGGCGATGTGCTCGAAGTACAGGATCTGGAACAATGCTGCCGGCACTGATCAGTCCCTGAGGTTGGCTTGCCCTGGCGCAGGGCGACAAGCGTTCGGAGTGCTGCGGCGAAGCGCATGCCATGCTGGAGCTGTCCGCCAGGCCCTGGCGGATGAGGTCCATGGTTGCGTCGTCAACTGCTGGAGGGTGGACTGCGCTGGTTGTGTCGGCACCACTTCGGCAGTTGGGATGCGAGTCCGGCATCGCTGACAACCTGACCCAAACAGGATTTATCTGCATTACTATTACACTGCATTTGATGTGAGTGCCGTCCAATGCGGCTAGCCATTAGCACAGTGGGCAATGCACTCAAAGTACAGGATCTGGAACAATGCTGCCGGCACTGATCAGTCCCTGAGTGTGGCTTGCCCTGGCGCAGGGCGACAAGTGTTCGGAGCGCGGCAGCGAAGTGCATGTTATGCTGGAACTGGCCGCCAGGCCCTGGCGGATGAGGTCCATGGTTGCGTCGTCAACTGCTGGAGGGTGGACTGTGCAGGGTGTGTCAGCACTGAGTCGGTAGATGGGCTGAGAGTCCGGAAGCGCTGTACTCGAAGACGAGTAAGAGACTTAGCAGGATCATTGCAGAGTCGCCGTTGGGCTGAGAGTCCACATCAGCCGGTCTGTTGAACGGAAGGGGGAGGATCTAAGGCCAAATGGTGGTGCCTTATCTACATGGTACGAACCTTCCAAAAAATGCCAAGCCGGAGCCAGACATGAGGGGAAACAGACCAAAGCCGCCAGGCATACTTCGTGTCAGCTTTAGAGAGGAGAGCTCAGCATCAGGGACCTAAATTTCCGAGCCATCTTGAAGATTATGGGCTGGTGCGAAAACAGCTCCGGGGGCCCTGGAGGGGTGTGCTGCTGCGTCAGTCGCACAATACGTGCTCCAAGCGTCGCGAACCTCCTCCCGACTAAAGTCTCCCAGGCCAGGGATGGGGCTGCAGTTGCCTCGGCTAGGTTCTGCTCCGCTGCCGGAGCGGCCAAGTCCTCGCGTACAGTACTCAGTAGTCTGGAGCCAACTTCAACTCGAGCAGGCGAGTCCGCGGAGTAGGTTTTGTTCCTGTCGGGTCTAAATAATTGCGGGATGCCAGTGCGTTTCGCAGCTCAGCAGAGCGCATTTTGGCTGGACATCGCTTACTGACAGAGACATGGTTGATCGGATATTGATCAGAAACTGGCCGCGATTGTCAAACAATTTGACCGTCAAGGCAGCAAAGCAAAGAGCGTTATGGCTGGACATCGCTCACTGACAGAGACATGGTTGATCGGATATTGATCAGAAACTGGCCGCGATTGTCAAACAATTTGACCGTCACTGCGTCAGCGCAGCAAAGCAAACGGAGCGTTTTGGCTGGACATCGCTCACTGACAGAGACCTGGTTGATCGGATATTGATCAGAAACTGGCCGCGATAGTCAAACAATTTGACCGTCAGCACAGCAAAGCGAAGAGCAAGCTCAAAAACTGGCCAAGGTTGTCAAGCGATCTGACTGTTGGCGCAGCAAGGATGAAGAAGAAGCAGCATCGAGAGCCGGAGTAATGCGCATGCTCCGCGTGGTCCCGTGCCGGGGCGCGGGAGTTCGGAGTGCGTGTTCTGCACGGGCACGTGATGCGCTATGGCAAGTACGTGCAAATTATGTTAGGAATGTAATTGTTGGTGGGTTGCTAACTTCACTTACCGTGCCATGCACGGAAACTTATATTTATAATTATAGAATTACTAACTCTTTGCTTATGGATGACAGGAATGAATAATTTGGAGTAATGACCTACGGATGTAACCAGATCAAATAGAAATACAGTTAGAAGCTGTGACAAGGCACAAGACTGACACGGTACTGAGACATTCAATACCCTGATACCTACATTGTAGGGCAAACATATCTCCAAAGTGAAAAGTCAATAACATTCCATGGTGGAAAGATCAGGTTAGGGAAGTCCAATGAGGAGACGTTCAGTGCAAACAGCATGATAACAAGTAATAGTTACATCTCACATGCTAAAGACGGGTTGTGGGGGTGGGTAGGGTAGGTGTGGTGGTGGTGGTGGTGGTTGGGGGAGGGGGGGGGGGGATTGGAGTAGCATTGATCCCTATTGGAGACAGGAGAGAACAGGAGAAGCCGTAGATTGCGTTACCTTAACACACAAAATTTGAGTAGGGAACGAGAGGGAGGATGAGAGAGAAAGAATGAAAAGCAGTAAATGAGGTTACGCAAGTGAGAGTGAGAGAGAGAGAGAAAAAAAAAGAGTGGGAGAAGTCTTTCCAGAATTCTTGACGGATTCACTCAAAGACATTGCAATGGTGAAGTGAACGATGGACAGAAAGCTAGCAAGATCACTATCAATGTCCATGTTGATCGTCATTCGAGTCTCCAGGCAACAATTGACAGCCATGTATTGATAGAACCCGCAACTCACTCAGGGACAACCCTATGATTGTATTATCACAGCAATGGGATACCTGGTTGGAGCTGATTGCTCACGATCAGCAGCAGTAGTAGGCACTGAAATTGGCTATTGAAATGTTCTGGCTAAGAGCAGATGATCCAAGAGTAACCACAGACGTGACGTTAAAAAGTAGACGAGGATCGCAAGGGGACGACAGAGTCAGTACACAATAACAAGACATATGGGGTGCAATGAATGTCGAATGTTATCATTTGATGGAAGCCAAAACTGGAGACATATTTCTCTTCTAGTACTGTTGGTGTTCTAGCAAGCAGAGCAGTCAGATTAGTGATCATTTAGTTCTACTGTGGGCAGTAACACAGAATGAAGATAGCTAATGTGACAAAGACATTCCTCTAAAATCCCAATGAATTCCTGGACAGACTGTGATGAGTTGTGTGTGATTATGCTGTTTGAAACTATACTAGTGTGATCCCTGAGCCCGTGCACTATGCACTCATACATCAATTGTCCTCATAATTGGTTTGAAGTGCTGGTTACATTGAACAACCTGATAGCAACTAGCTTACAGTCAGATGCAAGAAAAGTGTCTAGTGTCTAGTCCAGATGTGTGGACACACTGTAATATCGCCATGGAAGTGGCACGAATGCGGCTGGACGTAAAATATGGGCAATACTGTGATCGGAACTGATCGAGGGCGCCGGCTTTGCAATTTTGGTTGAATTTCACCGAGCGACACTAGTTCATGACAGTGTTCAACTTACATGCTTTGGGTATTGTTGTTGTGTGCTGCATTTGTATGCTCCAGACCAGCTTGATCTGTGCAGAGTTTGGTGTTGAGGGTTACACTGATCCTACTGAACTGATTGCCAACGTGTGCGGAACAGAAGGTTCAGGGAAATCTACCTTCATCGCATCCTTCACAGCTGGTTTTTTCGATAAACTACTGCGTAAGGAGGATCAACCAGACTTGAAAGCAAGAGATTTAGCGTCTCGCACAAAGGTGAGTTGAAAGCAATGTTGAATGCACACAGCATTACATAGGACACAGTGTTTTTTTGGATGAAGGTCCAAACTATTTACACCTCACTAACGAAATTGTTGGTATACAACTGATGAACCACCATGTTATCCGAATATATACATGCCACATTATCCTTTTATGTATATTCTCTACACATAGCTATGCTATACTGTTGCTGTAGACCAGTATGATGTTAGTGACCTGGGTGTAATTCATAAAGTGTTCCGAGTCTTTCTCAGGCATATTTTTAACTTTTCCATTTTTTCCATATAGGGAATTGAAGAAACCATGTACAAGCAATCGAAGGTGAAGGTCCATTTTCGCGACTTTGCTGGCCAAGACCATTATTCTGTCTCACACGACCTATTTGCTGTTACCATGACAGCACCATCTGTTGCCACGATAGTTGTGGACGGCACAGAGTCGGTTGAGGAGATCACAGAACGTGTTGGTGCAACTGCTGCTAGCTATGTGTGTCGACAATCCCCATCTGATGATGGTGAGTGGATAACAATGAACTACAGTCGGGGACAAATATATCCAATCTGCAAGTCGAATGTACCCCATCATTTCACTTCAATTACATCATGCATGGTTGAGAGACCCAACTCAAGGTTGCAGGCCCACGTGAGACTTGTTGCTGATTTCGGAAAATTAGTTCCCAGAATAATATAACCCAGACAAGTGATGGCATATGCAAGCATATATCAACCAGTCCTATCTCAAGATCATCTGTAAAGGGCAGCCCAGGGAAGAAACCCACATGAATTAATAGAAAAGGCTGCTGGTGAGAAGGAGAGATCTGTGCAAGATTGTAACATTGGTGTATAGAGAGTGTGTTTTGGATTTTTTACCACCTTCTTGCCTCAAGTGTGCATTTACCACCCGATCAGCCAATTCTTAAAGGGGAAGTAAAGCCTAAAATCAAATTTTCACCAGTTTTAGCCTTCGGGGTGCTGAGTCGAATGGTCTTGGTCCGAGGAAGCTGAGACGCTCCCTTCCTCCTTTATTCCCAATCGAACTCGCGCACTTCCACCAAAACTGGGTGACTGTGCCCTACTAGATGGGGATTTGTATGCAAACTGTCAATAAAAGCGCAATTTCGTTCTTATAAAAGCACGGATGACCGCGATTGGCCCATACGTTGTAGTCTTTTGGATGCTGAGTTGATTGGTTTTGGTCCGAAAAGGCTGCGATGTAGTATTCGGCTCTTATACCTAATCGAGCATGGCTGAACAAGCGGTCACGTGCTCGTGCATACACCAGTCACCTGGTGCTCGTGCCTGCAGGCTACAACTTACAGCATGTTTCTGTCCCTCGAGTTGAACCTTTGAACCTTTGAGTTGAACCTTGGTGTGAAAGTTGTCGCCTGCTGACGCAGTCACCTAGTTTTGGTGGAAGTGCGCGAGTTCGATTGGGAATAAAGGAGGAAGGGAGCGTCTCAGCTTCCTCGGACCAAGACCATTCGACTTCGCACCCCGAAGACTAAAATTTGATTTTTGGCTTAACTTTCCCTTTAACTCAATGAGGCTACATTTATGTACTCATAATGATGTGATGAAAATTGTTTTGTTTGATCACCTTGAAAATACAATAATTATGAAGTCCATGTTTGTGATTTCATACGCAGTTTCTGAACTGGAAGACCGACAGAAACAACCACTGCCACAGCAGCTGCAGTCGCAATCACTATCACAACAGCAGGCGAGCAGCAGAAGCAACTTCAACCACAGCCCAACGCGAAGAAGTGGAAAGGGCCATTGTGGAAGGAATGAAATCATGTTCACAGCGTTCGGAGCTCTGCCTAGTGAGAGTAGTCGATGCTAGAAAGTCCAACAGTTCCAGTATGAACGAGCTGAGGAGAGCATTCATACACTTGGTGCACAAAGTACTGGCGGTAAGATTGACATTTTGATTGCTGCTTTTCTGTTTTTGCTTTTTTATTATTATTTTTTATTTATTTTTTTTTTATTGAAAAACCACAAGCCTTCAGACATGTGAATGTGCACATGATGTACAGTGTACATACGTATGTATCGAGAAGGCAGCACGGAAACGGCAGTGGTGGTGAAGCCTGGGCAGCTCGTCCGACCGTGGGTCTCGGAGTCAACACTGGGCAGACGCACCGGGGGGGGGGGGGGGGGGGGTGGTAGCTTAGGAGATAAGGGATGAAGCCAGCATGATCATAGTATGCAATGCATATGCAGAAGTAATAATGATGTTAATCTTAAAAACAATAGTGCGGTGGACCTGCGCAGAGGAAAGGCATCATGGACATGATCGACGTGTATAACATAATAATAATATTATAAGTGAGCCAGGGCACATCATACACACACATATGCGCATGTTCAAATAGGAGATCAACCTGATAGGGCGTTCGCCGGCGTTGGGTAATCTTGAAATAAAGATATTAATATTATTGAAGAGATTATTATCATACGCTCACATAAACACCACATACCAACCATGTGCACCCACCCACACACACACACACACACACACACACACACACGCGCGCGCGCGCGCGCACACACACACACAAAACATGCTCGCACGCACACACGCACGCACACACACACACACACGCACACACATATACACACCACACACACACACCACACACACACACACACACACACACACACACACACACACACACACGTACACACACACACGTGCACATTCACGCAGACGCGTAATCATACATAATATTTGTGCACAGACTCACTCTCTCACAGTAACGTCCAGAAAACCACCACGCCGAGTCCCTTCAGCCGGTCGGTCGCCCAGTCCCAGTGGCTCGAGCGCAGGAATCGGTGGACGCTGCACTTGAAGGACTGCAACCTCTTCTGGTCGGGCTGATCCAGGAGGTGTTGGCGAGGCAACTGGTTCCAGGTGTCCAGCACTCCTTCAGGGAACGACCGGCGGACATTGTTGCGAGAATTGGCTGGGATATCAGACTGCAGCTGGTAGCGGTGGCCGGCCGCCATCCGCGCCTGCTGCCTGGTGTTGGCAGGATGTTGGTCGTGGTCTGGTACTGCTTGGGAGGGGGGCAGCATTCGGGTTAGCATCTGTGGGCCTGTCAGGTAGTGGATTTTGTAGAGATAGCAGAGAGCAGCCACTTTGCGCCGGAGTTCGAGGCTTGGCAGATATGCGCCTTTGCCGATCAGATGCAGGGCTCTCCGCTGTACAGCATCGAGTTGGGCCAGCACCGTCTGAGAAGCACCCATCCAGACTAGCATGCCATGCTCGAAGACTGGGCGAACAAAGCCGTTGTAGACCGTGAGACGGCAGCCAGGGTCAAGCTCTGCTGAGGCCTTCTTCAGGAAGCCCAGTCGCTGTGTGGCGCGCGGGGCTGACTGTCGAATCTGCTGGCAGAATGTCAGTTGACTGTCGAAGGCTATCCCAAGTAGCTTCAGGCACTGGGTTTCAGGAACGATTTCACCTTGGAATGTGACCGGAGGGCAATCCCAGGGCCGACGGTGGTGGCTGACGTGGAGTAGGTATGACTTGGCGGGCTCGAATGTCACTCGCCAGGTCGCACCCCAGGCAGCAAGGGCATTGACGGCGGTCTGGAGATCATCACAGTCAGCTGCGAGGTTGCCGAGATACCGGATACACTTGTAGAGCGTTGTGTCGTCTGCGTACGTGGCAAGGCTGGTCGATTGGGGAAGGTGGTCCTCAGCGTCATTAATGTAGATCAAGAAGAGAGTGGGCCCCAGGATGCTTCCTTGAGGCACACCTGCTCGGATGGCGTGTGTGGCTGATGTTTGTCCACCAACTACGGCCCGGATCTGGCGGCTCTCTAGGTAGTTTTTCAACCATGAGAGCAGGTGGCCAGTCAGCCCAAGGCATCTGGCCTTGTGAACTACACCGCGGTGCGACACTTTGTCAAATGCGCCGGCCACGTCGACAGCAAGGACTCGGATCACACCCCCAGCATTGGACGTCCGACTCCACTCATGCTGAAGTGAGAGGAGAAGATCGCGCCCAGGCCGCGTCGGAACCCGAATTGCTGTCCGGAGAGGACCTGATTGCTTTCTAGGAAGTTAGTGATGCTGCGATTGATGATGGCCTCCATCACCTTAGAGAGTATAGAGAGGAGGGAAATCGGACGGTAGTTCTTCGGGGTAGACTTGGAGCCTTTCTTGAAAATAGGGACAACGTTCGCGATCTTCCAGGATGCAGGTTGCACCCCGTCCCGGAAGCACTGGGTGAATAGCTTTGCCAGAGGGCTGGCGAGTGACTGCGCTGACTTCCTGAGCACTTGCGCCGGAATGCGTCAGGGCCATTTGCTTTTGAAGCGTCCAGGTTCTTGAGAGCTCGCTGGACTGTGGCAGGGCGGAAGTGTACGGTCTTCAGCCTATTGCCTGTGCGTTGGCGAATAGGGGGCAGAGGTGTGTCTGGCAGGTCATTGGCACCAAGGCTACATTTCTCCGCGAAGTAGTGACCGAGGCAGTTTGCTTTCTCGATGTTCGTAGCATGCTCTTTGCCAGCAGGGTCGACAAGAATCGGGATGGAGCTATTTCGGGAGGTTCCGATGGACTGCTTGATGGTTGACCACCACTGTTTATCTCGAAGGCTGCCGGTCTGGAGTCGTGCACGGACTATTGCTAGATGGTGATTCTGGGCATCACGTAGGCAATCAGAAGACCGGTGGACAGCGAGAGTATAGTTAGCTTGACATTGGGGCGAGTCTGGTCGTCTCTTGAGGGACTTCCAGGCACTCTGTTTCGCCTTCACGGCCTTGCTGCAAGCTGGCGTCCACCAAGCGGGATCAGAGGGCCGAGTACAGAGAGGTTGGGATGGGATAAACTGGTTCATTCCATCTATGATGGCAGAGGTAATATTGGTGCAGCTGCTGTTTGCATCCTCAGACATGAGGGCATCCCAGTCCACACTCCTAAGGTGGTGGTTTAGTCTGTCCCAGTCAGCCCGGCCATATTGCCAGACTGTTCTGGCCGTCTTGGGCTCTCGACATAGTTCTGTCTTGAATTCTGCCAAGATGGTGGAGTGGTCAGATCTACCAATTTGGGAGCCGAGCCGGACCGTCGGGTTGCCCAGGTCACTCATGATGAGGTCGAGGAGGGCATTTCCACGAGTAGGCTCCGTCACATGCTGCTGGAGGTGATGTAGTGCGCAGAGGTCCTCCAGTTTCTCCCCAGCTGGAGTTGTTCTACTGCTGCCCAGCCAGGCAGTGTTGTGCGCATTGAAGTCGCCAGCGATGATGAGGTGCTGTGCACCCACCCGGGCAACGTCAATGGTCTGGTCCAAGTAATCTACCATACTGATATCGTTGCCAGGAAGAGACCCTGGGCGGTAGGCAGCACACAAGACAACTTTGCGGCCAGGTCTTATGCGGATAGAAAGCCATACAACTTCTTGGTCAAGGGTTGGAACAGCTTCCAGTTCTTGAAAAGCTAGGTGGGATTTCACCCACACAGCCACGCCTCCACCCTGTGGTGTTCGGTCTCGTCTTACTGGAGGGGAGTACCCAGGAAGAGTCACTTCGGCTTGCGTCATCTTATCCAGGGTCAGCTTGGTTTCTGTGACTACAGCAATATCTGCATCAGATGCCAGAAGGGTATGTTGAAATTCGCCAAACTTTGAACGGATACCAAAGGCATTCGTAACCAGCAATTTCAACGTCTTACTGGTCATTGCTCAGGAGAGTGTCGGCAGGTGGGAGACTATCATTGTTCTGAGGAGGAGGGTCAGATTTGGTGATGTCATCAGTTTTGGCAGGTGGGCTAGAATTATCATTTTTTTTTTTTTTTTTTTTTTTTTTTACTTGAAACCACGCACCCAATTCGTAAAAGAAGAAAGAAGCAGGAAATGACAAAACAACAGACTAACAAGACATTGACTGAATGGGGCTGCAAATGCAACGCAGCGGTGGTGATGAGGTGCTGCAGGCTCCGCCGACCAATGGTCTCGGCATCCGCGCCTACTTCACGCATCAGAAAATCGGGAGAAGAAGAGAAACAAAAACGATTGAAAAATATATATAGCGAAAAGTATAGTGTGGAGAGAGAGAGAGAGAGAGAGAGAGAGAGAGAGAGAGAGAGAGAGAGAGAGAGACGGAGAGAGAGACGGAGAGAGAGAGAGAGAGAGAGAGAGAGAGAGAGAGAGAGAGAGAGAGAGAGAGAGAGAGAGACGGAGAGAGAGAGAGACGGGAGAGAGAGAGAGAGAGAGAGGAGAGAGAGAGAGAGAGACAGAAAAAGAGAGAGAGAGAGAGAGAGAGAGAGAGAGAGACAGAGAGACAGAGACAGAGACAGAGACAGAGAGAGAGAGACAGAGAGTAGAGAAAACAAGGAAAAAGAGAGCAATACCTACATGTAGATACTGAGTTTAGACTGAGTCAGTAGCCCACATCCAGTTCTCGGCGCGCAGGTAGCGGTATACCTGCGTCTTGAATGCCTGCATTCGGCTGCGATGGGGAGGATGCAGGAGCAGATCACAGGGCAATGCATTCCACTGGTGGAGCACACAGTGGGGAAATGATCGCTTCAGGACTAACGGGGTAGAGGCTGGCAGGCTGGCGTCCAGTTGAAACCGGTGGCCAGCAGCGCTGGCATGGTCGCTCCGGGTTCGCGGGTTGGCCGACTGCTGACGGCGAGCTGGCAGAACCGCGAGAAGTTGAGGTGGGCCCGTAATTACTTGTAGCTTGTATAAACAAGCTAGGGCAGCTACTGTCCGTCTGATTGCCAGACTAGGCAGGATTGCTCCCGGACCGATGATTCCGAGGGGCCCCTGTGCTGGACTCGGTCCAGTCGGCTGAGGTGGCTGGATGACGCTCCAATCCAGATAAGTGGGGCGTACTCCAGCAGCGGACGGACGAATGCTTTGTACACTGTTATGCGCCCATCCAGAGGGAGAAGATGAGCTGACCGGCGCAAAAGACCAAGTCGCTGCCTTGCCCGGGTTGCAACAGACCGGAGGTGCTCCCCAAAAGACAGCTTCTGGTCAAAGAGGACGCCTAGGAGGGTGATCGAGTTTGCCTCGGGGACTTGTATTCCGCCAAACATGATTGGCGGGAGGTGCAAGTCAGCTCTTCGGAGCGTTGCAGTCATTGCCTGGGACTTGGTGGGCTCAAATGCAATCTTCCATTTCTGGCCCCAGTTATGCAGCCGATCGATTGACAGTTGCAGTGAGTGCCCTGCACCTGCCGCGCTGCCATTCGACACAATGGAGTAAAGTGTGGTGTCATCTGCGTACGCCTCCAGCTGGGCATCATCCACCAGAACAGAGGGTGCATCATTTACGTACAGTAAAAACAGTGTCGGGCCGAGTATGCTGCCTTGGGGAACGCCCGCAGTTATGGGGTACTGGGTAGACGTATAGCCACCCACCAAGCATCGTAATGAACGTGATGACAGGTACGACGACAGCCATGTGTGGAGTGGCCCAGTGATTCCTGCATTACGTGCCTTATGGAGGACACCAACATGGGACACGCGATCAAATGCCCCAGCAATATCAACAGCGAGGATACGAGCTGCTCCATTTCGCCCGACAGCATTAACCCAGGCATGATGCAGAGCCTGCAGAGCATCAGATGTACCCAATCTTCTCCTGAAACCAAACTGGTGGGAGGTGAGGAGCTGATGGTGTTCCAGATGGTTTGTAACCTGGCTGTTCACAATAGTATCCATCACCTTCGAGATGATGCTCAGCAACGAAACAGGGCGGTAGTTCTTGAGCTCATCATGGCGTGCTCCACTGCTTTCTTTGAAACGCCATTGCCTGGCATAAAGTGGCCGGGGCCAGAAGTTTGCAGCGGTAATTGTAGGAACTGTTGCAGCGTCAACTGTCAGTCTCGCTGAGATTTCGCCCGTTGCTGATTCGTGCATACTGCAATCGTGCACATCCACAGATGTCCCAACCGCAGCTGCTCTGTGTTGCACAAACTCCCTGAGGCGTTCCTCGGTGCATTGGTCGCCTAGGTTGCCAACGTACAGCACAGCTTTCTTCGCCCTAGGAGGCTCTGACGACACCATCTTCCAGCTGTCATCTGCGATCACCTGGAGCACGCACTGCTTCTTACTCCGCTTTGAGTTCTGGACTGGTTGGAATCTGTCTTCGTCTACACAGGTTGCATCTTGGTCGCCATCCCCTTCACACTCGTCACTGCTACGGGAGATGTTGCAGGGGACGCTGCCATCCTCTTCACACTCGTCACCGCTACGGGAAATGTTGTTGGAGACGCTACGGGACATCGTGGTGTCATGCTTTCGAGTACCTGCTGTACCCGCACTGCCTGCTTTGGTACGCCTACGCGAAGGTTGACCCGCACCCGTACCCTGCTGTGTTTGAACTGGCCTTGGGGTAGCTTTTCGCAAGGCAATGGCGGATTCTCGGAGAGACACTAAGTTATCCCATGGTACGGTACTATAGGCCTGTTTCAGCCAATCAGGAGCCTTGCTGACCGGGAAATAATAGCCAATACAATCCCGCGCGGGATGATATTCATTATTAACTGGGTTCACTTTTATCGTACGCACCCTGCACTTTTGGTGCATGGCGCATATAGCGCTGCATTCGCGTACGCACCCGCAGCAGTACGGTACTGTACAGTGCGCCCAGGGCCCCCCACCAGTACTAGCCGCCCACTGGCCCCGCCCCTTCGCTTTTCGCGATGGAAGCAGGGGCAGTAGATGGCCAATACTGCTTAGGGCCGAGGAGCACTGCACAATACCACACTGCCGAGGATACTTACACGAATGAATCCAGAAATACAAATACCAAATACAATGGAGCGACATGTACATGTATACGCGTACCAGCTATAATTCCATGGAAATAAAAGGAACTTACCTGAACCAAATCGCTTCCCATTCTTTCTTTCCTTCATTGTGCATTGTGCGTTTGTAAAAGTCCTGCTATCTCTTTTCCATCATGGCGACTGGTTTTGGCACACAAGACTGCGACATTGTAATTCCGGAAGAGCTGGTGTTTGATGCCGTGCATGGCTTCAATGTGTATACTGATTTCGTCACCGAGGAAGAGGTGAAAGAAATTGTACAGTGTAATATTACGGAAACTGCAGAAGTCACCCTTTCTTCAGGCGAAAAGAGAACCTCAACACAAGAGAAGCATCGATTTGCCAAGGTCACTGAAGATGACTTGGAACGGATTCGAGAAGACAGGTAAGATTTACATTTGGCTTAAAATGCAACTGCAGTCACGTCTTTGCACGATGTTTGAACTTTTTAAAATATCTCATGTGCTGTTCTACAATGTCGCATAGCGCTGCTAGCTAGTTATTAGCCACTTTTTATTGTGTTTTATGACAGTTCACAGGAAAGACATACATGTGCAAGTAAAAGTACAATGTAGTAACATGTCATGACCTAATGTTGTTACCTATGTGCATGTACTGGGCCTACCTGTGTGATATCCAGGGTGCCCACCAACACGAAACATGCAACGAAAAACTGGATATCCCTATTCAACTTGTGGTTGATCAAGTCGAATAAAACATGTCATCTGGCTACGGCATCAGCAGCCGACATTGCTAAAACGCTGGAGTTGCGTATGCAGAGATAAGGCAGCAGGATGGTAAGCCGTACTCGCAGAGCAGCCTCCAATGCTTTAGAAGCGCTCTGCACCGAGAGCTGGGCAAGCTTGACCGCACCATCAATCTTTACAAGGACCGCGAGTTTCGAAAGGCGAACGAGATCTTGGACGGCGTGATTAAAATGCAGAAGAGGACTGGCCAGGCGTCCCCCGTCCAGCACAAGCAGTCTATCACGGATGCAGACATGAAAAAGGTATGTACTTCAAAGTACATGTATGTGGTGTTTAGCTAATGTACAATACAGCTATCTTGATACTCTACGTACAATGTACATGTATTTTTGGAATTCTGAAGTGTGGTTTGGTTTCAAAAGTGTATACATGGATCAACCTGTTATGATAAATTGAAGACCTTGCTTCTATAAATGTTTCACTGAAATTCTGTTTGCTTTCATGTCTCTGTTTTGTGTAGGTGGATAACTATTTTGAGCAACCTAGCAGCGACCCTTTGAAGCTTCGGGAGTATGTCTGGTTTTGGATCACCCTACACTTTTGCTTGCGCGGTTGTGAGGTTCAAGCCACTATAACTTCAACGGACCTTGAAGTGAAGAAAGACGACAAAGGATCCGACTATGTAACGCTCAAGAAGTCATACATTTCCAAAAACAACCAAGGTGGAGTAAACTCGGCAAGCAGTGAGTCAGATGGTCGAATTGTCAATGCCACTCAAGTCAATGCCATCAAACTGCTCATTTCAAAACTGCCATCGTCCTGCCCCCGTCTTTTCCAGCAACCACTTAAACACCCCTCTGCAGAGACCTGGTATAACGGCAAACCCCTTGGCAAAAATAAGATAAGCGAATTCATGAAAACCATCTCCCTCAAAGCTTCCCTTTCTCAAACATACACCAATCATTGTGTCAGAGCCACTTGCATCACCAACCTTACCCGTCAATCAGTTCCCGATCATGTCATTGCCAGAACATCTAAGCATCGGAACTTACAGTCATTGCAATCCTACCATCAGCCTACCGAAAGCGACAAGCTTGCCACCGCTCGTCTCTTGGACAGTGCTCCAAAGACTTCAACTTCAACTGTCACAACTACACCTGTCACGCCACAGCCAAGACCGGCTCACTGCTATGCCACAGCTGATGAAATCGATGAGTGGATCTCAAGTTCGGCAGCAGAAGACATCCAAGCACTGGAAAGACCGCAACCGAACATTGCTGCGCCTGTTCACTTAGAAGGCAACTTCCAGGGTGCTAACATTGTCATCAATCTTGCTTCTACATGCAGAAAGTAACCGTTTCCACACTGTTCACTCTTGTGTTGTGATTTACGATTGCCATGAACATGATGAAGCCTTGTAATTGTGTATGGTTGGCGTGAGATTTGGGTGTGGATTCGTGGTAAAGCAAAGACGCATTGACAACTCTTCCTGCACGTGTCAAAATGTAGAAGGTCATGAAGATGGTGCAAATACTCTCCGCATCGTACTTCGACATGAAAATGCGTAGATGTACCTGCGATGTAAATGTGCTGGCAACATGGTCAATGCACGTGTTCCAAATGTGACAAGGTCATGAGTGCATTACGAGGACATGAAAATGCGTAGATAGAGAGGTTTTGCAGAGCGAACGTTCGCGCGAATTTTCGTTTGACGTCACGAAAGCGAAACTTCGTGCGAACGTTCGCAGTTTTGAACGCGAAAGTTGCAGGAACGCGAAACAAACTTTCGCAGTAATTTTCGCTCTTTGTGGACCGCTGGTCAGCCTGGTGCACGGTGAGCGACCCTCAATCTTCATGTTTGTGCTGGATCTCTACTCTTGGCTTCGTCCGCGAGTGCTAGCTTTCCGATAGTTTTGGCAGCCCGTGTTGTTTCATCTCCAGAACCATCTCCGGTCTCCTGCTTGATCGTCTTCTCACTGCTCAGAATCGGTTACATCAATGATGCCTTTTTGAATCTCAGGTGTTGATGCGCAAGATTAGGCCGCGGTCACACCAAACAAGCCGTTTCCCGCTTGCGCTGAAAGTGGCTTGTGCTGAATGGAGCGGTTGGTCACACCACGGCGCGAAATCGGCTGGATTTTTTTTGTGTGCTAGTTTTTTTTCTTCCCGCTCATTTTTGAATATGATTTTCTCTTGTTTTCACGTGGCAAACAACAGAGTTTTGTTGCTGGGCATTGGAGAGGAGTTTCATTGGAATCAAAGCGCTTGTTTGAAAGATTGAGGGAGGTTTGAGAGTCGTGAGTTTGTAGTGCAGCCATGGATCCTGAAACTAGACGCCGTGTTGTTGTCTGCACTTCCCGTCCGCCTTCTCCAGCACACTTCTTCAGCTCGTCCAAGATCCACGCTCTCTTTCTGGTATTCTTTTTCATAGTGGTCTCATGCTTGGTTTTTGCTTCAAACCAAAGCTCCAGTAGTCGCCGCTCCAGTGCTACTGTCCACGATTCCATGATGACCGACAAAAAGGCAAGGAGAGAAGTTTCACCAACAAGGAAAGCCGGAAGGTGGCAGAACACGATGCAAGCTGCAAGATGCGCTTTGAACGAGTTTATTTTTCCCGCCACTGCGCCAGAATGGCTGAAAGTGGCTGAATCCATTCAGCGCTCCCATTCAGCGCTTTGAAAACGGCTGACTGCTGAAAAAGGCTGAAGCCGAAAATTCAGCCGTTTCCGTAGCGACGATGACGTCAAAAAGCGCTTTTTTCCGCTGAATGGCTGAATCGCGCTTGGTGTGACCGCGTAACGGCACAAGCCAACCCGGCCCGTTTGTCTGTGGGTCTCCGGCCATGGACAACGTAGTCAAAGAGCTCTCGTCTCAGGCCGTGACTCAGGGTACCTGGTGCGCGTGCCGCCACTCGCAACAAACAAATAATCGGATGTAGAACACTTCTCAAAAACAAGCGAGTGCACACGAAATTATAGCAATAAAAACTGCTTTATGGCAGTTTTCTAAAAAAGTTATTGTGTTCTAGTCCATGGACCCCGTCTAAAAAGTAAGAAATTAACGAAATGTGATAGCCGAAAATTATAATTTCACACAAAACCTCACAATAATCACACACAGAATGAAAAGCTACATGTACTCGTAGAAGACCTTTTCCCCTCGTGATCCTCTTTCCTATGCATGCATGTTGCCAATTGTTGGTGCAGTACAAGTTTAGTGATGAAAGCAGCATTTCAAGTGTTGTGATTATTGTGAGGTTTTGTGTGAAATTATAATTTTCGGCTATCACATTTCGTTAATTTCTTACTTTTTAGACGGGGTCCATGGACTAGAACACAATAACTTTTTAGAAAACTGCCATAAAGCAGTTTTTATTGCTATAATTTCTTTTGTTTTTTCTGTCACCATGTACCAATCAATGGAATGCCCTATATCAATATGTAAATGATAGCCTTCACATCATATCAATACCGTATTAGACGCATTGATGTGCAAGCCTTTTCTTGCAGAAAATGGCACTAGCATAATGCAATTGCATGTTCTTCTGCGGGGAAACATGACATGCGAGTAGTGGTCTGGTGGTGGTGATACTTTTTTTATACGGGGGTCATTCTGTGCATGTTGCAGCTTGCTGTTGCAGAATTTCATGACTGTCATAAAATTGTCTTGCTTTCAGATATTTCAGATTTCCCCACCCTAGATCAGATTTATTTGAGAAATGTAGCCAGGTGTGTGTCGCAGATGTTTTTGTTGATTCTGTGTTTATAATGGTTTATCATGGGTTATCGTGCATCATATTGCACTGAAATGGTAATCCTGTTGATGTCGACACAACTTTTGGAAGTAGTTCAATGACTTTAAACTGTTAGTCCACGATTTGCTAGAACAACACAGCAAAGGAGGAACAATAAACATGTATTAAAATGTAAACAAATACATTGCTGAGTCCGACCCCTCGTTCCAACAACTACACTGATCCTGAGGATAGAAGGGGCAAGGCTATGGTTGGAGGTACTGAGAGATAAACAAGGCACTCCACAATAATAAAATCTTACACATCTTTTGGTGAGTATGAATGATATCCAGTCGAGCCTCTTTAGGACGAACACCAAGGGACCGATGGTATTTATTCTGTGAGTTTGTCTTAACCTATTTTATAACCAGTGAATACAATTATTTCTCCAATAGACATACGAATAGATTTCTTCTACAGCGAAAGATTCTAAGCCACACCGACTCATTGACTCATCTCGTATGAACAAATGAGTCACTAGAGAGCTAGAGGTTCTGCAAAACGAAAATGCGTACAAACTTTCGCTTACGTCATGAAGTGCGAAACTTCGCACGAACTTTCGCAACTTTGGACGCGAAACTTGCAGGGAACGCGAAATGAACTGTCGTAGGAAATTTCGTGAGATCAGGTCATGGCGTACGTGCACTTGGCCCGCGCAAACTACGAAAATGTGCAGAATGCAAAGTTCGTGCAAAAATTCATACACACTTTCGCAAGGATTGTCGCGAAGCTTCTTTCGAATTTTCGTTTCGCAAGGACTTACGCGAAGCTTCGTTCGAATTTTCGTTTCGCGGAACCTCTCTACTGAACCTTTCTTTAGCAACATGACGGCAACTGAAACAGCAACAGAGAAAGTACGGTACATGTACTCCACATTCTTGCAGGTACTACAAACAGATTGCAGATCGTAATTCTTGCTTTGGCGGCACGAAACTGTATTTGGGGCAGTGCAATCTCGGTGGTACTCACAAATCAAAACGCCCAGACTCTGGAGATTCTCCCCGATATGCGAATATATTTTGCAAACTCGGTCAATGGGTCCTTGAACCTTTCCCTCCAGATTGGGAACTGCCAACGATAGTATGCCACTGACCAGCGCATTACTTGTAACGTACTAATGTACAATGAATATGAGTATTTCGACAACACATCTAACATAAGCCTTACCATCAAGAAGGTGAACTCGCGTTCTTCGCACACTGTAGACAAGGGGCAAAGAGATAAAAATGAATCTAAATCCGAATAAGATCAGCACACATTTCCGTAAAATTTAGTGAAAGGGCTCACTGAGCATAATAAGCAAATGAATCGAAGGAAACTGGTCAACTCAGAGATCACCTGTCATCGAGTATTCCGTAAAAGGAGGCCTTGGCAGCGGAAAAGCTAAATTTAGAAAAGAGATCCTGTCAGCTTTTCAATTATTTTTTTGCATTCCGCCCAAAATCAGCACACTTTTCGTAAATGAAAGAGTAAACACAAGCAAATGAATCAAAGGGAACTGGTCAACTCACCTGTCATTGAGTAATATTCCGCGAAAGGAGGTCGCAGCAGCGCCGAAACGAAATAAGCCAGGCCAGGAGACGAAATATCCGAAACAGCTCATGCAAGAAGCAGTTCCAAAGAAGGAAGTTCCTCGTGCATGCACATCCGAAAAGGCAACAACAAAAAGTCTGCAATACACACGCATGCGGCCAGCCGGCCGCGCGATGGTAGGAGCCATGGAGCAGCTCCCTGGTCCAGGGCCAGGTACCGAGCATCTTACGTAGAAACTTACGTAGCTACGTAGACAGCGTGTCTGAATAGCGGTGTCGTTAGGTAGCGCCATGTGAACACAATAATAGAAAAGCTGACAGGATCGCTTTTCTAAATTTTCTTGGAGCGAGAAACATGCAAACGTTCGCAGTAATAGAGAGGTTCTGCACAACGAAAATTCGAACGAAGTTTCGCGACAGGCCTTGCGAAAATGTGTACGAATTTTCGCACGAAATTTGTGTTCTGCACATTTTCGTGGTTTGCACGCGCCAAGTGCACGTACGACATGACCCAATCTCACGAAACTTCCTACGAAAGTTCATTTCGCGTTCCCTGCAAGTTTCGCGTCCAAAGTTGCGAAAGTAAGTTCGTGCGAAGTTTCTCACTTCGTGACGTAGAGCGAAAGTTCGTACACATTTTCGTTTTGCAGAACCTCTCTAATTTCGCTCTTTGTGGACTGTTCGTGCGCGGTGAGCCACCCTCAATCCTCATGTTTGTGCTTGATCTCTACTCTTGGCTTGGTCCGCGGGTGCTAGCTTTCCTATACTTTTGGCAGCCCGTGTTGCTTCATCTCCGGAACCATCCCCGATCTCCTGCCTGCTCGTCTTCTCACTGCTCAGAGCCGGTTACATCAACGATGCCTTTTTGAATTTCAGGTGTTGATGCGCCAGATTACGGCACAAGCCAACCCGTTTGTCTGTGAGTCTCCGGCCATGGACAAGGTAGTCAAAGAGCTCTCGTCTCAGGCCATGACTCAGGGTGCCGTCACTCGCAACAACAAAATAATCGGATGAAGACCACTTCTCAAACAAGCGAGTGCACGCGAAAATTCCTGCGAGCGAAAAACATGCAAAACACAAATTTCGCGCGAACGTTCGCAATAGTTTTCGCAACCCGGAACGCGAAAATCATTGCGAACGTTCGCTCTGCAAAACCTCTCTGATGTACCTGGGATAAGTAGGATATTGACCCGCGTACTCGGGTGTTACCGTACCCTCATATCATCCCTCCTGCTTCGCAGTCGGGATGATATTCGGGAGGTAACACCCTCGTACTTGGGCAATACCCTATACGTAATCATCTAGTTTAGGGTCCCAAATTATTTCGCACTTTCCCAGTGTTCTCTGCACTTTCTGTGTACGTGAGAGCGTGCTTGAGTGTGTTTCGAAGTTTTGTGTCCTTAGTACTGAGTTGTTTCCTTTGACTTTGTGGTAATGGCTGGGCGTCCCGGTGCGCCGATACGGAATGCCGTCCCTCAGGGAGACATAATGATGCAATTTTGATGGAGCAGTGGACCGTGTTCATCCTTGTGCCGATCTTTTCCAGGACCCAACTTGGCCAACTCGAGTTCCTTGCCGCTCGGCGCTTTATCAGGAACGAAATGCTCTGTGACACATGTGGTGCGCGATGTGGCCTCACTAGGAGGCAGGAAAGCCACGATGGGTTTCGCTGGAGATGCAGACCTTGCCACTACTGTAAATATACAAATTTTCGGCAGCTATTTAATTTCGGCTATATTCGGCACCGACCCAAAACGCCTAAATTAAAACGCCGATGAAATTTTTCACAGCATCTGTCGCACTATACCATGCCCTCTACCCCACGCCGAAAATAAATCGCCGCCGAAATGTCAAAAATCGTGAAGTGCCGAAATTTTGCAGCGCCGAAATTTTGTATATTTACAGTATGTCAAGAGCATCCATACCAACAATGTCGAGAATATGTGGACGCGTGCAAAGTGCCAGCTCAACGCAACTTCGGCACGTCTCGCGAGTTGTTTCCAACCTACCTCTGCGAGTTCGTCTGGAGGCAAAGAGTTCGAGAGGAACGAAACACCTTCGGCTCCCTGCTCCGCAGCATTCATCAGCAGTACCCTGTCTGATCGGTTCTGATGAAAAAAATCCATATCAACAGCTACTGTGTTTTTGATCTCGATTTGCAAATTTCTGGGGTTGACACGCTCTCACGTACACAGAAAGTACATAGACAGTATAGTACACTGAACACTGGGAAAGTGCGAAATAATTTGGGACCCTAAACTAGATGATTACCGACACTAAGTCTTCGTTCACATCTTTGAGCTGCCTTGACAGCTCGTCAACCCGTTTGTTTAGGCGCGTCTCCCGATCAGCCGATTCCGAGACAAGTGCGGCCAATGTTTTCAGGATTTCTACTACAGATAACTCAATGCCCGGCAACGACGCCATCAGCCTCAGCTTCAATACGATGCGCACTAATGATGGTGAAAACTCGTTGCACCTGGTATCATACCTGCCAAATATCCCAATTGTTCGGGATTATCCCGCATTTTTTTCATGAACTACCGAGATCCCAAAATTCTTGTTGAAAATCCCAAAAATCACTGTACATGCACAAGTTTCAAGTGCAGATATTACCCTCGTTATACTTCAAGTGACTCACCTAGTTGTCCTTATTGAGTTATTGATTCTGTACCACCATAGCCGTGTTTGTAGACAGTAAAACCTGTAATGGTGACCACTCGGACATGGCGACCACTTGATAATGGCGACCACTTTCCCTTGTCACGGACACATTCACATTCAAAACAGCTCGGATAAGGCGACCCCTCGCCTAACGCGACCAACGACCACCCAGATGCGACCGCGTTGCACCCCCCTACAACTACATGTATAATGTACATGTACATGCACACATTGCACTGTGCACCACACATGTTAGATCTACACATCAGCGCAGGAAGTGTAGATGTATATGGTACATGCACACATTGCACTGTGTACCACACATGTTAGATCTACACATCAGCGCAGGAAGTGTAGATGTATATGGTACATGCACACATTGCACTGTGTACCACACGTGTTAGATCTACACATCAGCGCAGGAAGTGTAGATGTATATGGTACATGCACACATTGCACTGTGTACCACACATGTTAGATCTACACATCAGCGCAGGAAGTGTAGATGTATATGGTACATGCACACATTGCACTGTGTACCACACATGTTAGATCTACACATCAGCGCAGGAAGTGTAGATGTATATGGTGCATGCACGACACCTGACACGTCTGAGCCTGAGGTCCCCAGGCACGAGTCGTGATAGTACTTAGTAGCATACATGTAGGTGTGTGCAGTGAGAAGCACTCATCAAAACGATGTATTGCATGAAACATGTACATGTATAGTGAATATGTCTTATCTTGTAACAGAACTTTCAACTAAAGATACAAAAAGCACTGATTTGTACATATATGGGGTACACTCAATACAACATAAATGATCGACCTTTCAACTCGTTATAAGATAATTGAAAATCTCCAACATAGCTGTTCCTTGGATGCAAAGGATTATCCATATCTACAAATGCACAAATAGAAATTAGAATACGTTCTGTCTTTCTGTTTTATCCTATTTGTTTTGGCCTTGGTTGTGCATGGCCAGTATTATCTTATACTGAGGGTTTGGCACTTCAGGCACCTGGGCAAAGGGTCGTTATAACGAATTTTATGTACAATCGAATTCTGTTGTAACCTGACCTGTAAACAGTTGTACGGACCACGTTTCGCTAGGGCATTTCAGACTTGTATTAATTTTACTAACAGGACTAAGGAACTACCCAGACTTGTTATAACGAGGGAGAACCTGTGTTTAGGAAACAATGGATTTTGCTATTGCAAGGGAATACAATGGACTAACAATATCAACACTTCTTAGTAGGAGAAGAAAATGTCTGAACATCTAGATTTCCAGCACATGCTTTCTTGTCTGCTACTGTTGGTTATGTGATACACACAGAATAACAATTCTCCCGAACCTATTTATTTTTGATGTGTCTGTTACGTTGTTCTTGCTGGATGCAGAAGTCTCCAAAGCAACCTCGCTTGCTGCAGAAAGCTCGTGACTACTTGGATGAGGTCAAGGCCTCTCTAAGCAATCCATACTGCACAAGGAAAGAATTTGTTGCGGCATTCCAGAAGGTCATTTCCCAGAAGGCTGCTTCCGGAAGACAAAAATCTGTTGGAGCGCGTGTTGCAGAGAACATCAGTAGCTATCTTCGGATTCTGACAGCTTACGGATATGTAAGAAACTGTGTTCTAATGAAACCTACCCCACAAAGATTGCTTTGGCTTCAAAGGGGTGTTGAAGGGAACAGGGGGGGGGGGGGGAGGGGGGGTGGTGTGTAAAATGTACTGCAAGTACACTGTAGAACACATACAGAAACACACGGTACACACTGTACACACTGTACACACTGTACACACTGTACACATTGTACACACTGTACACACTGTACACACTGTACACACTGTACACACTGTACACACTGTACACACTGTACACACTGTACACACTGTACACACTGTACACACTGTACACACTGTACACACTGTACACACTGTACACACTGTACACACTGTACACACTGTACACACTGTACACACTGTACACACTGTACACACTGTACACACTGTACACACTATCGTCAATACATGTAGTAAAACAAAGAATACAGAACTAAGGACACACAGGTAGCAGAAGGACGTGGTCAGAGAATATGGACGAGTCCTCCTCTTTCTGCTCACAGCCAGCTTTAAACAATTGAAAAAATGCCCTTTTTTAGTCATGTCCATGCTGTGGTGGTAAGGCAACACATGCATTTTTATGTATGAGTGCTGCTGAGGGAAAAAGAAACATTGAAACGTTTCCATGCTACAGGTATACTAGTAAATGTAGAAAATAATTGTTTGATATTCACATACTGGTATTGAGTGTGCAGGTGTACCAATATGCAGGTTATGTGATTACATTATCAGTTGAAATGCTTTTTTCCATTACTGGCTCATGCGAAACTTTCGACTCTGTGTGTGTTTGTGTGTGTGTATGTGTGTGTGTGTATGTGTGTGTATGTGTGTGTGTGTGTATGTGTGTGTATGTGTGTGTGTGTCTTTCTGTGTGTCTGTTTGTATGTCTGTGTGTATGTGTGTCTGTGTATATGTCTGTGTGTGTCTTTTTGTCTGCCTGTCGGTCTGTCGGTCTGCCGTCCGTCCATCCGTCCATCCATCCGTCCATCCGTCCGTCCGTCCGTCTGTCCGTTTGTCCGTCCGTTCGTCTGTCCGTCCGCCCGTCCGTCCGCCCGCATGCCTGCCTGCCTGCCTGTCTGTATGTCTGTCTGTCTGTCTGTTTGCCGGTCGGTCTGTTTGCCTGTCTGTGTATCTGTCATTATGTGTATATGTTGTATGACTTTGGTTTCTGCTAAAGATCATCACATTCCCAGAGCTGGATGATCTGGTGGTTCATAGGCCTCGCTGGCTCCTGCAAGATGTCATCGGATTCATTTACTCTTCGCACGTTTTCCCATCCAAATCTAAAGGCGCGGGTAGAGTATTCAAGATCAGCGAGGACGACTTCATCCGTGCCCTGACTGCCTTTCCTGCAGTGGGTGAAAAAGCTCCACTCTGCGTGCACATGGTCTTGCAGCTCGGCTTGACCATTCGCCATGAGAAAGATCTCCTTGCACTCTCCCTGTTTCCTGAGTGCACACAGCCATTGAAGATGCACACAGCCTTCATGGTTGGCTCTGTCCACACCTGCAATGGTTGCGCACCGTTTTCCTCTGCACTCATTGTGCAATGCCAAGCACGTGTCTACGACTACTCCGCCTGCTTTTTCTCCAGCACTGATCCCATGTTCTTCAAGAACACCATCATTGTCCACCCGTATCCGCACACAACAGCGCTGATTGTGTTTTCGTCCGACCGTCAGCGCTGTTGTATTGCAGTGACGTCCAGTTGCAGTAGGTACCTGCAAGTCGTTCACCACGTCCACTGGTTATTTCAAGCTCTCTTCCTTGACCTACTTCAGAGATACAGTCGTGGTACTTCGGTAGAGCCCACAGTTCTCAGCCTGAGCAGCATGCGTCAGCTTATCCAGCAATCCGCTTCACCAGCTGCCATCTGTTCAGCAGTTGCTTCCCACTCGTCCGAAGACGTCGTCCTTGCCGCGAGCAGTATGCAAAGCAAAGATGTCAAGGACGCCAGCGGTGTGTTCGTTGACTCGGTGCAGGATCTTCATCACGTTCCTGCCACGCACATCACTATGCTTCCTGCCACATGTACTGATCGCCTGGAGAGTCTGCGAGATTCTTCATTCTTGCGCGATCTCCAGTCAAATGTAGACGTGAGTGACACCGAAATCAGCCGGCTCGGTGGCCTCCAATCAGTGTCGTCCGCTGGACCCAGTCGGCTGAATGCCTCGCTGGTGTTGTTGGCATGGTGCCGACAAAGTCATCGTCACACATCGACTGTGCTCTACAGCAGGTTAGCTCAGCACTGCTTTTCTTCGCCATTCGCGAACTTCTACCGAGAGATCGGCAGGATACTTGTCGAGAATGAGAACATGGTAAGCGGAATAAGAATTTTTAAAAGTTTTCAGTGACTATGAATCTCTGCTGTCAATATTCATAAACAATATTACAAAGTTGCTTG
>NW_027044569.1:0-6000 GCF_964019385.1 Sycon ciliatum | reverse complement strand
TGAAACGCCTAAGCAAGAGGGGAGGGGGGGGGGGGGGGGGAGAGAGGACAGTTTAATTTAAAACTCTTGGTGCCAGCGTAATTATTGCTACTTCTTTTTTTTGAAGTACTTGCAAGTACATAATTACTAGTAGGCGACTGAGTAGACCCAGGTACTCGAAGTCCGTACACTTTTACAGTGTGTGTTTGTCGAGCTGAAACTCACACTAGCAATGATCACTTGCCAGAATCCTGCTCGTGGATGGAAGGTATCTTGTCCAAGTTTGTTCTGAGGCCAGGCTCGATTGAACCAGGCCATCTTTCGATCCGATCTGTTTCTCTGGAGTTCGCTGATTTTTCATATCAAATTTTTGTGTCGCGGAGGGTACTCTAAGTCCGTACTGATCAGAGGTGACTCGAAATACACACATATTTCTGCTAATTGCTAACTTGCAATCCCTCGGTTACGACGAAAGCACCGAAGGGATATGTTTGGCATGTGCCTCCACCAGTATTTCTTGCAAAAGCGTAGTTTGTTGCCGAACTGCAAGCTGTTTTAGTCGGCTCAGAGAAGAAGCAGCTGCGCTGTGAAAACCGCGGGAAAACAGTGGTGGAGATGCCAGGAGTGTCAACCTTTCTGCAAGAATTGGTGGTTCTCTGTAAATTCTTCTCCTCTGGCCATTGTCAGCTCTAAGCTGGCTCTTGATGATTGAGTGAAGGTCTGTTTGACGCTGTGTCCGTTCGAAATCGGTCTTGGCAAAGTTGATTTTTGCATGAAATGTAACCCAATTTGTATTTCGTATGGGCACTCGAAAACCCACTCGCGTGGTATGGGACTTCTGCTTATCGTAGATCCCTGAAAATTGGTACGCGAGGAGAACATACCACACTGTCCCCTCCATAAAATATTTGAGTCGAATACAATAACAGAACATGAAATTATGGGCGTACGAACTTAGGATACCATGTACGGACTTCGAGCACCTGGGTCTACTAGTCTAAAGTATGATGAGAACAGGCTGACCAGCCTCCATGTTCCCGTAGTCATTCATTGTGAGTTGCGAGACAAACCAATCACGAAAAGGGCCGCCGGCGATCGATGACACGGCCTGCCACCCGAAATGAATCAGACAAATCGCACAGATCGGAAAGGCTTGCAGAGGGTCGCCGCCGCCGACCACTTTGAACTGTGGGTGAAGGGGCGTTTCCCCGGCTCTTCTCATAGAGAGAGAACTGAGGATTGCCATCCGCCATTAGCACCGAGCGTACTCTTGTTGCCACCATGCTCTATAGTGCGTCCAAACACTATTGGCTTCACTTTCAGTGTAGGGTGGATCAGTCGGGGTAAAAGTGGTTCGCTCGACCTACCCCTATCCTGGTACCGAAGTGGATCAACCCATAGCAGCAATTCAGCATTGACCTGTCCGTATCGTATACATGTACATGCAAGAGTACATGTACATAAACCTACTCTTGATACATGTAATACACGCCATGATCGTTGGTGTGGGTGGGCCAAGTCCAAAGGGGACACAAACACACCCCACTTCGCCCTTGGTCGTTTGTCACCATGATGATGTACGTAATTGTACAAATAATACATGACTCGAACACATGGCGACACCCTGATGAGTGTTGGGCATGTTGAGTATAACAGTATTGTAGCAGGATACAAAGTACTGTATCCGGAAAGCCATAGTTGCTGAAGGTGCATGCAATACTCGACAATTTCCTTGACCATCAAGTGGAGAACGATATCGACGTTTATCTGAAGGCACAAAATTGTACAAGCACATGTACATGTATCATCAACACATGAGAACATCACACACATACCGACACACCAACTCAACCATCAACCTGTCCCTTTACAATTTCAACCAACTACCCCCCGGCCTGCGTGAAACAAATAGCAAGCATGCGTTTCAATCAATGGCGTCTATCCTCATTCTATCATCCATATGCTCCTGTAGTAGCTCACACTGTACCCCATCGTAACCCCATCCCTCTGCAATGTGTTGGTTTCCTTACTTGCTAGACTGATTTTATATGATTCTGGACTGATTTGAATCATAATTATTATCTTCCTTATTGACTGTTGGTCATTTTGTAAAGAGCTTGGACAATTCACTTGTCCAGGCAATAAAGCAGTCTCTCTGTCTCTATCTCTATCTTTCTCTCTCCCTCTCTCTCTCTATCTATCTCTCTCTCTCTCTATCTATCTATCTCTATCTCGAATCTATCTCTCCTCTCTTATCATGCATGTGTCACACTCTCATGGAATGTTCTCTTATAAGATTGCATGCTTCACACTCTCATGTAATATTTCTTTCCTTTCTTCGTCTTTTTGTGAGAGCTTGGACAATCCACTTGTCCAGGCAAGAAGGCAGCAATGCCTGTTCATTCTGGCGAAGTAAAATAAAATATACCAACCAACCACCCAACCATGGGCCATCGTGGAAATAAAGAATAATAATAATGAAGTAGAGTGTGTGGGGGGGGGGGGAGGGCGGGCGGATGAACAGTAAAATACCGCATCCGACACTTTATAGCACTTTACTGTAATACAATTTCACGACAGGGTTTCCAAGTTGTCTGGGAGCAGCGCTCAGCAAATACGAGATGGCGCTGTACGATAGCTTCAGTAATACAATACATGACTAGTCGATACCGTTACGGACAGTATACATGTACACATGTACATACTTGAACTCGGATGTTGAACCAAAGTAAGCATGGATACAAAGAAAGGACAACAATTACATGTCACGAGTCATGTACTTGTACATACATGGTATAATATAACCCAATAGTGTTGGCAATACTAGTTCAGAACTACTGTAGTACAAGTATTAGATCAACCTGGTCAATCTAACAATAGTACATACATGTACATGTACCGGTACGTGTATTCATATTCGTAACTGCAAGAGTAAACAAGCTCCCAGCTTAGATCATTGAACTGTGTGAGCTGTGTGCTGTGTGCTGAGTCCTCATCAAAAGCGCTACACAATCATTGTACAGGTACAATGTATATGTACATGTACATTGTACGTATTCCTTACGATGCCATTTACGTGTACGTGTATACAGCTACTGGGGAAATCCAACAGTATCGGCAGTTCGCAGCGCACCCTGGAGCAGATCTAGCTGTTGCTGGCTAGTATCAGTTCTATCTCACTTATCAATCTTCCTTATTGGCGTCACGCCATCGTGGAATAAAAGAATAGTAAGAATAAGATCATTCTTACAGTTACGCCTTAGCAATTTGACTTGCCAACATGGTCAAGTGTTGCTTGTTTGCCAGCCAGACTCTTCCTGCTTCCTGGCTAAACTTTAAAGATCGGTGTTGCTCCCATGACTTTAGTCATTCTGATGCGAGTAGTTGCGGCTGCGCCCAGCACTGGATGAATAATTGGCAACTACTAATTGCAATGGCACGCCGCTGGATCTAACTCGGAAGGACAACCAACGCCAACGGCTCCTCGGGGGAGGAAGGGGAAAAATGAAAAAATAGCAATGTGAGTGAATGCACAGTAGCAAATGTGCTTTCCTCCATCGGCATTTCTCGCCAAGCATTACGAAGAGTTCGTCCCCATGGTTATGAAAATTGAAGACTAATATCCTAACGTTATGTAACGGAATGTCACGTACATGTTCATGGCACTATGAAAGCCACTGATTTCCACTTGGAGTTCTTCCGCATCTCATTCACCGGATCACCGGTATAACATGCATACAGTATTATTGTTGTTACTGCATCAAGCATTATCCTATAGACAGCAAGAAGGAATTGTCATTGCCCCGGGAAGGTGTGTACTCGTGACAGTCTGGTTTTGGAACTATAATAAAATAGCACCACAAACTTCCAATGTTTGCATCGATGCAGTCAGGCGACAGGATAATTTCCAGTGAAACAGCTTGGAAGGAGTCGGGAACTTTTCGCAGTATTCGAGCGCTCAGCGTGCATTGTGATAGCTGTGTCCATGTACAAAATATTAGCATGTCTGGGTGTGTGTGGACGGACTCACAGGAAGCGTGAGTTTCGAAGTCTGAAGAAAATGTTGACCGGTGGCTTCTTGGATGACGACCACACCATGGCTTAGTGGCAGAGCATCGCTGGCCATAAGCGAGGGTCCCTGGTTCGGGTCCTGGTGGCGACAGTCGATTTTTTTCTTCAGACTTTTCCCGTATGCACCTTTCTCTCAAACTACACTTCTAGTTAATGGCCGTGTAAGTAAGTTACAATGTGCATGTAGTTATGCGTTAGGGCTCACCAAATAAACCAGGTTTTGAATAGTCAGACATGCACAAGGTAGCATCAGATTGATTTTAATATTTTCCTCGGCTCACCCGATCTGAGTACTTTTTGCCAACAAGTCTCAGCAATACAATTACTGTGAGACAAGACCACGTCATGTACTGAAGTACATTGTACAGCACCTGTATGTCCCAACTGGTGGCTTTTTATGGCCATGGGCGCGCATGGGGAGAATACATACCATGTTGTTGTTGTTGTTGTTGAAATTTTATTTTGTATCGCAGACCAAACGGGCAATGGTGCCCAATATCATGATGGCGATAAAGTAACGGCCAAAACAAGGATACAACAAGCAAGCCTCCACAAAAGAGAGAAAAAACACTGAAAACACAGACTGCAAATACTCAAAAAGAAAAGAGAAAGGGAAAAAAAGAAAAAAGTGTACTTCGACTGTATGAACTTACAACGTACATCATGCCCGTCATGTACATACATGTACATGTAGGTATGATTCACGGACAGGAGCACGTACATTGGCTGTGGTCTAGAAGAATACTAGTAACAACATCCAAGGACTTGTGACTTGTGAGTGAAGGTCAGGAAAATCGGAACAGCAATCACTGCCAGGATAGTTTAGCACTAGTGTGTGTAATTTGTGGCGATTACCGCGTCTGAAACCGTGTGATGGACCAATCAATACAAGTAGTACGTGGTCACGTGACTTGGAAACACCCCGTACCCCATGCATGATGTTACTTGTTACTAATGTTAGACGCGAGATGCCAGCCCTGGCCAGCTGGCGACACCGTTTTGTTAAAATAATAATAATTCAATAAAAGTGGCCTTCTGTTTGGGCAGTTTAGCAGACGCCGGACCAAATATCACTTGCATTGGTAACACCAAGAGTACTCTTGGTAACACTGTACTGGGGAGAGCACACAGCAATGGCAGCAAAGCCAAACACACCATCATTTAGTGATTAGTACCATGATTACACACCACTGGTAAAGGCTACTAAAGAGTTGTTGTTGTTGTTGTAGAACTTTATTGTTAAAACGTCGCACCACAAACAGGCGGTTTCGCCTCCTTTGATAGTCATGTGGACGACAGAGTTGTACTGCACTGCTTCAAAACGCCTGCTTACACCGGTACCACGCGTCACCGCACCCACTGGGGCGGGGAAGCGACTTTTAGCGATGCCACCAGAGTCAGCAAATCTATAACAACTAATACTTAGCTAAGATTTAGCCCCAATGCAAGTACTTCCGATGGCCATTGCTCAACCAAAGTGAAACGCTAACGGAATGCCGAAGTGCTGGCGGAACTTTCACAATTAGATTACAATGTACAGTGTCAAGGGGGACACAGCCTGCCCGTTGCTTGCCATAACATTAACAGATTGGTCGACATCCAATGTATTCAGTAATGTATTACAAATGTAGTGGTTTCACGGAAAATGTTGGGATAACATCGCGATCTCCTCTTCATCGAAAGGGTCCCTGCCGCAACAGGATGTGTGTGTGTGTGTGTGTGTGTGTGTGTGTGTGTGTGTGTGTGTGTGTGTATGTGTGTATGCGTGTGTGTGTATGTGTGTGTGTGTGTGTATGTGTGTGTGTGTGTGTGTGTGTGTGTGTGTGTGTGTGTGTGTTGGCGGCGATCCATCCAGAGCCGCTGATTTAATTAACGATATCACATGCTGAGAGTGAAGGGAGACGAGTCAGACGACACTTTTACTCGTATTTTACTCGTATTTTACAGAAT
>NW_027044568.1:0-3000 GCF_964019385.1 Sycon ciliatum | reverse complement strand
AGCATGACACTTTAATTAAGTAGCCACAAACAAGCCTTGATTGCCTTGCTCTTCTGTATTTTGTACAGGTATAGGTTTTCTGTCGCAAAGGTTTGCTTCTTATCATTTTCATTGATGGGATCTCGGGACTGATGGCGAATTGGGGATCAACAGTAGATTATCTACATGTACATGTATACGTGAAGAGTGAAAGATTTAGCAGTATGCAATGAACTTCATTACACCTACTTCAGTGTATAGTGGCACACACAAACAATAAGAGGACGGAAATGTGTTTTATCTTTTAACTCTGAGTTCACGCACTAAGCGATTATCAGGAAACAGTTTTCTGATGATCGCTTACATTGTAGTGCTTGAAACTCAGAGTTAAAACACTTTTCCGTCCTCTTATTGCTTGAACTAGCTCTGCCTCTTGGTATTGAGCTCTCTCTTATCGGCGCGTTCGAATGGTCACCTTTTCAAGGAACAGGAAGAGATTAGTTAAAGTATCCCAATAGAACGGTTGTTGTCAGCTTGATTGCTTCTTTTGGAATTGGCATAGCGATGAGATTTTCCAAAGCGTGCCGTCTGTGTGAAAATGGGCCTCCCCTTTAATATTTATAAGGGTAGCCCGTTTTCACGTAGGAGGCACGCTTTGGAAAATCTCCTTGCTATGGCTGTCATCACACTAACTTAACTTAAGTACAAAGCTCTGCCTTTCAAAGAAAACATAGATTGCGAATGATACCGACGAACAGCAATACTAAATTTCGCTGTTGTAGAGAGCGAACGAATATCTTCAGGAAGTTTATTCCAAGCAACACTCAAAGAAAAAAGGGTTGATTTACGGAAGTAGGCGCCGGCTCTAGAAACAATTATGGATGAGGGGTGACGACTGCTTTGGTAAGAGGGTAGCTGGAAATGCGACAACAAGGAAGGATGTTGGGAGAATACATTACCCAGCGATATACGTGCTATCTCCACGCTCCGCCAGTTCCGCGCCAGCATGATCCCGCACACCCTTATACCTAGAGTACCAAACGTCCTGTTTGATGATCAGCTGCCTTAGTTTCTCTCCACCTGTATCCCCATTACATCCCTCCCCAATTTCATTAATTCCTGCTTTCTATCTGCATTCGCCACCTTTTCATTGGGCAGATTTGTCCGTTTGGTTTGCAAATTAAAATAAACACAACAACAACATGGTGGAAATAGACAAGGCCAAGAATCTGCCGTCACCATGCTAAAGACTCCCAAGAGGACAGAACATTGAGGTCTTCTTTGGAAGTCGTCCAGTCAGGCCCATGCCCTTTATTTACTTTTTAAGTATGCTCTAGCAGCAGTAGCCTGCAGTTTATCAAGGGTTGTGGACATGGTGGCTGAAATGGAAAACATCCAAACGGGAACAGCATATTCAAGGAGGGGACGAACATAACATTTATACAAAAGATTCACAGCAGTTCTACAACTAACTGGCTAACAGCTCTAGCACATATTGGATGCGCACTCCAACAGCCTTCCAGCCTCCCCGTCTTGTTCCGCTCTGGATATTCGGCATACACCCCATTACACCCTGTCTTATTCAGATCTTCTGCAATAGTGCCCTAGGTTTGAACTGGGATTGCACACGATTCTTCCACGGATCAGAGTCTGATCATGCTATGAAATAGTGGTAGCGACTTCCGTGATAACTACATGGACATTTATAAGAAATAGAAAATTGGTTGCTCGCAACCCTGCAGATCGCGTGTTGTACACCTCCAGACAAATCCGTTGCATGTTAACCCTTTAGAGCCTAAATTATTCCAGGAGACGCATGAAATTCACAAACTCACATTTTCATCTGACTGTAATTTCGATATCCCTTGGAGTTAGAAGTTGCGACTTCGGCGGTAATAGTCATGAAGTTGATTGTTCCAACTAGGAGCACACGCTTCTTGCCGAACTTGACACTTGACTGACTCACGACTGCCATCCGGAGCACACGAGGAGCACGTCGCACCTTCCACTCGGCAACTGCAAGAAAGCACCACTCCCTGCTCAATACACGGTGTTTCGGGGAATTCACCCCTCATCAGTTGAGCTTGAGTAGGCTGAGGAAGATTGTGCCAGAAAAGCACCACTTATACTGCTCTCTAGGCCAAACCATCACCAGGGATACAAACTTACAGAGACGCTTTGTTTCCGGATGGCAGTCGTGAGTCAGTCAAGTGTCAAGTTCGACAAGAAGCGTGTGTTCCTAGTTGGAACAATCAACTTCATGACTATTACCGCCGAAGTCGCAACTTCTAAGTTCGTATTGTTGTCCCTCACGCGGACGTGCGACTAGTTGTTGGAGATGACAGCGTTGCGAATAGCTATACTGGCTCTCAACGTCTGTTTATCACAACTCCATGAGCGACCCTGACTCACGCTGCTACCTGGAGCTTCACGAGGTGTTTGTCGCGCTGGAAACAAAGCGTCTCTGTAAGTGTGTATCCCTGGTGATGGTTTGGCCTGGAGAGCAGTATTATAAGTGGTGCTTTTCAGGCACAATCTTCCTCAGCCTACTCACACTCAACTGATGAGGGGTGAATTCCCCGAAACACCGTGTATTGAGCAGGGAGTGGTGCTTTCTTGCAGGTTTGCCGAGTGGAAGGTGCGACGTGCTCCTCGTGTGCTCCGGATGGCAGTCGTGAGTCAGTCAAGTGTCAAGTTCGGCAAGAAGCGTGTGTTCCTAGTTGGAACAATCAACTTCATCCCTTGGAGTATTCCAACAATCTTGGGCTCTATGGAAAGCTCTCTCCAAGACGAACACAGCCATACCCAGTTCGCAATTGATAGAGTCGTAGGAGTAACGCCTTAAATTGCCATGCAATTCCAGAACACATGGCCATGCATTGACACTTCACTACTCGAAGTAGTAATAATCCATGCTGGCTGGCTCGCTGGCGAAGGCTTTGGCCAGCATATCGCCCATTGTAATCCGTTCAACTCCTGGCCAAAACCGGATTGCATTGCCAACGACTGTGTGTGTGTGTG
>NW_027044567.1:0-16000 GCF_964019385.1 Sycon ciliatum | reverse complement strand
CAGCTGTATGACTGTAGTAGTAGTACGAACCTCAACTCAAACTCGAAGCAGGTCACTTTCATCTGTTCACCAAGAGGCATCCTCTTCATTTCTGTGTAAGATTTTATCTGATCAAATCCTATCCTATCCATATTACTATTGGTAAGTATAATTATTATGAAATGCACTGCTGCGACATTTACATCATAGTTGTACATTTGGAATTACAATTGTTAATATTTAACATTAGACTGTATTTACAGACATTTACTTCCTTTCTTCCTGTTGTATAATCACTGTCCGGTCCGGCGTGTATTTACCGCCATATTGCCTGGTGCGTGTTTACCACCATAATTATGTATAAAATACTCAGTTGTTACTGCTGCGACATTTCATCTGTCATCTACACTCCGTGTATTCGGTTTTTCAAGAGGTTTATTTTCACCGCTCCATATTTAACATATCCAGTTACTTTCGGTGATTTCTTTCGCTTTAATGTGGTTCAAAGCGAAAGAAATCACCAATTTAATTGATTATGTCGCTCACATCAAGACAAGAGTAGTTTTGCCCACATGTGTAGAACGAGGCGCCGTCGCCTGGTTGTGTAAACAACTGACTATCCGGATGACCTCTACAGTCTGTGCACTGCAAGCCGGCACTAGCGAACCAAACGCTGAAAACATGTGCCAGGGATGACAAGTCATAAGAGACAAGATGCCGGCGATCTCGTGCACACAGTTTAGTTTGCAAAGGGGGAATGTTCTTTGACGCACAGAGGGCCCATGCCCCATGCAGGGGAGTACGGAACTTTTTTTAGCATCACGGGACTCGCAAACGCGCGAACGTTGGCATTTTTCGCGAGGTCATGTTCCGGCCGTTCCACATTGCGAACTTTGTCATGCGAATCTAAGCTCATTCACAATGCTGAAATTCTGGAACTAAGCCTGGGCCCTGGGTAACTACATGTACATACACTGTACATGCACATGTAATAACTATACAATGACTTATGTACAGTAGGTATCATTGTTATACATGTACGTAGACTTAGTGACGGCACTCCGTAGGTCGTTGCTGGCTGTGTATCATCACAACTTGACACAAGCCGCCCTAAGCCTAAGCCTAAGGCTTAGGCTAAGCCTTAGGCTAAGCCTAGGGCAATCACATCCGATCACAATCCTTTTAAAAAATTTAAAGGGGTAGTTAAGGCAAAAATCAAATTTCACCAGTTGTAGTCTTCGGGGTGCTGAGTCGAATGGTCTTGGTCCGAGAAAGCTGAGACGCTCCCTTCCTACTTGAATCCCAATCGAACTCGCGCACTTCCACCGAAATTGGGTGACTGCGCCCTACGAGATGGGGATTTGTATGCAAAATGTCACTAAAAGCGCCATTTCGTTCTTATAAAAGCACGGATGACCGCGATTGGCCCATATGTTGTAGTCTTTTGGACGCTGAGTCGACTGGTTTTGGTCCGAAAAGGCTGCGATGCAGCGTTCGCCCCTAATTCCCAATCGAACATGGTTGAACAAGTGGTCACGTGCTCCTGCGTACACCAGTCACCTGGTCACCGTGCCTGCAGGGTACAACTTACAGCCTGTTTTGACCTTTTTGGGGTGCGGTCCTGTCACTCGAGTTGAACCTTGGTGTGAAAGTAAGTTGTCGCCTGCTGGTGTGGTGACCAGGTGATTTTGGCACCCAGGAGCACGTGACCGCTTCTTCAACCATGTTCGATTGGGAATAAAGGAGGAACGCTGCATCGCAGCTTTTTCGGACCAAAACCAGTCGACTCAGCGTCCAAAAAACTACAACATGTGGGCCAATCGCGGTTATCCGTGCTTTTATAAGAACGAAATGGCGCTTTTAGTGACATTTTGCATACAAATCCCCATCTCGTAGGGCGCAGTCACCCAGTTTCGGTGGAAGTGCGCGAGTTCGATTGGGATTCAAGTAGGAAGGGAGCGTCTCAGCTTTCTCGGACCAAGACCATTCGACTCAGCACCCCGAAGACTACAACTGGTGAAATTTTAATTTTTGCCTTAACTTCCCCTTTAATAGTTGGCATTACATCATCACAAGCCCTAATAAGGCACTGGGCCATGGGGCATCGCAGAGCGCCAGCAAGCTATACTATGGAGAGGCAGCACTGCACATTAAACAACCACGAGCATTTCCCAACCATCACATGCACAACCGCTGGCAGAAGCGCCGAAATCCCCATTGGCCACATCCATGTGCTCATTGCGCAACCAAACACTTTTATTACGCTAGTTCTTTGCAGGTGAAAAACCTTCTACAGAAGGAGTGCTGATTTCCCAGTTTCATTTTGCCCCCCCCCCACACACAAACACCATACGAATGTCATTTCTGAGGCCTGTGTATGCCAGAGACCAACTTAGAACAGAGAACACAGCACTTCTTCTGAGTAACAGCGGTGTTCATGTCCCAAGTAGTTGGAGCTACCGTAAGGCCTGGGCATACCAGCATGGTCGTCCAGCAAAGTGACGCTTCAAGCAGGCACTCTGTCTGCACCAAGTGCTGTGCCTGCATCAATTGTCACCACGTTTGCATGAATAACTGTGCCTGCATGCAGCATTGGTCCTGCGGGCCAGCACCGACCGCGCCTGCATCAAATCTCTGTGCCTGCATGAAATCTCTGTGCCTGCAGCAAATCTCTGGGGCCTGCATCAAATCTCTGTGCATGCCACAGGCACCCACCATGCCTGCATCAAACAAAGCACGGTACGCGTGCAGATATAAGAACACTCCCCAGGGTGCCTGCAATGACAAAATGGGATTGAGCGAAATCCACATAACACTGAAGCAGAGTAATATTCGAGCAACTGGCACTCTCAGATAGAGAATAAAACATGAAGTAGAAGTAAGTTGTGGTCTCCGTTTCCGATGGAACCCACAATGGCCGCTGCCACACGGTAAATCCACACTCTGCACTCTCAGGCACTAGTGGCGAAAATGATCAAAAGGCAAGCAGACACAAAATACAAGCATCCCGGGGATGCGAGCAGGCGACAGACAACAAACGTGCACAAAGAAATGGTTTGTGCGCAGACACATGCAGAATAGTCAGCACGTGACACATCTGTGACAAATGCTGTTGTGTTCACAGCCACGACGTGTCTTCCCTTTGTGCGTGAACACACATAAGTAACGACAATCAGTGTGCTCATGCAGATACACACACAAGCACGCATGCACACACACACAGAAGGAGGACAGCTAGTTCACTCTATAGCGTGATGTAGGCAATGCCTGGCGCATGGATGTAGTTATCCATGGTGTAGTTGACCACCGCCATGATCTTACTACTCGACGTGCCAAAGTAGACCTGTGAACCAACGCCATAGGTGTTGACCTGAAGACACAGAAAGGGATGAAGAACAATAGTACAGTCAACCTCATGAATAGCAACCCCGGGTATACAGGTCGTCCCCCGTTGATACGGGTCAACCCCAGGTATACAGGTCGTCCCCCGTTGATACGGGTCAACGGGTATACAGGTCGTCCCCCGTTGATACGGGTCAACCCCGGGTATACAGGTCGTCCCACGTTGATACGGGTCAACCCCGGGTATACAGGTCGTCCCCCGTTGATACGGGTCAACCCCGGGTATACAGGTCGTCCCCCGTTGATACGGGTCAACCCCTGGTATGCAGGTCGTCCCCCGTTGATACGGGTCAACCCCGGGTATACAGGTCGTCCCCCGTTGATACGGGTCAACCCCGGGTATACAGGTCGTCCCACGTTGATACGGGTCCGGTCAGTACATAAACCCCGTTAGTATAAAAGAAATCTAAAGTCCCGAACGAAACGTGTCACTTCCATACCCATTTCGACGGCTAGTACATAAACCCCGTTAGTACATACATTTCTCCAAGTCCCAGAGATTTTGTACTAACTAGGCACGACCTGTAACAACAACGCATGAACAACCACCCTGTGTTTAAAGGGGAAGTCCGGTGACCATTCTAAGGATGAAGTATACCCTGAAATCAAACTTTCACCAGTTGTAGGCTTCGGGGTGCTGAGTCGAATGGTCTTGGTCCGAGGAAGCTGAGACGCTCCCTTCCTCCTTTATTTCCAATCGAACTCGCGCACTTCCACCGAAACTGGGTGACTGCGCCCTACTAGATAGGGATTTGTATGCAAAAAGTCACTAAAAACGCCGTTTCGTTCTTGTAAAAGCACGGATGACCGCGATTGGTCCATATGTTGTAGTCTTTTGGCCGCTGGGTCGACTGCTTTTGGTCCGAAAAGGCGATCGCAGTGCAGTCAACTTTCAACGCACGGAATTCGGACAAAGTTGGCCTGAAAGCCGCTGAAAATCTCGATGTTTTGATACCCAATACGCATGGGTTGCCGCAAAATAAATAAAGAAATGCGCGATGCGCATACGTCATGTTTTCTACGGGCGACAATTGTTTGTTCGAGCGCGCGCGCTTCAAGCTTCGCCCTGGCGATATCTATCCTCACGAACACAAAACGATGTGATGAGTCGATAGCCAAGGTCTTCCTGAACACGTAGAGTGGTCGTTTGTAACTCTCCTGTGTGTAGAAGTGGAGATACGAATGTATTTGTACACACATACTCATTTTGGGCGACTAAAGTCGCCCGTGGCACTGAGAGGGTTAAATTTCAGGATCCGTAGAGTTTGGAGTGCGGAGTCGAATGGTCTTTGTCCGAGGAGGCTGCTGCCCATGGTTCGTCAGATATGCCCAATCGAACATGTTCGAACCTGAGTGCGCAGTCATCCGGATCCAGGTGATGACGTCACAGTGTGCAGCCAAATAACCACTCCATCTATTACGCACAAAATGGCCATTGTTCGGAGCGCGTTCGATTTGGGAACCGTTTATCGCAGCTTCGTCGGACCAAGACCATTCGACTCAGTGTTACAAATACTGCGTACCCTGTGATTCTCAGCTCCGCAAACCTTGAGGTTATCCCGTATTTTAGCCGTTTCGGAGTTGGACTTTTTCAGTCCGACACGGAACATGACTTCTCCTGCGCTGCCGATCCACAAGACTCGAGACTAGCCAAGACGCAGACTCGTCATGTATATATACAAGGTTGTATTGCACTAGACACTTATCAGTCGTATGTACACTCAGGCACTCAGTGGGCAGCACTACTTATTAGTCAAGACACATGGATTTGTCATGTACTACACTCGTATCAGTCGTATGTACAGCCATGTAGTCAGGAAACGTGCATTTCTCCTGTCCGCCGGTGGTTGTGCTTTGAGAAAGCAGTTTTTTTAGTTTTCCGCATGGAATTTATGCAGTCCAGATTAATGTATGCTACAACGATGAGTCCACGACCGTGACAAGTGACAAAACAACGAACAGCTCTCGGACCTAAAACTTTCAGATCCCGTAGCAGGGGTGTAGGAGAGGCTTACATAACGTTTTTGCAAAAAAGACACAAAATCCTGTGTTCTGGGTACTTTTGGCACATTTTTCACTAATTTTTAGTCATAGAATTTTATGGTTCACGTGCGGAGAACTAAGGTGCAATGTCGAGTCGAGTATGAGTCAACTTCATACAAAAGTCAAAGATCTGACGTGTCCCGCGTTTTTATTACGGTTTTGCACACTCCAGACGGACCGCACTTTTCGAAAAGTGGTACGGCCATGGTCGCACCAGTCGTAGCTTGTGCTACATCCTTCCCAGTGTTCTGAGCGTTGAATCGAAAAGTCATGCCCGTGCTTCAAACACCCTGCACTGTTTTCCAATCGAGCCGCGTCCGAATAATGCCAGGTTCGCACCAAAAACAATCACTATGTGGCAGGCCACTCAAGCAACATTTTAGTGAACTCGCATCTCTCTTCTCCATTTTGGCAATTCTGCTCTCCAGACACCTGATAAATAAGCAGCCTCGTCTGCATTGTCTGCTGCTTCAGTGGCAAACACTGCAGCGCTCACTTTTGACCAACCCACACGGCCATTTCTTCAGCGGGAACACCAAAGTTCCCAGTCCCAGACCGAACTCATGAAGGTCAGCCATGGCTGCATCCTCACTCTCACATCGAGTTACGTATTCGGGTTCGCTTGCACCACCTATTATCGGTCACCGAATCATTTGATATAACGTTGGCAGTATTGCTTTCACGCACTCCTTTCTGACCCAGCTGCGCGTTATGACGTTGCAGAGGGTGTGGCGCGGCCGCATGACGTAATGGCGCAGCCTCAGAAACTCAGTTTTTCAAACGGGAATATATCAAGAACGCTTTGTCGGAGACACGTCACGTGGGACCAACACCATTCGACTCACCGTCCCAAACTCTGAATTTGAATTTTCACCGGACTCCTTTAAACAACAACTCGCGAATAACGACCCCGGGTATAACAACAAATCCTGAATATTGTAGGCCTACAAATTTTCGAACCATTCCCATTTCGGCCTTCCAGGGCTAAAGCCCATTTCGGCCTAAGCAAATTTTCAGCCTGTACTGCCGCCGCCTGCATACACTGTCACACTGAACCTTGCAAAACTTAATTTCGGCCGCAACAAGTTTTCGGCCACACATGACCAGGCCTAAAATAGCCGAAAATAGATATGCGCCGAATATGTATTGACTTGCAGTAATGACCCCGGGTATAACAACAAAATTTAATCGCGAATACTGACACGATCTTCCGACCTACTGAACATATGACTGGATACTTTCAACCTGCCAAAATTGAATACAGTAAAAGCAGAAATTTTCGGTGGTGTAATATTTTCGGTATTCTCCAAAATCGGCGGTTCAGTGGAGGAAAAATTTCGGTAAAACCCGTTTTCCAGGTAAGTATACTAGTACTACATGTACATGTATAGAGGTACCGGTAGTACCGAAATTTTCGGTGCGTTTTATTTTCGGTAAAAGTTGTCGACACCGAAGTTACAGAAAATAAACCACCACCGAAAATTTCTGGTTTTACAGTAGCGACTGTTCAAGAAATAACAACAGCAAGAACAACGAAGACAGCGGCAACAACAAGCTACACCCGAGCCAGCAAACGTACTCAATCTCCACAGAATCCATGCACACAGAGCAGCTCAAACTAAGTTACCTTGAGGCCTGCTGGAGATGTGGGCACCAGAATGTCGATGTGTGAGCTCATGGCCTCCAGGAACGGCCACGAGTACTTGAGTACGACAAGCTTGTGCATGGATTGCTCGTAGTCATAGATACGCTGAAGCGTGACGACCTCGTGTGTTGTCAGCTTGGCGTCCTGGTCGACCCAGTAGATGTTCTGCTATGAGAAGCTGCCGTTGAATGATCCATGCTCCTGTACACGTTGGATGTGGACAAATACATATGCACATACACATGCACGCACACACGTACACCCACACGCATACACACACATACACACACAACAAAGTTGAACAAACACACATACACACAAATACATAATTATGAGCAACGCTTCTCTTCTAAGAGACACCTGCATGCAAAGATCAATTTTGAAATACACACGTACCTGCAAGTCTTCAGTTTGATCAGAGCTGGCGCTAAGAGTGAGTCCGTTGTTCAGGAAGATGCGGCTGTGATCATAACTGAACCAGGCAGAATTTGGCGCGTAGTAATTCCCCCAGTTTGGCTTCACCGCATAGCGATAGTATGGACAGCTGGAGAGAGAGAGAGAGAGAGAGAGAGAGAGAGAGAGAGAGAGAGAGAGAGAGAGAGAGAGAGAGAGAGAGAGAGAGAGAGAGAGAGAGAGAGAGAGAGAGAGAGAGAGAGAGAGAGAGAGAGAGAGAGAGAGAGAGAGAGAGAGAGAGAGAGAGAGAGAGAGAGAGAGAGAGAGAGAGAGAGAGAGAGAGAGAGAGAGAGGGAGAGGGAGAGGGAGGAGAGAGAGAGAGAGAGAGAGAGAGAGAGAGAGAGAGAGAGAGAGAGAGAGAGAGATAGAGAGAGAGAGAGAGGGACGGAGGGACCGACGGACGGACGGACGGACGGACGGACCGACGGACGGACCGACCGACGGACGGACAGAGACAGACAGAGACAGACAGAGACAGACAGAGACAGACAGAGACAGACAGACAGACAGACAGACAGACAGACAGACAGACAGACAGACAGACAGACAAACACAGAGCACAGTCACAGGACAAATGGCATACCGATGAAATTATATCAAAAAGTATGCTCCCATATGCAATTTTTGTCTTTGCCTGTGAGCTGGGATGATTTTGAATATCATTTTTCCGTAAACTGACGAGAGGTCGCCCTTTCGCCGCGCGCACTGCCAGCTGCTGGTCTCCAAGATAGTGCACCTGTAATTGGTTCTTCCTTTTAAAAGGTACCCTGATAACCCGAGGACTTCCGTTTCTACACAAATTGCCCAAAACAATACCAAACAGGTATGTTTAAGTCCGGTGGAGTCATTGATGCCTCCGGTAATTCTAGGGTAGTTGAAAGTTTGGTAGTTCTAGGGTTAAATAAAAAACACTGACTATGCATAGAAAAAGATACGCTTCAGAAAGGAGGGTCAACTAGGCAATCACACAACCAAGAGGATTTGACAAATGCCTTGCCCCCCCCCCCCCCTGACACACACACACACACACACCATCCCCGCCCCTGTAATGAGTGGATTATGCTAGAGAAAACCATGGCCTCAAGCTTCTGAGCCGGTGGCACTAGAGAGGATAAAATGCACGTTATTTCCGAACTGATGAGCAATTTCACATCAAATTTGCCGTAAAACTCCAAATTTCGACGTCAGCTGCAGGTCACTCGCGTTGTTTCGACGCGTGAGCCAAATAACGCGAGCTGAACTTTCCTGTCACTTCAGAAACGAGGGAGCTAGGAAGCTCAGGGCCCTACGCTATGCTTTCTTGCTTAGCTCATCATGCATGTTATTAGAACTGATGGAACTTTCTCTTTGGCCCCAACTTCGTTGCGGTCTTTTAGCGTTTTACGTTGACCATGACGGCTACAATGCCCAACCATACCACAATGAACTGATCGGCTACATCATTGTATTGCAAAAAGTTTCCGTCTGCTCGAATAACATGCATGATGAGCTAGGCAAAAAGCATAGCGTAGGGCCCTGAGCAAAAGAAATAAACTTTCTCTTTGCATTCGAGGGTAATACGACACCGTCTACCACCTTGATGACCTAGGCAAAAAAGCATACAGTACCTTCGGTTGCCGAAGAACTGGGGGGTCAGCCTCCTAGCCTGAACCGTTCTTATTTTCATGTACTACAGTCTATGCACAGTTGAGTCACCGTGTATACATTGGTATGCTGTGCCAGGATGAAATTCCAGCCTGGGCTGATCTTCGGCGCTACCCGACAGTACTGTAGGGATGTGATAACTTTTTCATTTCTCCAACTTCCTCCGTTAACAAAAACTTCGTGATGGATTTTTGAGGGGCTGGTTTGGGCACAAACTGCCGTGAAATGAGTCACAATCACTTTCTTGGCCTTCCCTGGCATGCCACGAAAGAGGTACGATGCAAGGAAAGCGACCTTTTACAACACCTTGTTAACGTCTCTACTGTCCAGACTATCGTTACATGTACTTGTACTATACATGTAAGGTGAGCATGCGTAATCGGAGCTGCCCGGGGAGAGAGACTGGAACGGACAACACAGAAGTGAAACAAGTCTCATCGTGTTGCAGTCACCCACGCCATCTCCCTAGATGATATGACACACTGCTGGATAGGCAAGTTGGACTCGCATGCTACCCCATTCCTCAGGCATATACATGTATACCTGTAGAGTCCCCCCCCCCCCCCCACTGCTTTTGCATAACATAATATAAAAATTACCAAAGATATACACGCTTTCTATCCTGTGTTCTCCTTTATGTCATTCTCTCCCCCTTGCGGGAGGGACATGGAATGACAAGTAGAAGATGCATTGCCATTAGTGATCCTGAGGGATGTGTGCGTGTGTGTGTGTGCACGCAAGTGCATGAGTGTGCGCATGTGTGCGTGCACGAGCCACACATGATGTGCACTGGCACTTGTATGCTTATGCACTCATGTGCACACGCGCTTGTGAAAGTGTGAGTGCATGAGCATGTGTATGACTACTATACTATGCTCCCACCAAGATTAGCACATGTGCGTGCGTGTGTGTGTGGGGTGCAGGCGGATATGTGCACACATTTTATAATGATAATCAAGAAGAAACAGAGAGCTGTTTCTGTAATGCAGTCATGAGACACCAGAGTAGGGCAAAACGCCCTCAATATGCTGCTGTGCTGGCTCTCCATAGTATAGCTTGCTGCTGCTCGGCGATGCCCCAGTGCCTTATTAGGGCTTGTGATGATGTAATGTCAATGATTTAGGGATTGTGATGATGCAGTGCCGACGATTTAGGGTTTGTGATCGGATGTGATTGCCCTAGCCTAAGGCTTAGGCTCAGGCTAAGGGCGGCTTGTGTCAAGTTGTGATGATACACAGCCAGCAACGACCTACGGAGTGCCGTCACTAAGTCTACGTACATGTATAACAATGATACCTACTGTACATAAGTCATTGTATTATTATTACATGTGCATGTACAGTGTATGTAGTTACTCAGGCCCCAGGGCCCAGGGCCCAGGCTTAGTTCCAGAATTTTAGCATTGTAAATGAGCTTAGATTCGCACAAAGTTCGCAATGTGGAACGGCCGGAACATGACCTCGCGAAAAATGCCAACATTCGCGAGTTTGCGAGTTCCGTGGTGCTAAAAAAGTTCCGTACTCCCCTGGGCCCTCTGTGCGTCAAAGAACATTCCCCCTTTGAAAACTAAACTGTGTGCACGAGATCACCGGTGCGTTTTGCCCTACTGTGGTGTCTCATGACTGCATTACAGAAACCGCTCTCTGTCTTTCTTGAATATCATTATTAAATGTGTGCACATATCCGCCTGTACCCCACACACACGCACGCACATGTGCTAACCTTGGTGGGAGCATAGTATAGTAGTCATACACATGCTCATGCACTCACACTTTCACAAGCGCGTGTGCACATGAGTGCATAAGCATACAAGTGCCAGTGCACATCATGTGTGGCTCGTGCACGCACACATGCGCACTCATGCACTTGCGTACACAGACACACACACACACACACACGCACACATCCCTCAGGATCACTAATGGCAATGCATCTACTACTTGTCTTTCCATGTCCCTCCCGGAAGGGGGAAAGAAATTTTTATATTACGTTATACAAAAGCACACGAATGTGCGTGCGTGCGCGCGCACACACACACACACAGACACTCACGTGCATGCACGCGCTGACTCATGCATGTGCGCGCGCACACACACACTCGTGCGCATGCGCGCACTCTCACTCACGCGCGTGCGTGCACACAGACACACACAATAATTATAATAATGTTTGGCTGTCATCTGCATCCATACTGAGAAAACGCAACGAGTTCCTGAATAGCTGTACACTGTTGGTATCACGGTGGACTATCTTCTCTCCTTGAACTGCAGGTCATTGCGTGATGTGCCTTATCAGCAGTACATACTGTCTGTTCATTCATGAAAAAACATACCAGTGAGCTAGAGGCACTGGCGCCGCAAACAGTCCTTCCTATAACCTTTGGATGGTGGCAGTGGTCGTAGCTCAGCAGTGAGTCACAGCGACCGATGGTACAGCCACTCTTGCTCTTCTTCCTGTAAAATCAAGAACAGCAACCCGCAGACAGGTTCATCGATCGCACGCAGTATAGCCTAGTTAAACAGTAGATCTACTGCTGTCCAACTGTCTTCAGGCTGGTCTCGGAAAGCTTCACATTTCGTATTGATATAGTCCAAAACAATCATCTACAAATGCTTTGGAAAACTCGGAAAGAACTACGTAGCTAGTGTCTTTTGAAATATTGCACTCACCTCCGCTTTTCGGCTGACGCTTCACAGTGTGGCGTGCGAAAACGGCCACACCATAGTGTCATTCACCAGCGTCCGCATCGGATGAGTGCATTATAATTCCTCCTGAAATCCTCCTCTGCCAAATGACTGGAACACACGCGAAGGATTTACATTGTAGTCCCGAAATTGTCAATCAAATAATCATGTCGCTGGATAGCTGCTATGGTGCACTGCTCATGCTCAGCCTGTGCCCAGCAACATCTTTTTGGATTATTGTTTTCGCATCGTCTCCATCATGGTGTCACGACTGTTCGCGGACAACCTGTAGGACGAACGACAGCTCGTCGAAACCTGTTCGACGACAACCCCGTTCGCCGACAGCCTTTTTCGCCGTCTGACATTTTGGCCGACAACCTTGTTCGACGACTGGTCTTTTCGTCGACTCCCCCTTTAGACGAGTTGTCTTTTCATCGCCTGGCTTGTTGGACAGCCACTCAAACCATGCTTCAGAAGCACCTCATACCTACAAGAACTTTGATTTAGATGAAGTGATGTTTCCAGTGCACACACACAGGTGTAAAACATAGATGACAATGAAGGGACATAGCCATGTTGCGAGGCGGCAACAGAGTAGTAGAGTAGTAGTAGTAGTAGTAGATTTTTACTAGGGGAGTCCCAACAGGCGTTGCCACACACAGACACAGAAAGGAACAGTCTTGAATGTGCCGTCCACGTACCAAGCGTCACACTTCTCTAATAGGTCCAGGCCTTCCTTGGTAGCGTACACCAGGATGCGGTGATCCCCGGACAAATAATTTTTTTTTACTTCCGTCTTTGGAATCCGCGATATTCATGTTAAAACAAAATGGCGTCACGATTTATTGAAAGTGGTATAGTTGGTGGTACGAGTGTTCAAAACCATTTGAACTTCATACTGTTCGTCTTCTTTTTGACATGCTCTCTTTCCATCGTCCTTAGCTTTTGTTTGTTGAGAGCTGTTTTGGCTTTCTCCTATACCTCTGGGGGATGCCAAGTGATGGTTTTGAGAGGCTGGTGATGGCTGTGAGCGAGAGTTTGCCGATCGGCGTCGTCCTCGCTATAGCGATGAAAATACTAGTTACTGCGCACCTGGCAGATATCACAACACGTCGGAGCGTCCAGGAGCAAAGGAATCTTGGGTTTTCACTGGAATCTAGTTCCTCCAGCATCGTGTAGCCCACCGTCGGTGAATGGCGGTCCAGAAAGGTCGAACCTGGTCTTCTGCAGCATCTCGCAGTCCTGGGAGGCACACTGAATACGCCTGTCATGTTTTCTACAAATAAAAATCACGAAGTAGTGGACTTTACAGTGATGAGTCTATCCTGTATGCTGCAAAAGACGCAGAAAATGTGACTGGTGTCCGTACACTGGACGCCAATATCATCCCAGTCTTCTCCTGCAGGATCTGTTTGACATTGACATACCGGTATGCAGTGGGTCGACATTGGCCTGGTTTGGCAGCTATCTGCCTGGGTGGATGTAGCAGGTTTGCATTAGCGCGTCGTCCAGTCTGACATTTTCTTGTAACTGTGGAGTACCGGCAGGGTTTGAGAGGTTGCTCGTGCTGTGAACACATCTCTACTGCCTGTCTCGTCCTGGAAGTGCCGTCTCGCCGCTTCCTTGCTCTACAGTCACGCCGTTATTTCGCTTTGTTTCGTGGTGCAGCTCAAAACCTGCCCAAACAACTGTGAGCTCGCAACATGGTATGGACAAATTGCACCACTCATGCTGGTTAACTAAAACCGGGATAGTCGAGTAAGCGAGTTCACTCCCTGGGCCATGGCAAGATCTGTTCAGCGCGGGCTATTCCAACCTCCAAGTGCATAGTCACCCATCGATCCATGCGATGGTGGTTGACCTACAAAGAGCCAAGGTCTACGAGTACTACTATTGGATGCTGTCCACATGCAGTCAACAAAATCAAAGTACCTCAGTATGCCCCAGAATAGGGCATGTGCATCTATAGCATGACACAACAGGGGTTCTGGCGGCACCTGTCAAACAAGCAGTAGCGACTAGTGCCAGCTACCTATTGGAGGCTAGCCGCTACAGTCTGTCACTGGAGATAATTATTATGTTCACTGTTTAGACTGAGCACAATCAATGATGCCCAATCAATCTGCCCAATGTGTGTTCTGTTCCACCTAATTGTAACGTCCCATCGCATCAACCCTACTACACGCACATGTCGTCACTCTAGCACGACTTGTGTTATTATTGTTTATTTTGATTCGCACGATAAATAGAGCACAATAAACGTTAACTTGACCGAAGGTTAAAGGTGACTGCAGATAGAGGAACACATCGAGGTACAGGTACCGGCATCAATACAGTATCAGAGAGAAACAAACAAAAATGAGAGGTACGCAGAAAAACTCTCGTAAGCCCAAGGGGAAGTGGTTGATGAGGGATGAATGCACTCTCCACGCTCATCTACACTGTTCGTGGAAATGCACACATACATACAATAATAATTACAACATAGCAATAGCATGCACAGAACCGAACAATTTCATGCTCACACATGCAAGCACAGACCTGAACATTAGTTCCAAAAGCCGATACAGACAATATCCCCATACACACAGACGCACACACACACACACACACACACACACACACACACACACAATGTCCCATGTATGCACCCGTGGCAAGAAAAGCACGCAAATCTACAAATGCACTGGATGTGAACCCACAGATTTTCTCTTATAGCAACGATAGGCTCATCATAGCGGATCTGATTCTGAATAAAACACACACACAATACAATCATTGAATGCCCATCCGCAGATGATGGCAGGTCCTGAAAGAACAGGCAGTGTTCCAGTGATGGGGAACAGAACTTCGAGTGGCGAGTGAGGTATACACACACACACACGTGCGTGCGCGGGCACACACTAAAGTATTCAGAAATAGCATCGACATCGTAGTATTCATTGGTTGGGGAATGGAAAGGAAAATAAAACATTGCTGTAGGTTATTGTTGTAAGGACACTGGGAGCACAACAGAAAGGTAAGCAACTTGCTTTGAAGCAAAGAAAGTTATTATTCCACGGATCTCAGAAGGAAGGAACGTTCCAGAATGCTGCACTGGCAACAGGCGGCCTGCATGTGCGCGGCCCCTGCAGTCGGTCCAGCTGCCGGCCTTGCAGTGCTGAAAAGAATGTGCAGTACAGCATGTCACATAGTATCGCAGCCTGGACAAATAGGCGCTGGGAAGTCCTAGTTATGTGCTCACCTATACCACGATGCACCAATCTTCTGAGCTACTTTGGCAACAACTTTGTCCACTTGAGACTCCCATGGGCTGAGCCAGTTGTTGAGGGCTGCACCAAGGTGGACGGCAATGACCGCTGATGGCAAGGCAATCGATGACACACAGTCACTAGGGCATCGTCAACATGGCGCTGAGGCTGGATCGATAAAATCAACCTTTAGGCTGCCGTGGGGTTGACAACGAGGCCGCTGTCTCAAAGCTAGTCAGTCAGCCTGGTCACCGCCATTGACGAACCAGTCGCCACCGCCAGCAGTGGCGGTAGGTTGTGACAAGTGTGGTGCAATATTGTCAGCAAATTCAGTACTCAGGATAAGATGAGTGACAAAGGGAACGTTGTGTTTGATAATATTGAAGTGAACAGGGATGATCACAAACCCTGCGCGTACTCCACCGTGAGTTACAAGAAAATTCCGGACTGGACGACGAGCAAACACCAACCTGCTACATCCAACCAGGCAGATACTATTACGATAGCTGCCAAACCAGGTCAATGCCGACCTACTGCATAATGTCAATGTCAAACAGATCCTGCAGAAGAAGACTGGGGTGTTGGCGTCCAGTCACTGAGTGTACAGACACCAGTCACATTTCCTGCGTCTTTTGCTGCATACAGGATAGACTCATCACTGTAAAGTCCACTACTTCGTGATTTTTATTTGTAGAATACATGACAGGCGTATTCAGTGTGCCTCGCAGGACTGCGAGATGCTGCAGAAGACCAGGTTCGACCTTTCTGGACCGCCATTCACCGACGGTGGGCTACACGATGCTGGAGGAACTAGATTCCAGTGAAAACCCAAGATTCCTTTGCTCCTGGACGCTCCGACGTGTTGTGATATCTGCCAGGTGCGCAGTAACTAGTATTTT
>NW_027044566.1:0-14000 GCF_964019385.1 Sycon ciliatum | reverse complement strand
ATCAAAGGCACAATACATGGATAGTAATTACAATACAGGTAATAGGGAGAGTGGTGTCCAAGAGAGGGCATTGTAAACCGTTAGCATGGTGTGCTTCAACGCACAACCCCAACCGAGAGGTTGGATCTGGAAAGAACTTCACAAGTCTTGTAGTCTTGAAATGAATAAGCCCCGCTTGAGTGGTAGAGGAAGTGTGTTTGCTTTAACCTGACTGTACTCATTGTGCACTGCATGCACGGGTTCTGAGGGAGCAGGCCCCGGTCATTCGACTGGATTTCCAAGTCCACGACGTCGACAGTAGACTCTACTAATACTATGTAGTAAGTAATTTTTTGCCGACTACCCGCCAAACAAATCTTTTCGTTTCACGTGTCAGACACGTAGACCCGGGTGCTCGAATGAGACACAGGGTACCAAAACAGAAACACCCTGAAATTGTACCTAAACTTGTTCCGATTTCGTTTAGTTTTCACAAATACCATCAACATACGGCCTGCTAACGGTATGCCAAATTTCAGCGCTGCCCGGTAAACACTTTTTGAAATACTCGCGACCCTCTTTTTGCTGGGTCCTTGATTCGAGGATATGGGTCTCCTGTACGGTGCTGCCAAAGACCTGCTGAATCTGCGGCTCCACTGACCATCTTGCTCTCAAAAATGAAGTAGTAAGTTACTACTCCCTGCCCTCAACTGCCACACCAAGCGTAGACGATGGCAGACCCGTGTGCTTGAATCGGAGACGATCTGACGAGTTCGCTGTTTCTGATTCGAGCACCCAATTTTCAAATAAAAAATCCGAAGGAAATACGACAATTTTACTGCGTACTGTAGCTTGTGTTGTAGCGCACCCAGGTTCTGAATTCCTGCTGGGTGGGTCAAGCCAGACTCTCTTCCCTGTTCCATCGCCTCTCCAAAAGTATATTCTGACATTGTTGAGATTTACAGATGAGAAATTGCACACCTGTCAAATCGTTTCTGATTCGAGCACCCGGGTCTACGTCCGCGTACGACTCGCTACCTTTCACGTCAATTGATCAAGCAGTTCACGCCACATGGCTGTACATGCAAACATGATTGAAGACTTGCAAAATTAATTTTTACAAGTCCAGGCGCTAGGCGCCTAGGCCTAGCTAGGCGAGCCGCTACTGACTGTTGTGAGAGTACGGACTCTGTACTCAGTAATGCCTAATGCCAGTAGTAATGGCAGCTGACTTTATTTTCGGAGAAACACGACTCGTTGTTGTAAAAAGTAACGATGAATGGCGATAGCATCTAGGAAGGATCGCTACCCTAACCGGTTAACGCGAAGGAAAGGCCTTACCCTGTACTAGTTTAGCCTTTAGTTTAGGCTTTAGTCCTTCGCATACTACATGTAGTACCGTACTGGCGCGATTAGAGCCCTCTCTCGAATAGTGCCCTATCTCGAATAGTGCCCTAGTCTCCAAGAGCCAGTGAAAAATAAAGCCCTCTCTTGAATAGTGCCCCCCCCCCCCCCTGGTCTTGTAACGAAGCCCATGTGCACGTTTGGTGTTCTTTTTTTTGTTGCTTTGCACTGGTGTTTTCAGGAACAAAATCGGAGGTCTTGTTCCTGTTTTTGTGGAGTCGTGAGCGTTTACAGTACACTTTAGGCTCTGTTTTTCTTTGTCGTATGCTGGATGACGCAAATGTACCAGCAATGAAAAGATTGTGCCCTCTCTTGAATACTGCCCCATCTGTGATCATGGTGATGGACATTGAAAAAAATAGTGCCCCAGGGGCACTGCTCGCGCGAGTACGGTAGTTAGTTACCAAGGTTACTAAGTAGTACGGACTACAGACAGTCAACTTCGCTAATCACGACTGCGGATATAACGACAATACGCGAATAACGACAGAATTTCCATGCCCAGACCATGCAAAATCCCATCTAACTGAGCTGAATGCAGAGCTCACTGACTTATCAGTTTGAGGCTCGGCCTCATTTACACACACTACAAAGGAGGAAACAGTCGCCGAGTGTCGCTATACGCGAAGACAAAACTGTTACTTGATTATTGATTATGTTGATGAACTGCAACCCATAGATCTATTGACTACACTGGGCCCTTCAGATTGTCCGAAGATTCAGCTCCTTCACTAGTGCACTGACTTCAGGAGCGTAAAAATTAATAATGTCGTCTGTAGTGCAGTGCGGTGGTTGTGGGTCGTCCACGACCACTCTAAAGTTTGTTTCGTGTTTGCACGCACTGTGTGTGCCGTGCCTGCAGAACAGCTTGGGATTTGATGGCTGCATAAAGTGTCCGCGGTGTTTGTCCGCTACGCAATTGCCTGTTGGTACAGAGCCGTTACGATCGCTACCGAATGTCGTTCAAGCAAGCGATACGATGACTGGAGCGGCTGCAGGCCGAGATCAGGTCATTCAAACCTGTGACGAATGCTGGGATGGAAAGCCAGCTACAGTGGGTTGTGAAAACTGCAACGTCAAACTCTGTGACCAGCACGCTGCTGTACATCCTTTGTCGAAACTCGGCAAAGGACACACAGTGCAGTCGCTGTGTGCATCCTCCACAGAGTCAACAAGCAGTGGCAGCAGCAGTGGCAGAGTGGTCCAACATAGATGTGCTCTACACACGAATGAAGTGTTGAAACAGTTTTGCTTGGAGTGCAATCAGCTACTGTGCACACAGTGCATACATACTGGAGCACACAGACATGATGAACACAAGGTGATGGATATTGCCAGTGCTGCACAAAACACTCGTGACACACTTTCCACTAAGCTGAGCAGTTGTACATCAGAATGTGATAGTGTTGTCAGCAGTGCCATAGAGACCGTGGAGAAGAACATTCGAATGGTACACAGTCAAACCGAGTATGCTTCAGAGAAGGTATCTACCTTCTTCAAGCCACTGATGGAGGCTGTGAAGAAGCGAGAGGCCTCTCTTCTATCCGAGCTGGATCAGCTGAGGTTGCAGAAACTGGAACCTCTGGAGAAGCAACTACACCAACTTCATGAGTGTGTGTCGAAAGGAGAGAGTGCTGCCAGCATTCTGCAGTCGTTTGAGGACGATGTTGAGCTTCTCCGTGTGTGGTCCTGGGTGGATGCGTCTATCGTGAAAACCATGAAAACTGCGGAGGACGAGAAAGAGCCATGTATCACCAGTGGCATTGTGTTTGGCACGACGGACACCACATCCCTACTCAATGACATCAGCAAGACGGGAGCAGTGCTGGATGTTGCTGGTGGCACACTGAAGAGTCCCGACGATGCCCATCCTAACGACCATTCGAACATCTCTATAGAGCTACCAGACAGTGCTGTCCCAAGTATCGTGGAGCAAGAGCAACTGGAAAACATTGGACTGGAGATATCAATATCCGGTCTCGATGAGGACACAACCACCATGTGCACACAGCTTACACCTGCTACCGGACTAATACAGGCCCGACATACTCCATTGCAAACTGGCCACTACAACATCTCAGCCAAGATTGGTTGTGTCCATCTGAAGGGTAGTCCACAGAAGCTGGTGGTGTCGGCGACTCCGAGGTTTGATGGAAATCGCTGTGGCAGTCAGTTGAATATCACCAATGATGGTCACTCACTGAGTAAGACCGGTGGTGGTTGGTCATCAGCATGTACCACACTGATGGTCACTAATGCTGGTAGCAGTATGCTGAAGGTGAGGATTGACAAGACCGCCAATGGTTACATCTTTCTCTCTGCCTGTTCATCCAGTAGTCCAAAACTGGAAAACTACCAACAGGACAAGACACAGTGTTTTGGTTGGTATGGCTCTATTACAGGTAACTACCACACCGGCAGAGCCCTTGGTCAACCGTGGCAAACTGGTGACATCATTCATCTCACAGTTGATCACGATCGTCACACTCTCACTGGTAGACACGAGAGAACGGGCGTCACAGAAACCATCCCGAACGTCACAGGTAACCTGTACTGGATTGTCACACTCAGCAATGCGGGAGATGAAATTACTCTTGTGTAGGGCATTACGTGGTAAACAGTTTACGTTGCCTTGGCTACAGCTATTGCTATCAGGTGGCAGTGTCCTGACTTCTTGGATGGATGTTTCCCAGCGATTTGAACTGTTATGTAGTACAATGTACATCCACGAGTGCACCAAAGAATTGATAGGTACAGCCGTCGCCGAGAAAATCCGGCCAATGCTATGCCAGCTACCGGTAGCTGTACGGTGCATGGGCCGCATGTAGTGCCACTGCTACTAGTGCTAGCACTACTAGCCTAGAACACGGCACATGCCGCCCCGCTGCCAGGCCTGCGTACACCTGATACACTCAGCTATGCAGTGCTCGACCCGACTGCAGCAGGCAGCAGAGTGCAGCGCAGACTGTTCAGTGCTGTGCTGCTACTAACGTGCATGCATGTCACGGTGCAGTATCGCCGGTGAACACGTACAGATCTACCATACCACTGTAACCATGGTATCGGCCGGAGTTCTTTTGGCGACGCCTGTACCTGTACAGGGTTGTACCCCCCCCCTCCCCCCCTTCCCCGTCCCCGTCTCCCTCCCCCTCTCCCCACTTCAAACCATCCGTCCACCTCCTGTTTCCACACATTCATGTACCTACTTGTATATCAATCCGGGAAGGATATTTTCACACCAGTTTTCATCAGTGTACCACTGCTAGGATTTTTGTGATTCTGTTGGAAGGCAAGGCGACATGAGGCATGTCGTCGGGCAATTGTACAGCTGATGTTACATGTACTACTGTGATCCGGCCTGCCTGGAACTTGTCACTGTTCACGCTTATTGCCCAGGGTGGGTGACACTGAGTCTCTCTGTTGCAAACCACCAGTTCTCAATTGGGAAAGGCCTTCGCGCTTATGGCGTTGTATTCGTCGCAATGTTGTCTTTCGACTCCGCCGTACCGCTGATGTTGCTGCATGGCATATGCTATGTGCGCTGTGTGTGTTTTTGCTGTATACGCTGTTATGTCCAGTTTAGATGCTTATGTTTTGCATGTACGCTGTTTTTGCATGCTATAAATAGCTGGTGTTATTAGTGTTCATTGTTAATTATCAGATGAAGTGAAATATACTGTGTAAAGGAAAACAGTTGTCCTCGTGCCGTGTGGTCGTACGATCCTGACAATTTAGAGAATCTTAGAGGGTTCATAACATTTGGCGACCACGCCAGGATAGGAGCGAGCATGGCAGAGGAACTATGGAACAATTTGGAAGCCAGCTTTATCGACAATGGAGAGCGGTTAGGATTAGAAGGCGAGTTGTTGAAGGTACATGTGGAGCAGAGGCTCCAACAGTACGCGGAGCGTGAGGAGCGCAGTGCCAGACGGCGAGAGGAGGCGCTCCGCACCGAGTTTGCCAAAACACTAAACGAGATTAACGAGCGCATCGCCAATGCGCATGAGGGTGAGGGTAAAGCCGCGATGGGAGGTACAGAGGAATCTCCCAGTCACAGCGGGGGGGGGGGGGGGGGGGCGTCAACCGTTGATGAAAATCCCCTCATATGATGGAACGCAGCCATTGGAGCGTTATCTTGACCTGTTCGAGGACATCTGTTCCAAGAACGAGTTCGAAGAAAGCGAATGGCTGCTGCGACTGCGCATCGCGCTAGCGGGTAGCAAAGCGGAGAGGATATGTATTGGATGCAACAATTACGAGGAAGCAAAGCGAGAGTTGCTTGCCTCGCTCGGAAAGACTCCGGATAAAGCGTGGAAGACATTGCTGACAGGCAAGCAGCGGTCAGATGAGTCGTTTCATCAATACGTTGTCCGTGTTTGCCAAGAGGTAGAGGTGTGGGCCACACTCGCTATGACAGAAGATGGCGAGGTGGGCACCAAGTATAGCGCCGATATAGGTAAAATGGCCCCGGTGCTGCAAGCAATGGCAAAGCAGGTAATCTTGGAGCAATGCGGACCTGAGATGAAGACGTACCTGGTCGAACGGCAGTGCTACGGGATGTCACTGCGCCAGGTACAGGAGCACGGCGCGTCTTACCAGGTTGCGCACGGACGACAGGGTGATACTGCCAGGAAGCCAGTAGAACGATCCGTGCCAAGGCCCACGGCGTCGGCACAGTGCATGGCGATATCGGTCGCAGATGCAGAGAAGCAGCTAAAGTCGCTGCCACAGGAAGAGAGAACATGCTGTAATAAGCCCTCTCTTCAAAGCTGGCGATCCATCGGTAGCTGCAAATTATCGTCCTGTGTCGCTCCTGCCGATCGTATCCAAACTACTCGAGAAGATAGTCCAGAAGCAACTTGTTGCACATCTGGAGCGATCATGTGCCATACCACCGACTCAGTTTGCCTTCCGCCGTGAGCACTCCACAGAGGACGCCCTAGTTGTAGCAACAGATGCCATCTTAAAGGCCCGGGACGACAAGTTGACCACAGGCGTCTGCCTAATCGACATGTCAAAAGCCTTTGACAAGGTCAATCACAGCCAACTGGTCCGGGACCTATTCGATCTTGGCCTGGACAATGCCTCCCTTCGCTGGTTCTGCAGCTACTTAAGCGATCGAACCCAGCAAGTGCGCATTGGCCCCACCTACAGTGTTGCTGCTAAGTGCTCATCTGGTGTACCTCAGGGCTCGGTCCTAGGTCCGATCCTGTTTAGCATGTACACCCGTGATGTCCCTGCCATAGCCCATCCTGCTCCATCTCTGCAATTTGCCGATGACATTGCAGTGCACTGCCACAGAAAATCAGTGCTAGCCACATCAGCCTGCCTGTCAGGGGCCGTCACCAACGTCGCTGACTGGCTCAAGCATCGACATCTGCTACTAAATGACAAGAAGAGCCAGGTCCTGTCAATTGTACCACAACGCAATGCGGGTCAGCATGTCGCTGTCCGCTGCAACCAGACAGAGCTTCCCCTGAGCCCAACAGCAAGGTACCTCGGCGTGACCCTTGACGCCGCTGTGAAGTGGGACCCCCATGTTGACGCGATGGCGAAGAAAGTTGTGCAGAAGATTGGAGCATTGTGGCGGTCCCGCAGATGTCTGAGCCTCAGTAGTCGCATCCAGTATGTGAGGTCAGTCATCATGCCTGACCTCCTATATGGGTCTAACGCCTTCTCTTCCTCCCTCAAGGTTTCGCAGCTTGATCGCCTTCAGGTCCTGCAGAACCGAGCGGCGAGAGCGGTATACGGTTTGCCGCCTCACACCTCGGCTCAGCCTCTGCTCGAACGGATGTCCCTGTACAGAGTTCGGGAGTGCTACGCCCAGAAGCGGCTCGTCCTGGTGTGGCGCTGTGTCAATGGGAAAGCCAGCAGTGTCCTCCAGGACCTATTCTCACCATCAGCTGGCAGCACCACCCGGCACCAGGTTTCCAGGGGCCTCACTGTCCCCTCGGCACAGTCAGAAGCCGGCAGATCTCGCCTGGCCTTTCAGGCAGCCTTGGCCTGGAACGCTCTCCCAAGGAGTGTAAGGGAGATCAAGGCTGCCCAGCAATTTAAGCTTGCCTCCATCCCCTACACCTTGCAATGAATGCTCTGTCTGACTTATCCCGTCCACACACCACGTCATTTACTCTTCTCTGCGTGCTTGTGCGCTTATGAACTCTTTGTGTTCCCTCTGTTGACGCTTCAAAATCGCTCTATTGACACTGCAAAATCGCTCTGTTGACGCTACAAAATTGCTCTGCGTGCTTGTGCGCTTATGAACTCTTTGTGTTCCCTCTGTTGACGCTTCAAAATCGCTCTATTGACACTGCACAATCGCTCTGTTGACGTTACAAAATTGCTTATCATCTCCCTCCCTCCCTCCCCCCCCCCTCTCTCTCTCTCTCTCTCTCTCTCTCTCTCTCTCTCTCTCCCCGTAGCTCTCTCCCTTTTGAAATTCGCTTCCATAGAATTGGGCACCATTGCCCGTTTGGCCTTGCGAAGCAAAATAAAAATCAACAACAACAACAACAACAGAGAAAGGGTTTTCTGCAGCGAGAGAGACTCTGCTGGAACTGCCTTAAGTATGGCCATATGGCCAGAGAATGTCGGTCAGGCTCGAGATGCACGAAATGCCAGAGGAAACACCACCTGCTAATACATGATATTATTTTATTCGTGTTCGATATTGAATTTTAATTTTAATTTATTTATTTTTTACAAATATTGTTTTTATTCCATTTCACATTTTTCATTCGTGTTGGGTTTAACTACTCACTGTACTGATACATGGTGATGATTGTGCTTTGCTTTGCCCGTAAAAGAGGCCTTCCCTATAATGCTAATACATGATGTGTTGGATAGAGCAGGTTACAGCCGGGAGAAACCGACTGAGATAGTTACGGAGAAGAATGTTGGGTCGTGCTGTCTACACTCGCCAAGTGTGCGGCTGATGACCGGAGTGGCACGAGTTGAGGGAAGAACTCGAAACGCGAAGGTTCGAGTGTTCCTGGACTCGGGTGCTGAGGCGTCATTCGTGACTGCAGCGTTGGTGTCAGCAATCGATGCAGAACACGTTGGGGTTGAAAATGTAGAGGTGAAGCCGTTCGGCGCGGAACCAACCCAACAGCGCATGGATAAGTACGCCATCACGATCCAGGGTAGCTCCGCTAGCATTCGGGTACGCGCGTTCGTGAAACCAACGCTTGAGCTGGACCTGAAGTGCGCAAGTCCGCAGACCATTGCGCAGTGGCACAGTTGGGGAGTAGAGCTGAGTGACAAGCCTCAACAAGGGACATCAGACGAAATACATATGCTGATTGGTGCAGACTATATCAACGCGGTACTGCACAGCAAGAAGGAAGTTAATGGTGAGACGGTGTGGAACACAGAGATAGGTAATGTATTATCTGGTCCAGCGTCTGCACCAAGTCGAAACAGTCAGCCGGTGACCGTGTCATGTGTCACAGCCCACATTGAACAACTATGGCAGTTGGATGAACCTCCAGAACAACATCAGCACCTGCCATCGTTCCCGCTATGTCGCCAGGGCAGCGGGTACCAAGTGGGTCTCTTGTGGCGAAATGAGCGTCGCCCAACGGATAACTTTGCTCAAGCTAGAGTCATCGCAACGCGGCTTCTTGAAAAGCTGAAGAGGAATGGGAAGCGTGCGCTCTATGATGCTGTGCTGATCAGGGAGCACCGCGAGCTTGGAGCAATTGAGCTGGAGCCATGTGAGAGCGATGCCGGGTACTATGTACCGCATCATGGTGTATTCCGCGAGCACGCTGCAACCACGAAGTTAAGAGTGGTGTTCAATGCCTCGGCGACGGCTCCAGATGGCAAGTCGTTGAACGACATGGTTGACCCTGGACCGTCGCTATTGCCGAGTCTCGCAGGTATGCTATTACGGTTCCGTGAATATAAGAGCGCGCTGCAAGCGGACATCCGCAAGGCTTTCTTCATGGTCGCGGTTAATCCCGAAGACCGTCCGTACCTGCGTTTCTTGTGGCCCGGTCGAAGCGACAGCGATGAACTGTTAACCTGGAGGCTAACGAAACTGCCATTTGGCGTAAACTGCTCGTCGTACATGCTTACTGCGGTGATTCAGCATCACTTGAAGGAGCTACGGGCGTTGTCTGCACCCAAAGAGCGAGATCGTATTGATCTCTTGCTCACGAGTTTCTACGTTGACGATTTGGTCTCTAGTGTCTCAAATGCCTCGGAAGCCAAGGAGATGCAAGAGTTCAGCGTGCGTGTGCTTACGGATGCTGGCATGGAGTTACGCAAGTGGCGAGGCAACGAAATCCCGTGCGATCCAGAGGCCGGAGATAAAGTCCTCGGTCTGAAATGGAAAACCAGTGATGACTTGCTCAGCATAGCAGCGCTAGGCGAGTCCGATAGGCCGTCTGTTTGGACCCGGCGATCCCTCCTCAAGTGTGTTGCATCAGTGTTTGATCCGCTAGGTCTAGCAGCACCGGCGGTTGTGCCGGGAAAGATATTGCTACAGCAAGCCTGGAAAGTCGGAGGCGACTGGGATGATATGTTGCCTGATGGCATCGCAGCCGGTGGGGAGAGTTGGCCGAAGTGGTGAGCATTGACATACCACGTTGGATTTGCTGCAATCTTGACACGCCGATTGCGCTTCATGCCTTCGCCGATGCCAGTGAGAAAGCGTTTGGATGTTGTTTGTATGCCGTCGTCAATGGACAGTCGCACTTGGTATTTGCCAAGGCCAAAGTGGCACCTGTGTCTCCGCCCACGTTAGCCCGCCTTGAGTTACAAGCAGTATGTCTAGCGGCTCGCTACGCTGAGTTTGTGGTGAAGGAGCTGCGTGTGACCGTCACGCAAGTCTATGGCTGGACTGACAGTCTCACTACCGTTCATTGGATCAGTAATCCATCGTACAAATGGAAAACATTTGTGGCTAACCGCGTCAGTCAAGTCCAAGAGATATCGAAGAAGGTCGGCATTGTGTGGAACCATTGCCCGGGCCTTCACAACCCAGCAGATTTACCGTCGCGTGGGAGTAGTGCACAGGAGATCCGTAGTCCGTTCTGGAGGGGCGGACCAACCTGGATCACGGAGCCCAATGACTGGCCCACCGCATCCTCAACCGCAGCTACAGATGAGTCCAGTGTAGAGGTACGAGTGTCAGCCACCACCTGTAGTCGAGAATCTGATAAGGAATGGTGGCTCCGATTCAGTAAATGGTCGAGGGCACAGGGCATGGTGACTCGGATGTTGCAGTGGAAGCACACTGAGCCTCGTGCTGAACTCTATTTTGCAGCAGACAACGTATTGTACCGCATCGTTCAAGCCGCATGTTTCGCTGAGGATCTTGAGCTGATCAAGCAAGGTCACCCAGTGAAGCCTGGGTCGAAGGTGTATCAGTTTGCACCGTTTCTGGATGAGCATGGAGTGCTCAGAGCCGGGGGACGACTTCAGCACAGCGAGTTGGCGTATGGAGCCAAGCACCCAGTCCTGTTAGGCAAACATCATCTGACCGAGTTGCTGTTGGAGAAAATGCATGTTGAAAGGATGCACCAAGGTGTAGAAGGAGTCTTGTCGTCCATCCGTCAGAAATTTTGGATTATCGGTGGTCGACGGGCGCTACGCAACATTACTCAGCGATGTGTTACATGCCGCCGCTACAAGGCTAAGGCTGCCTCAGAAGTCTGCCCGCCGCTGCCGGAAGACCGAGTTGTTCACGAGAGGCCGTTCGCAACTACCGGCATCGACTATGCTGGTCCGTTGTACGTGCGCCGTGGTGAGTCATCTCCGAAGGTATGGATAGCATTGTTTGTGTGTGCCACCACCCGAGCAGTTCACTTGGAGGTGGTCGATAGTTTAAGTACTGAGTCATTCTTGATAGCATTTCGGAAGTTTGTCGCGAGACGTAGTTTGCCGTCTCGGATCAGGTCTGACAACGCTACAACGTTCAAGGCGGCATCTGACAAACTGAGTGTGCCATGGATGTTCAATCATCCAGCTGCACCATGGCATGGAGGCTTCTATGAGAGAATGGTTGGTACAGTGAAGAGTGCCTTGAAAAAGGTAATGGGAACAGCGTTTCTGAAGGTCCAGGAGCTTGAGACCCTCTTGTATGAGGTTGAAGCAGTGGTGAATAGTCGTCCGCTAACTTATGTGTCTGATAGCCTGGATGAGCCACCAGTAACCCCTGCAATGATGATGGGTGACATCTGGATGTCGTCAGAGAAGCCAGCAGGTACCCTGGACGCTGCGCAGATGTCATCGAGATTGCGTTACCTCAGTCGGACACTGGAGCATGTCAAGAATCGTTGGGAGGTGGAGTACCTAAGTCAGCTGAACAAACACCAACAGACCATGTCGCGCCCTTTAGCTGTGGGTGATGTGGTCTTTGTTCTCGATGATACCAAGCGCAAACAGTTCTGGCGTTTGGGACGGATCATCGAGTTATTCCCTGGTCGAGATGGTAAGCGTCGTGTTGCCAAGGTTAAGTTGAGTACCAGTACCCTGTTGAGGCCTATCCAAAGGTTAGTGCCGTTAGAAGTATCGTCACAGGACGTGGCTCCTGGGCCAGCAGATACCGCTCAACCTGCTATCGGCCCTCAGCAGCCAGCGTATGAACCGTCAGCACCGTTACCACCACCACGGCAGCAGGAGATGACACGTTCTGGGCGCATAGTCAGAGCCCCGGATCGTTTTTGACTTGTGTGCATTGCTGTACGGCGGTGAGAAGCCCTTTGGTGGGGAGAATGTTGCAAACCACCAGTTCTCAATTGGGAAAGGCCTTCGCGCTTATGGCGTTGTATTCGTCGCAATGTTGTCTTTCGACTCCGCCGTACCGCTGATGTTGCTGCATGGCATACGCTATGTGCGCTGTGTGTGTTTTGCTGTATACGCTGTTATGTCCAGTTTTAGATGCTTATGTTTTGCATGTACGCTGTTTTTGCATGCTATAAATAGCTGGTGTTATTAGTGTTCATTGTTAATTATCAGATGAAGTGAAATATACTGTGTAAAGGAAAACAGTTGTCCTCGTGCCATGTGGTCGTACGATCCTGACAATTTAGAGAATCTTAGAGGGTTCATAACACTATCTGATATCGTCTGATTTGGATTGTTTGGAACTCATGTGGCATTACAATTTTGTGGTTGATTTTTGTTCCAAGCTTCACCTTCCACTCTACTTTTACATACATGTACTTCATTCATACTTCATTCATATCAGTTGTGCGTCGGCCACCATCTAGTTTCTAGGATGTATGGGAGACTTGTCTTGCTCAATGCTATTTGACTTGGCCTTGAGTCGCTGTGCTTCGGTGATGATTGTGTAAAGTATGATACCATACAGTGGGTGCACCTGAACACCCCAGCATGATACCATACAGTGGGTGCACCTGAACACCCCAGCATACAGTGGGTGCACCTGAACACCCCAGCATGCAGTGGGTGCACCTGAACACCCCAGCATGCAGTGGGTGCACCTGAACACCCCAGCATACAGTGGGTGCACCTGAACACCCCAGCATGCAGTGGGTGCACCTGAGCACCCCAGCATACAGTGGGTGCACCTGAACACCCCAGCATGCAGTGGGTGCACCTGAACACCCCAGCATACAGTGGGTGCACCTGAACACCCCAGCATGCAGTGGGTGCACCTGAACACCCCAGCATACAGTGGGTGCACCTGAACACCCCAGCATGCAGTGGGTGCACCTGAACACCCCAGCATGCAGTGGGTTCACCTGAACACCCCAGCATGCAGTGGGTGCACCTGAACACCCCAGCATGCAGTGGGTCCACCTGAACACCCCAGCATGCAGTGGGTCCACCTGAACACCCCAGCATGCAGTGGGTGCACCTGAACACCCCAGCATGCAGTGGGTTCACCTGAACACCCCAGCATGCAGTGGGTCCACCTGAACACCCCAGCATGCAGTGGGTGCACCTGAACACCCCAGCATGCAGTGGGTTCATTGTCATGTAGATACTGTACATAATTGTACATATGTCACGTTGTGTGTATTTAACTCAATTTTGCTTGTGGTGCTTCCGCTTGGCATTTTCCACGTACTTCGAAGTACCTATGCCATCACACAACAAAATCCACAGACTCAGTAGAACAGGATCTATAGCGGAACTGCTGTTGCTCCATAATGCCAGCAATTCACCAGCAGCCAGTACGTAAAATATGACTTGGTTTGTAAAGCCTTATGCACGTATGCACGTTTTGCAGGTTTTCGTACACGGGTAAAAATAAATGGCACAGGAAATACTGAACAAATCGGAGTCGTAGAGATTAGAGCTAGTTTTCATGCTGTTACTGCTTCATAATGCCAGTCCTGTGGAACGCTTCCACTATGTCCTCCGCATCGCATGTCTTCCCGACGCTCGATTATAATTATCGTCAGGCAACAGAAGACACGGCAGTGCCCATAAGTTCAGCAGTAGGATTCTTCTTGTGTTTCACCTAGCTGATGACTACATCTACACTAGTGTTTCTTGCCGGATGCGACACTTCTCCAAATCTTTTTCGCCTGAAAGCTCGCTTTCCACGTGTAACTCTTCCCCGTCTGCAAAATCTTATGCCACTTTTTTATTTACTTGAAAAGCACATAACCACCTGGAAAGCGGACAAAGAAAAAAGA
>NW_027044565.1:0-2000 GCF_964019385.1 Sycon ciliatum | reverse complement strand
CCCGGAGGATGCAGCTGACCCGGATGATGGAGCTGACCCGGAGGATGGAGCTGACCCGGAGGATGCAGCTGACCCGGATGATGCAGCTGACCTCAAGGATGCAGCTGACCCAGAGGATGCAGCTGACCCATTCCTGGAGGAGCACACAGTAAGTGATGTTGATTTGAATGTTGTCAGTCTGAGTTCCTTTTTGTGGGTGGGAATGTGTGAATATGTCACTGATACATGTGTGCAATTTGAAACTCGGATGTTGAGCCAACAAAAAATGTAGAAAGGAAGGTTTTGTGCTAGTTGTTGCGCTTTCTGACTGTATGTAGTATCTGGTTACAGTGATGGAGAGTTACTCTTAACTCGTATCCATATGTCCTTTTCCTTGCTACATGTGTGTACATCATTGATGTATTTACGGAGCTGGTATCCGTCTCAGCACAAAGGACGGCTCCATCCTCGCCAGTAGACTCATCTGAGCGCGAAAGGACTTCACCGTCCAAGGGAAATCGCAGCCACGTGCTTTTGACAGACGTTTACGGCACTGACGGCGGGCGAGCGTGCATTTCCGTCATTTTTCGATCGTGCACATCTGAGCAAAGTCAAATGAGACCAGAGCAGATCGCTTCAGCTATCGCCAGTATAATGCTTTGGCCGTGTGTGGGCCATGGGATTTCCCCGTGGGTTGAGGCTTCGCATCACAGCAGGCATGGTTTTGCCTGCCAGTCGAATTGTTCGACCAATTCAATGTAGATGTATGTGTCGCCGGTAAAGGGTTAGAATCGCACTCCCCCTCCCCACCCCCTCGAGTCTCTAGCAGCAAGTGTCATGCTAGACAAAATACAGGCTTGTTTAGGAGACACTTGTGTGCACATGCCTGTGTCTGTGTGTTTTGTATCCAGGCTGAGTCCACAGGCGATGATGACATTGAAATAGCCATGACATCATCCCACGATGGTGATGATGTCACTGATGACATCACTGAGGTGATCACTGATCAGCTTGAGGCCACGTCTCTAAGTCAGTCATGTTCCGTTGTAGCTACATGTGCTGAGCAGATGACCGAGTCTTCAATGTCAACCAGTACGACAGAGAACTGGCAGACTGATCAGACTGATGAAGAACAAGCCGGTACAGACAGCAATGATGTACAGGTATGTGGTGTGAGAAATGTGAGAACTTTTTGGCGGAGACAATAACACTAATCATCATTTTGTGCTGCACTGGCTGTTGGTAGTGAGCGAATCCTTGCAGCAGAGAAATAGAGAGAGAGAGAGAGAGAGAGAGAGAGAGAGAGAGAGAGAAGGAGAAAGAGAGGAAGAGAGCTAGAAACACTCTAAATGCTTCCAGCGGCCCCGGTTTGGGGAGGGGGGGGGGGAGGGCTACACGCTGTATGTGACTTTAGGGGTGCCGGAGGAGCAATACAAATTACTCTCTCTCTCTCTCTCTCTCTCTCCTTCGTTTTTCTCTCTCTCCTTCGTTAATTCTCTCTCCTTCGTTTTTCTCTCTCTCTCTCCTTCGCAAATTCTCTCTCTCCCCCCCCCCTCTCTCTCTCTCTCTCTCTCTCTCCCCCTCTCTCTCTCTCTCTCTCTCTCTCTCTCTCTCTCTCTCTCTCTCTCTCTCTCTCTCTCTCTCTCTCTCCCCCTCTCTCTCTCTCTCTCTCTCTCTCCCCTCTCTCTCTCTCTCTCTTTCTCTCTCTCTCTCTCTCTCTTTCTCTCTCTCTCTCTCTCTCTCTCTCTCTCTCTCTCTCTCTCTCTCTCTCTCTCTCTCTCTCTCTCTCTCTCTCTCTCTCTCTCTCTCTCTCTCTCTCTCTCTCTCTCTCTCTCTCTCTCTCTCTCTCTCTCTCTCTTTCTCCATGTGCGCATAAAATCTAGACTGACAACCTGCTTGTTAAATCATGGCGTAAAACCCTGTTGTAGAGGTCTCAGTCCTCATTTGTTAGGCTTACCTGTCTTTATAAATATAACTTACTCTCTCTCACTCTCTCTCTCTCTCTCTCTCTCTCTCTCTCT
>NW_027044564.1:0-3000 GCF_964019385.1 Sycon ciliatum | reverse complement strand
GAGAGAGAGAGAGAGAGAGAGAGAGAGAGAGAGTGACAGAGACAGAGACAGAGACAGAGACAGATACAGAGAGAGACGCACACACACACACACACACACACACACACACACACACAGATAGAGAGACAGACAGACAGACAGACAGACAGACAGACAGACAGACAGACAGACAGACAGACAGACAGACAGACAGACAGACAGACAGACAGACAGCCAGACAGCCAGCCAGACAGACAGACAGACAGACAGACAGACAGACAGACAGACAGACAGAGACAGAGGCAGAGAAAGAGACACAGAGAGACAGAGAGACAGATGATGGAGGGAGGGAGCCGAGGGATAGAGGAAGGGAGAGGAGGGTGAAAACTGAACATGATAATACTCAACTTCATTGTAGAGGCCAAAGAACAGGCATGTAGGCCGATGAGCTGGAAACAAAGGTCCACCGACTCACCGGTGCCTATCGTGCAGTCACAGCACAGCTCATCTACTACTAACGTCACAGTGTAACTCTAGTAGACAAATACATGATTGTTTTGAAGTCCAACTAGAGTAAAGCTGACACAGCAGCGAATATTACAGCTGAAGGCTATCGTCGCAGAGTGTTCGTATGGCTCTCCAGGTTTCTGAGCATGCTGCAAATGCAGCAATACAAGACGTCAAGAGTGCATGTACTGCAGTACATGTACGTCTTTGGATCAATACAATCATGCAGTTTTATACGAGTGCACACGATTGCTTGAGGCAAGGCTATCCCTTGCTCTTTAAAAAATCTACGTAGGACAAGTTTCGGGACATTCCTATGCGTGCCTTGCTCATTACTCACTCCCACTCAATCCTAGGGTGAGAATTCTAAGTATTCGTCAATTACTTGTGCATGTACATGCAATGGATTATGCTCAGCAGCTTAGTAACATTGTAGGCACGAATGCCACTTGCCAGGATATCAGACGCATGGACTGTTCCAGAATTTTCCAAGGCACTGCGCTCAATGATGCGTAGGTCGCTATATATCAGCTTGCACAGTTTGTCAAATGCGGAGGAGGAACATCATTTACGGAAGTCATTCAGTGAGTGTTGATGGCACGTCATTACCGTTACCACTAAGTACTCGTCCCATCCACACACGCACACACACTTCGTGTAGTACGTATGTATTACTGACTGAGACTAAAGTAATGAAGAGCCTAGTACATGCACATGCCTGTGCACGTGTAACCCTTTCCATCCCCTCAACTAGTGCACTTTAGAAAATGTGACATGATTGTACAATCATGTACAATGTACATGTATTGTAGGCATCTGTATCTGTCCACACACACGTACCGGTACATGTACATGTACATTGTACAGTACAATCATGGACGTGTACGTGTCCTCCCATGCATTCCGATCACAAGTGACTCGTTTGGAATGAACTAAGAATATCGTGTTCCAGGCCTCTTGAGTCTTGTCTGGCACAGCTTTCATCACTACAATGACCACATTTACTTCGAAGTACAATAACAGTTAGGATTTAGGATTGAACGAGAGAAGGAAATGATTATCGTGTCTGCAGAGTGAATTGTGAACTGCAACGGCTAGTGTCGATAGAGTACTAGACGCTTATCACAACCAGCCTAGTGCTGGAGTTTTGCTATGTATTAAATTCGCTGTTTATTGTGTTCAAAGATGAACAATGCGACTAACAGGAAGGATCTGGAAACAGTGTTCAATACTAGTTTTATTTTATAACCCCATCAAACGTTTTTTTTTTTTTTTAGTCAGTACTGGGCAGTGCTTTGTGCAGAATGAGGTTACATCATCCACTGGTATCCGGAATATTCCTTTGAGAAGAAGGACACGCCATGACGTGGTCTCAAGTCTCGCTTGGACTTGTACTGCCACGAGCCTCCTCTCGATTTGGTTATTCCTCTCTTTCTTATTTAGCCGCTGACCGCTGGAACTCAGTTCCGGCATCGGTCCGCCTTGCTGCTTCACCAAGTCAATTTCGTATCGCAATCCTAGATTGGCTAGGGTATCCCGTAAGGAGACCATAGGTCTGTGGGGACTGCCCTAGAGAAATAATTATGAATAAATACTATACTACTACGTGTGTGCGAGCTACATGTACAACGAACATTGTACATGTCGGTCTACTGTAACCAGGGAGTCGTAAAATACTTTATTTACGTATTTGTATTTTACGACTCCCTGACTGTAACTCTATTCACACTGCACTGTGAGTGTGACTGCCTCGCACGCAATCCGATCTTTCTTACATGTACACGTACACGTGCAGAATGTGGTTTTGTTTTTAATTCAATTAATAAAGTGAGCTGGTGATATCTTGCAGTAGGACAATCGTCCCACTTTACCCCATAGAATACCATCCTACCGATCTCATAGACATACCGCTCCGCGATTCGCGCATCAAACAATTATCACCTCGCTTCTTATCACGATATCAGCAATGGGATGCGCTGATGTACAGGTGTACATGTATTCTTGGATCTGTTGACCACAGTGCTGGAAAAAAAAAACTTCACTTTGTCTGAGTCAAGGCGCATAATATCAGCGAGTGAGTGAGTCTCACCCAACCGGGTCAACGCACTACATGTACCTTGTACATGTACCTGTGCATGCGCATGTGCTGATTCGAAAGCAATGTACAATACATGCAGTACAGTCATTGCATGTGCATTACTCTTAGCAAGCTTTCCTGCTGGTGTCATACATTGTTCACGTATTATAATTATTGGACATGCCAGAGAAGTAGCAACAGATGCGCTGTTACTTCAAAGGGTTTATGACATTGTATTTGGCTGTGTGCTACACACATTATCATCAGACATCGCGAAGCATGATGAAGTCCGAAGCAATAACAATGGAAAGTATTCTCTGCAGGTAGTGTATCAATGGCTGCGAAGATATCAATGGTTGTACAATAGTCAATACACCATCATTCATGCAGTACGTACTTCAAAGTAGTACAGCCAGTACCATGACACTGTACAGAGT
>NW_027044563.1:0-16354 GCF_964019385.1 Sycon ciliatum | reverse complement strand
CCTAAAATTTCAAAATCAAATGAAATGTTTTATCGGCAGCGACACTGCGCCTACTGAACATGGCTTCCGCCAACGTAAAATATATATTATAACTGCCCTGGCACTTCATATCGTTCTATGCTGCAGATGACAAAGTGAATCACTTTCACTTTCAAGTTAGGACAAACAAATTTGTCTCTTTCGGCAGGATTCGGGATTACGATATTGACCATAACGACACGTGAAATGTGCATATTAGCAAGTCCATATGTACAAATCACCACCTTCATGGTCCCCAATCTCCTTGCTCCCAAATGTATTCCTCTTCACGTTATTCGCGTGTGGTTCTAAGCCAAATTCGCCCTTGTATTGATGCTTATGGTATGTGGAGTCATATGATGCCGCGCGGTAGTTCTAGGTATCACCCCCTGGCATTTCTGAACTGTACTAAATTTTTGAAAACACAACCCACTTCGGGAGAATGAAGTTGAAGACACCACTGCAGCTGTACTTATGGTTGATAAATATGGTGGTAAAGACACACCTGGCAATGTGGCGGTAAACACACGCCTGCCCACACACGCTCTCTAGGCTGCAAAGTTCTGGCACAGAGCTCTCCTTCTCACCACCACCACCACCATCAGTTCGCGCCTGGCGCCTGGCCGATGCATGGTTGGCGGTATCCGGCATAGCAGGCTGATACGTCAAGTAGCGCATGGCACATAGCAGGTGACACAGCAACGACATAGCTTGATTGCGACGTACGTTTCGTCCCCGCTGGACTCATCAGGCAATCTTCTTCATGGATGTCTTCACACGGAGCTTGACTCGGGAGAATGAAGTTGAAAACACCACTGCAGCTGTACTTATGGTTGATAAATATGGTGGTAAAGACACACCTGGCAATATGGCGGTAAACACACGCCTGCCCACACACGCTCTCTAGCTGCAAAGTTCTGGCACAGAGCTCTCCTTCTCACCACCACCACCATCAGTTCGCGCCTGGCGCCTGGTCGATACATGGTAGCGGTATCCGGCATAGCAGGCTGGTACATCAAGTAGCGCATGGCACATAGCAGATGACACAGCAACGACATAGCTCGATTGCGACGTACGAAACGTACGTGCTATGCCCTGTTGCACGTACTTTCATGTGCCAGGACAGACGGTTATCCATATTGTCAGGGCCTCGACGTTTTCTATTCCAATTTTTCAGGTACAATCCGATCAGTTGTTCCGACAAACCGACTGAAAACGATTGTTCGCGCAAGTGAATTAATCTGTTGTTTCGGGCCCTTGAAATTCTAAAAATACGACGGTTTCTCCCCCTCGACTCCCTGCCATTGAACACCTGTTGTTGTTGACTTCTATTTTACGTCACCAATTGCACAGGCATGATTGCTGTCTCACCGTCCCGTAGGTCCGGTTCTCACAGAACGACGAAGGCCTCAGACACTGCTTCTGATTTCTACCAACGGAAAAGTGGCATCGCTCTGCTACTACCTTGTCCGTGAAGATACCACCATCCATTGCGCTGCTTGCTTCCTCTATTACAGAATAGATGTACTTCGGAATCTCACAGTCTAGCATTACCCTCTAGTTGGCCTGACCTAGCACATCTCAATTCTCACGTCCATTGAAAGTCTCCATTCATGACCAATGTTGATGATCTAAGGAGAGATTCCTAGACTCACCGTTTTCTTCACTCCCCATAATCCAGGATAACTAATCTTGTTCTTAATCTTTTCTCCCTTTCCATCGTCATCATAACATTGGGCATGATTGCCCGTTTGACTTGCGATATAAAATAAATGCAATACAATACAATACAATACGATTACCTAATCCAATTGCACTTGCTTCCTCTATTACCTGATTCTATTAATTTCTCCATACCAAGAAACAAGAGTGTGCATGTATATGCTACTGGGAGCTTATGTACTCCTGGCTAGGCATATGCGGATTCTGTCGGCAGAAAAATTGGCAGAATTCGGTACTTTTTCTGGTACGTTTCATGGATGTTTGGTATGTGGATAAAGAAATGGAGCAGAATTCGAGGAATCGCCCGCCATAAGGTTTGTACGGTTCTGCCAATTTCACTGCTTCTCGAGCAGAATCTGCCACTTGTTCGAGCATTATCCGCACCCCCTACTCCTGGCTGAGGCTACGTTGTAGCTAGATCCAAGAGTACACTATTCCTGATAGATCAGATTAGGCCACCCTTTGTTAATTCATTGTTTAACGTCCTTTTTTCGCGAAAAGGTACGCGGGAGGGCGAAAAAAAGCCCATTCCAAAAGCTGGAAACCCCAATCAAATATTTTGACCAGTAAAGCATGTGATATATACACTATTTCTGGGTCTGACGGCACTTGCAGGCATAGAACAACACTCTTTGATGGTACATTGGAGCACATGCCTGATGAATCCAACAAAACAGGTACATAGCATGGAGTTAGCATGTCATGAATTCATTACATCTGGATTTTTACTAGGACACACACCGTACGATATTTAAAAGCCAACAAAAAAAGAAAAAGAACACAAGACAAAGGCATGCCCGGGAGGCAAGATTATAAGTTTAAGGTCATGATCGGCACACTGTGAAACTACGCAATCATGTATTTACAACTTCGCATATTATTGGTACTACTACTTTCTGGGTTTTTTTCCGGTCGGAGGCAAAAAGGTACGCGGGCGCGGACGTTAAACAACGAAAAAAAGAAAGGTGGCCTTAACACGAAAACATTTTCAATTAATTTGACTGATACTACTACTGATTTGCTTTCAAGTACATGTACTACTGACGACTTACAATACTTCACATATTGAATGGGCAAGAAGGCAAAACTACCATTACAACCCCCCCCCCCACCACCACACACACACACACACACCATGTACCATGTTTACGCCCGTCGCAAGACTTTTTTTAATTATTTTATTGCTTGCATACTGGTATTAGTTCAGTCCCACAACCTGCGATAAAATGATCAGCTGTAGCACCTACTCCACTTTTATGTTTATGTATCTATGTCATTCGGATCTTCCCAAGTTGTGCATTGTACTGTTGAGATACCGAATTCAAATAAATCAATACCATGCCATACCATACCGAGAGAAGCACGCCAAATCTGCAAAATGCACTGGATGTGCACCCACAGATTTTCTCTTCTAGCCACGATAGCGAAAAAAAACAAGATCTGAATGAGACAGATCAAGACTTGCGCCAGGTAACTGTCTAATCTACACAACTGGCGAAGCCATGTGAATCGACCACCAATGCACACCTGGTCTACACCACACGGAGTACATCTGCAGAAAACGTCCAAGACAGTTACCTATACACACACACACACCCACACACACGCACGCACACACACACGCACACACACACACACATAACTGTCTAATCCACACAACTGGCGAAGCCATGTGAATTGACCACCAATGCACACCTGGTCTACACCACACGGAGTACATCGGCATAAAACGACCAAGACAGTTACCTATACACACACCTTCCTTCCTTCTTCCACTGCCATGACTGGCTATGTGGCCCCATACGGGGCAGACCAGGAGACGTGTTGTCCACCGGGCGGGGAACGCCATACTCAGCGCTCGCGGGCCGCGCGAACAGCGTTACACTTGTGCCTCGCAATGTCCTGCGGCCGAGAAAACTGCGCGCACAAGTGCCACAGATGAGGGGCTTCGCCACAGGCTCCATGCGGGCCTGGACAATTGCGTCGACAGCATCACGGCAGGTGACTCGCCATCCCTGTCGATCTTGGACGATGTCACCAAGCTGCTCCAGAGGAACGCCAACAGCCATCAAGTCGCACTTCGCGGAGTCCTTCCAGCGCTTACGGGGTCCATGCGGTGGACGTTTGGAGGGTAATGCGCCGTACAGCAGCTGACGAGGGATCTGATCTGGCATGCGGGACACGTGGCCAAGCCATCGAAGTCGGCGGACTCTGACTTTATCCGCGATCTCCTCCATATCGCCCCACATCCTGCGAACCTGGAGAGAGGAGATGTGCTCCTCGATCTGCCGGCCACGATTTATCTTCAGGATGGAACGCACGCACTGCAGGTGAAAGGACTCCAGGCGACGGACATCACGTTGCCTGACGGTCCAACTCTCAGATCCATAAAGAAGGACCGCCAGGACAGTCACTCCATACACGATGCGCTTGATGGCGATGCTGAAGTCATCACTGGCGAAAACCGACTCCCGCAGTGTACAGAACGCACCCGATGCAGCAGCAACTCGCCGAGACACATCAAATGAGCTCCGGGCGTCTGGCGTAACATGACAACCGAGATAGCGAAAGGCCTCAACGTGGTCAACAACACCATCCAAAGGGGTCTGGTCGGCATCCACAATACCAGCCCCAGCCGCCATGAATTTGGTCTTGGACATATTGACACTAAGGCCAAACGCACCAGCTACATCCCTGAACGAGGATAGAGCCCTCTCAGCACCAGCATGCGTAACTGCGAGCAAGGCTGAATCATCCGCAAACTGACACTCCGTCAGCCGCACTCTGCGAAACTCTGCCAATCTGGTGTTGAAAAGCCGCTCCCTCCGAAACTGGACGAGTGGGATCCCCAGCTCACCATCATCAGCAATCACGCCACGCCATCTCTCGAAGACTGCACACATGTATAGGTTAAACAAAACTGGGGCCATAGTACAAACCTGCCGCAAGCCATTCTCAACCCGAATCGGTGCAAGCAGGTCTCCACCCACACGAATACTGGCAGTCATGTCGCTATGGAAGGAACTGATGATGGTGATCAGATTCCCTGGGACGCCAAGTCTAGCCAACACTCTCCACATAGCACTCCGCGGAACCGAGTCATACGCTTTCTTCAGATCGATAAATACAGCGAAACCTTTCGTGGCATGTTCGTGCAACTTTTCCAGGATCTGCCGCACAGCAAACACCATATCCGAACAACCACGGCCCCTGCGGAAACCACACTGCCAGTCAGGCAAGCACCTTTCTCCGAGAACCTGCAGACGATTGGCAATCATGCGAGCAACTAGCTTTCCAGCCACATCCAGTAACGATATCCCACTCCAGTTGTCGCAAGACCCCAGGTCACCCTTCTTGGGGATGGGGACGAGGATAGCATCAGACCAATCCTGTGGAACGCTGCCAGTCTCCCACACCACCCGTATCAGTTCATGCAACCTCGCAATCAGGGTAGGGCCACCGTACTTCAGCATCTCCACAGATTTCTCGGATCCGCCGCATGCCTTGCCACACCTCATCCCTCGCAATGCACGCCAAATCTCATCACACTCAGGCACGACACCAAGCTCCGTCATAACCGGCCGCTGCTCGATCGAATCCACTACCCCCCAAGTCGTAAGCACTGGCAATGTTCAGGAGGCCATCGAAATGTTCACGCCACCTTCCACCGGTGGCCTCTGCCGTGTCACAGATCTCTCCTTGCTTGTTTCTGATAGCAGTTGCTGCACGGGGACGCATACCACCCAAGGTGGTCTTAATGTTACCGATACACTCCCAACCGCTCTTCGCCGTCAAGCCAAACCATTCACAATCCTTTGCCTGTCTCAGCAGCCAGTCTCGCTTCAGCCTCCGCATGGTGCACCTCGCCGCACTACGAGATTTCTTGTACAAATCCAGATCACTGGCCTTCCGCGTTGACATCCAGGTTGAGTAACAACTGTCCCGATCACGGAGTACCGACTCGATCTCAGTGCGCTTGTCTGTAAACCATTCTGGCTGTCGGCGCCTCTCCCGACCCAGGCAGTCGCTGGCAACGTTGATGGTGGTCGTCCTGAGGGTACTCCACCACTCCTCGATGGACGGATTCGGGGTCCAAACTTTCTCCAGCTCAGCATCCATGCCCTTGGAGAATCTCTCACGCGCAACCTCCATATCCTCCGGAGCACCACTACGCAGGCGCGACACAGCAATGGGTTTCGATCGCCCAACACCATTGCGGGAGACATGTGAACTGGGCAAGGCACCTAGACGATATTTCATGCCTAGAAACTTATGGTCAGTGTCGCATTCCGCATTACGTATTACTTGGCAGTCCAAACACTGCGACCGATGTGCTTGTGGGATGATGCAATAATCAATACAGTGAGGGTGCTTGTAGCGTGGATGAAACCAGGTATGTTTATGGATTTCCTTCTTCTTGAATAATGTGTTGCATACAACAGCTCCATTTCGTGCCAAGAAATTGAGCAGCTCCTCTCCTGCTGAGTTCATACGACCAAAACCATGCTGCCCCCGCACGTCACTCCACTCATCATCCACCTCGCCAACTCCAACTCTAGCATTGAAGTCACCAAGAAGGCAATACTGGTCTGACTTTGGAACGCTGTCAATGAAGGTCTGCAAGCTGTCATAAAACGCAGTTTTTTCAGCGCGCGGTCTGGCGAACGTCGGTGCATATCCGACGGCGATGTGAATACACAACGGCGAACGGTTCCGTCCACACTCGAACTTGACCCTGGCGGAAACCAATCTCGAGCTGTGCCCCTTCCACTGCGAGCCACCGCGAACAAATGCGTCCCTGCAACGACCGCGCAATACAATAGACCAATCCCGAAAAGATTGTCTGGGTTCGAAAGGGGGCATGTCAACTGAGAGTGCACTGTACAACACATACATGGCACTACCTGATCAGCATGCGGCACAGGACGTGTTTCATAGTTCGCGTGTGAATGCGAGGGTAAGTACACGGTTTTCTCGTTAGTTGCATGCAAGAGAGACGATGCGACAGAAAGCAAAGCCCTTTGTAGTTTTCTCTCTCGCACTGGTAATGGTCTGCTGTTGGAGTGGAAATGCTAAGACATAATCCTTGTTTCGCTCTTCTGTGTAGTGTGAAGAGGTCAACGAACATGTAGAGCTCACTTTGATGAAGTAGGCAAGGCTGTGAGCGCTGTGGCTCAAAGCGATAGGCCCTAAATCTTATGAGATATTTCGAGTGCTATTGTTTGTTGCGAACGCTTCGTCTTCGATGAGTCCTGCCTCTTTCCTGGCAGCTGCCCTCCTATAGGATCAACCACGAAGTGACTGTACTCATCTGCAGCCGATCAATGTTATATTGCACAAGAAGATATCGTTTTCGCCAAGCCAGTGCCCCGCCAAAGACCATCGCCGCGTCACACCGTCGGAACGAGTTCATGATGAGAAACGTCATTCGCGCGAGCGTGATGAAGAACTATTTCGAAAGACAACATAGTCTTTACCCCCGGGACGACAACTATGTGCACGTCCTGCAAGGGGAGAATGTCACCAGCGACATCAACGAAGACGGCGGCAGTATTTCGGAAACCTGGAGTCAGCGGAGCTCCGGAGGTCGTCAAGCTCCTCCGCGACCCGGTACATGTACAGTATAGGTGACCATGGTGACATGTCGACACGAGCGTGCGGAAACACAGCATACACTGTCTGTAGTAATGTTGCGAGAGTTCGCGGAAGGAGTCCAAGTCGGGAAATCCATCAGCTCCAAAAGCTACCTGTAGGTGGGCGATGAGACTCCAGCTTCAGACTACAACAGTCAGGACTTGTAAATAGTTGAACTTTGTGAAGCAGCAGATCGAGAAGTTAGCTGAAATCGTAGCTGTTGCAGTATGTCGGCGCCATGTAGCTTGCATTTTTTACGGAGAGTCGATCGCCACGCGAATGTTTCTCTCCTCACCGAGAGCTATCTGGCCTCCAAACTCCGTCAGGGTCTGCCTAAGGTACCAAAGGTCCTTTGACTAGCTGGTGGCAGGACTCCATCAAATCCTTTTGCTTCAGCTCGGCGAGCAAAAGTCTCTCTCTCCTCCGCCATGAGCTGACACACACAAACTGAATACAAAACGATGCACTTCACACGTGCTGGCTTGCACGCGTGCCCCCTTTCACGAACCCAGACAATCTTTTCGGGATTGGTCTATTGCAACTCCTTCACCCCGCCGCGCCGACTCCCCATCAGACGGAGTCGGACGGCCACTCGCCAAGACGAGACAGTCGTCGACTTGGTAGGAATTAGTTCCAAACCAGAGGGTCTCCTGAAGTCCAACGACGTCCATACTGTAGCGCTGCAGCTGCCGGCAAACAAGATCGATTTTTCTCTCCTCGCGGAGTTGTCTTTTTGAATTTTTGATATTTTTTGAGGCAGTGTTCAAATCGCCGTCCACGTTCACCAAAGTTCTGACGTTCCACGTCCCCATGGACAACACAAATCTCCTTGCTGCTGGTGCACGTTGCGAGCCGAACTCTAAGCGGGGGTTTGCAGAGCCTCCGCGCTCAGGCGGACGAGGTTCAGTACGAGTGGTCACATCGGAAGTGACCATGGTGTCGACACTGATATATTTCCTCGCCCGCGACGACAAGATGTACGTCGTCTTGTTCAGCGCAACCTATCTAATGCTCCTGTCACCAGGGCTGGCTCTGGCCTTGGCCAGAAGCCAGCCCGTGGCTGAAATCTACTTGCAGAAGACGGAGGAAAAAAATCCCCAACCGTCACTCAACTCAACAACTCAGAAACGATACACACACACACACACGCACACACACACACACACGCACACACACACACACACACACACACACACACACACACACACACACACACCTTTGACCTTGACCTTTGACGCCCATCGCCAGAGGCGATGATAGCAATGCTACGGCAGAAGCCATAGCAACTTGTGCTGGGATTACACCATTCAACAGCTTGCAAGGCTGAAGAATTGACCGTCACTATTCAGCCTGGTCTACACCATACAGCTATTTGGAGTGACATTTTCTGGCCAGTGAATCCCTTTTTTGGTCTTTTTCATTTTTTTCATTTTTTTTTCTTTTTTTTCCCGCACACACATCACACCACATACTCCGGCACACACACACACACACCACACACACACACACACATAACTGTCTAATCCACACAACTGGCGAAGCCATGTGATTCGACCACCAATGCACACCTGGTCTACACCACACGGAGTACATCGGCATAAAGCGGCCAAGAAAGTTACCTATACACAGCTGTCTCTGTACTCCCAACTCCACCAGAATACTGTCATTTGTGCGCTTCTCCATCCAGGATACACTGAGCAGACGTCGGTACTCATCGCCTTGCTCTGTCTCTAAAATGGCGTATGGGTGTTCCGAGGCTTGTGATATTTTGCTCAAGCCGCGGTTGGCATTGGTGCATGTCGGTACTGTCAATATACAAATTTTCGGCAGCTATTTAATTTCGGCTATATTCGGCACCGACCCAAAACGCCTAAATTAAAACGCCGATGAAATTTTTCACAGCATCTGTCGCACTATACCATGCCCTGTAGGCCTGTACCCCACGCCGAAAATAAATCGCCGCCGAATTGTCAAAAATCGTGAAGTGCCGAAATTTTGCAGCGCCGAAATTTTTGTATATTTACAGTAAATGCCAGCCACTGCTGCCTAGGACAACAGGGTTTGTATGATGTAGAATGTGCTCTGTGTATCTACAATCGAGTGACCTGCTTGTGTGTATGATAACTGTAACTACACCAACAAGTGCACTAGTATTGTACACTGTTCTGGTACAGTGTATCATGCTCACACATTGCTCAGTCTTGTCTTGTATCATGCTCACACATTGCTCAGTCTTGTCACTTCTCCCACGTGCACTGTATTGTTTAATTCATTGTACACCTCTTGCCCAGCTCCTCTGAGGCCACACAGAATTAGTAGACTGTTTGTTGTTTTGGGCCACTACACTCGGCTGGTGTAGGGTTGGTCTGCTTCACTCTTCCTTCTCTTCGACGTGTCCAGCTCCTCCAGCTCCTCGACATTCTATATTACTACAGTTCTAGTAGCTATATTTCATGTACATTACTACAGTAAATCGGGCGCCGAAGAACGTGTTGCCCAAGAATGTGCAGCCTGAAATGCTAAGAACGCCACCGCCTCCAGTTAAGAATGGCGGTGTTGGTTTTCCGGCAGCTTTCGGGATACTACATAATGATCCACTTAATGATTGTTTCTAAGAACATGCTATAAGAGCGCAGCCGGATGGCTGAAAAATAAGAACACCCCAGGCTAACCTCTTGGACACAACGTTCTTGGACGCTCGACTCTACTGTAGTATGTAAGAAAGGCTTCGGCAGGGATGTTACATGTTAGAAATCATAAGTACAGGATGCCTGCTAATTTTTAAAGTCTGCTCTTCTTTTATGAGAAGCTTTAGCATGCATGCCAAAGGTGGAGTGCAATGACATGCATTTGGAACCGTGATCACTACAAGCCTGCGCTAAATTCTAAGATTTAGAACTATAAGTGATGTTGCCCACCCAAGAACGTCGTTCTGAGGGCCTAGGTCGGGGACGTTCTTGGCAGAAGATCATACTGGATTGTAGATAAACTATTATTATAACCCACATGTGTGTAGTAAAGAAAGCTGCGGTACAGTGCGGAAATACTAGTATAACATACTAATATCACCAGTAGGTTTTCTAAACTTCTTGGCCTATACTGGAGAATCTTCCAGTGAGTGAATCCAGAGCAAGTGCTATGGAATGGACTGGCGAGAGCTCACAATAGCCTGACAGACCCATGCGTCCTTTTTTGAGCCGAACAACAATAATTATTATCTTTGGCATTAATTTTAACATGCGGTTTGGGACGCCATGCAGTCCTGGGACAAATATCCAAATGCATTATTGTCTCCAGATCAACCAACGATTGTTATCATACTTGACAATTTCCAACTCTACGACCGCCATGCCAACTCAAGCAAAAAGAAGCCAGGGAAGACGGAGATTTCTATTTGTGCAGCCATTCAGGGAGGAGCAAGAAGCCTCTTCTAACATTACAGGATTTGATTGTGCATGCACTTCCCCAAAGTGTACTTATCACACACCACGTGACCTCGTAGGCTGTTTGCAGTTCGATATACTTGCATGTGCAGGCCCTTGCCGCACATTCACACTCCAGTACAAACCATAATAAAATACTAGTATGCAAATATGTAATGCACATAATGTGACATTCTACGCTTGAAAGCAGATCAGCATTCGAACTTTTTGGAACATTTGAATGCTGACATTTTCATTGCCTTCAGGTTGCACCAGCATAATATTTATTGCAAGAGGGCACAATGGCCCACCCAACATCTTCCAGTGAACACCATCGGCCATGGCAGTACAGACCCTCTGACATCACTCACACCACCCACATAGAAGAGAAGCAATGTTGATACTTGATAGTTAACACGTTACAAATACTACTGAGCTGAGTACATAGGCCGTACACCAGGTTCAGGATGCATTGATCCATTCTTCTGCTTCAACTACCTTAGCTGCTCATTTCATCTATGGCTACAAGGCCGTCACAGCCAGCTGGGGCGGCCGAGGCCTTTTTTTTGCTCCGGTCGCTGAATGTCTCAGTGTCTTGTCACTTTTGTGCCCTATTATCGCACTTTCTGACCGTTTATCATCTTGCATGCAGTCGTGGATAGTTACTGTTTAACTCGTTCTCATGTGCTTCTTCTCTTTTTTTCATTTATTACTGCTTCAGTATCCGAGTTTAATATAATATATTTAGCACCCTGCAACAAGCGCGATGATCTCAGCTCAGAGCAAACGTGGCAAATCCTTGTCCATGATCGTGGTTTGTTGCAGAAACAAAAAAGTCTTTCATTGCAGTTGCACTGAATGGCAACAAACGCCTGGAAATACTTGCAATTGGCTTCAATTTTTGAAATTTCTTCCTCGGGAGAGGGTAATGTTTGTCCCAGATCGTAGCGTCTTCTTGGTTTGTTGCAGAATCAAAAGTCTTTCATTGTAGTTAATAGCTACACTGAAATGGCACCAAAATGCCCGGAGATTCTTGCAATTGGCTTCGATTTTTGACCCCTGTCCGGACCCCCCCCCCCTCCCATGGCCGCCCCACCTCCAAAGTCGGTGCGACAGGCCTGGGCTATGCATGCTGTCATCAGGGAGTCACATCATTGCGAAAGACTGATGACGGAAAGATCATTGAGCGTTTGTAGTCACAATGCTATCAGAGAAATACGTTTGGCAAATATAGGAATACTGTGGACAAAATTGTACACAATAACCTGCCTTAAGGTGGCTCACACCCTCTGCGCGCGCATCGTTTGAAAAGTGTAGATTTTCAGTAAATTTTTCCGTAGCGATGATTTTTGTGCGATCAATCGTTGTAGGAAACGTCTTCTCGCTTTTCTGCAATTCTGGCGACCTAGCTAGAACCTGCTGCTAGTGTCCCTCTTCACTCGTTCTTTCTATGAAAGGGGAAGGCCGCACTCGCAGAAGATTTTCCAAGAATGCAATGTCGACTGGTGCTCGTACCATAAGAAGGGAGAAATCAAAGTCCGCTCTTGAATCATTCCTGAGTATTAGAAAATTATTTCAGAACACGCTTGTGTAGATTTCCTGCCAGTGCCACTGACATCTCGCGACCTTCAAATAAGTATAACTTGCTCGATCATCTCCCGCACTGACTGGCAAATTCGTCAGGTAGCTGTGGATGGATCGATTCAGGGAGATCGAAGGTAAATACATCGAAGCACTTCAAACACGTTTCAAGACGCACTTCAAATTTCGTAATTGTGTCTTGAAAATTGTTTAGAACAATTCGTACTTCAATACGCTGTTGAATTGTATCCTCTGCTTGGGAGTCTCGACTGTTTTATTGCTGCATGGCTTTCCTCAACACCGTTCACTGCACATGTATCGCGGAACGCAGATTGGATGGCATTGGAGGTGAATTTGATAATTTGTGACTGTGTCATCAACCAAGTGAGGACATCAAATATCAACAGGGACGCTCCGAAAATCACAAACGCTGCGAAATAGATATGAAATGGTCTTACACACTGGAGGGTATTTCACATTCATTGTGTCATATCTTTAGACTGTCCGAAAGTTTGTCGTGCCGTGCAACTTTCACAGACTAATCCGATAATTGGCATGTGGCCCTACTGGCACACACTCATGCGTATGCCGTTGAGTTTATCTATATGTGCACGCAGATGTGTGTATACATATACAATTTTATTACGTATGCAAAATTAGGCAATCTACATGTACATATATATGTGTGTGCACTCACTCCTATGACATTGAACGACAGTGCAGGCTATGTAAAGTCGCATGAATGTGTTTCACCCGGGTGTGTACATGCATGCGCGCTCGCGCGGGCGTTTTGTGTGCCCGCCTGGCATGGCATAACGCCGTTCAATATGACTAGTGTTGAACCGTGGTAATTTGCCCCACCCCCGCTTTTTTCTGCTGGCGTTGGATATGCAACTAATGACATAAACTCGGTTGTTGAAAACGAGTGCCATGCACCACAATGGATTGACAAGAATATAATACAAGTAGCACTGTAAAAGCGCTGGTAATACTCATGTTGCAGCCATGGCAGTTGTGATTAGCTTTCCAAGTCAAGCCTGCTGCAGAAATTATTGCACTCTGACCAGCTGGAGTGGCCCAGGACTGCCGATTGTGGAGAACAGGAGTGATGCTTGTATATACGCTTGCATTTACATGATGTACGCAGTGTACTTCGAAGTAACGTTAGGTGTATTACTTGTGTGTTCTTCTGCCTGTGCGCGTGTACATGTGCTGGTCAGTGTGGAACCGCCATCCATATCAGATCATACAGCTGCTCTCAGTCTCAACAGCTTGTATCTGGCAAATAGGGTTTTAGTGACTCGATTTTGCTTACTGTGTTCAACAGAGTGGCATTGCACACAGCTACTTGATATAATAGTAGCATCTTGGAAATTTTATATTTTGATAGTTAGCTTCAGTAGAAACTTCTCCAGTGTGGCTCTTAGTTTCATTACCACGAAGACTAAGCATTCAAGTAATGCACGAAGAAAAGTGGCTATATGAGAAGTGAAAAGCCATTGGACCGTACCCCGTGGAATACGCATTTAGTATAGAAGTATTTCTTGCTATGTTGGCAGCAAACACTGTATAATATAATAATTACATTACCAGTAGAAAGTGCCCAATGTGCATTGCTTCAGCACCATGTTTTGGACAAAGCAGTCAACAAATTCCACATCACTATCGGCTTCATGTTGGAGAAAGTTGTGAAAAACACTAGAGCATACATGTACACTCAATACACATGCTCACATGTATGGCATTTAGTATGTGGGCGACTTCAAAGTTCTATTTTGGTAGTTTGCTTCGGTAGAAACTGTCTAAACTTGATCCAAAGCTCTACTACTATGTTCTGAAGATGTTGCAATCAAGTAATGTAAGACGCGTATCTGCCGCATTGGAGCTAGTTGTGAAAACCTTTAGACCATACACTCAATGCACATGCTCAGCTATGGCATTTAGTATGTGGGCGACTTAAAAGTTCTATTTTGGTAGTTAGCTTCGGTGGAAACTGCTAAAACTTGATCCAAAGCTCTACTACTATGTTCGGAAGATGTTGCAATCAATTATTGTAAGACACGTATCTGTCATATGGTGGAGTCAGGGGTTCTAAGGCGTTGGACAATGTCCAAGTGCAATGTGCTGATTCTTGAAATATGGCATCACTTGAAACTTCAAAGTTTTATTTCACGAGTTACCTTCGGTAGAACCTGCTCAAACTTGCTACACAGTACGATTATTAGGTTATGATAGCATAACCATCAAATACAGGGCAAGTCCAGTGTCAAATACTTGTGGCGGGGCTAATTTGTGGGACATGTGCGCTGAAATGGGATGATTCCGAAAAGAGAAAAAAAGGTCACCTTCTAGCAGAATTCTACCCACTTCTACAGCTTATGCTGATATTTAGCAAGTGTACTACTGTCCTGATGTTGGACATCAAGAAAAAGGGGGTAACTACCAGTGCTACGGCCAAAAAAGTGGTTTTCCGGTATTTTTGGCCTAAATTGGCAATTGTGAGTATGCTATGTTTGGCCCCTCCCCCGAGTGAAACCGGCCGGTAGAACTTGATAACAATTTGTCTCCGTACACTAGATATCCAACGGAACAAAGTACAATCGTTTGTAGCCACGTTTCAAACAAAAAAAATTTGGACCCGAGGGGTAGGAGCCACCTTAAAGCAAATCTCAGAAAGAAAGCGCTGTACAGATGCATGTCAGCCGCTTCAGGTTCAGTCACTTCGTGAGATCCAATAATCATCCAACTGTACTATTCAGCCTTGGGTGATCCACAGAGACGGACAATCTGTTCCGTCCTTCCACATCAGAAACAGAGACTGCAGGCAATGAAAGTCATCGTTGGGCCAACATGACCAGCTTTCAGGCATGGGTTCTCAGAGACCTTCACTCATGATAATGGCATTCACCCTTGGCTACAATCCTGCAAAAACACGTGAAAAGATTGCAGCGCAACAAACTGAATGCTATAAAGAAGCAATTTAGGAAAATAAGCCTATCGTATTTTTTAGTACAGTGAAGCGAAGATACAACACCCAGCAGGCAGGCAATCTTGCTAATATCCGATGAATTAGCACGCCTGGTCATGGCACACCGGGTATAAAAATCATGTAACCAGCATAACGTTTCCACCAGTATTGATAATCTATCGTAAAGTTATTATCAAAACTACGTAACTACTATTAAAGGAATGTGCAACTACTAACATAAGGTACGATCGGCTTCAAAATCAATAAATGATTATGAGCAAGCACGCATATATTTCTACATGTGCCATGTAGATAGAGATTAGGCTCAGTAGGCATGGATCCACAGTTCATTGTTCAGCTTCAACTACCAGAGTTGTGATGTTCAAGTTTTGATCTCTGGCTACGCATGATGGTATTAGTGAGCCCAGTGGCCCACAAAACTGAGGTGATGAAACTTTCTGCCGTGGGCAGAGGGATCATCGAGTTGCCCACTCTTGGTTATGAACTCATGCCATTATCAACTGTCAGTGCACAAGTACTGCTACACCAACACTATGATTCATTGCAACAATATCACCAGGCACATGCATGCTACTGCACCCATTAAACCAAGAGTCGCAAATAGGAAAATCTTTCCTGTAAGCCACAGCTATAAGGTGCTTTGAGTCCATTTTTGGGGAAGGTTGCATTGCACGATGCACAATACCACATCGAGCGAAACTCTTTTTTTCACATAGCGTGAAGGGTCTCTCGAGAAATACAATGCACAATGCATAGCACATCGCAGAAAATCATGCATTGCACCTGCAGTCTAAAACTGCTTGCCAGCCAGAGCTCTTGAGTCACATACACCAGCAGGCAGGAAGTGATGCCCATCACTTGTCACCCAACCTAAACCTAAAGTGGAGCTGGACTCAATTTCCCGTAATACGACCTGTGATGGAGCTGCAACAACCAGCGATGCAAGCTTTGCAGTCCAATTATTTGAAACTGGCCCGCTATGTTGCTG
>NW_027044562.1:0-1000 GCF_964019385.1 Sycon ciliatum | reverse complement strand
GCCTAGTCGATGCAAGGTGAGTGGTGTCCGACATAGCAGGCTGGTACATCAGGTAGCGTATGGTGCATAGCAGATGACACAGCAACAACATAGCTTGATTGCGACGTACCTTTCGTCCAGGCTGGACTCATCAGGAAATCTTCTTCTTAGATGTCTTGACAAGGAGCTTGACTCGGGAGAATGAAGTTGAAGACTCCACTGCAACTGCACTTATGGTTGGTTCACACCTGGCAATATGGGGGTAAATACACGCCTACCCAGACACGCTCTCTAAACTACAAAGTTATTCTGGCACAGAGCTCTCCTTCTCACCACCACCACCAGCACCACCATCAGTTCGCGCCTGGTGCCTAGTCGATGCATGGTTAGCGGTATCTGACATAGCAGGCTGGCACATCAGGTAACGCATGGCACATAGAAGATGGCAACGACATAGCTTGATTGCGACGTACATTTCGTTTTCTTGGTTGTGCTGTAGCCTGAAAAAGGAAATAAGACAATGCATCAAAATGACACAGACAAGTAATTACTGTTACAAATAATGCATACTGCTTGATAACAGAGAAAGAAAGTCAGGGGTCACACAAGGTTTTGGTCGTCCCTGAAACGAAGATCGTTCCAGGGGGGGGGGGGAGCTAAAATCTCAGTCGACTGACGCTATGCATACACATGTACATGCATGCGATTTTCGCCGTCCATTCATTTCAGAGGGTGGAGAGGAGGTCCGAGTACGAAATGAATGATGTTTTTTCAGGGATGACTAATCACTTTTGCGATGACCCGTTATTGCATCAATTTATCGTCTGAACATCATTTATCGTCTGAGGCCATCCACAAGGGGATCCACAAGGGGATGGCCTCAGTCCTGTGCTATTTATATGCTACCTCGAGGCTGCACTACGTGAGTGCAGAGCCAACTTCCCAAGCAGACCAGCAACAGACAACTTACTCCCCCACGAGACCGGATATGCGGATGACATCAATTTCTATTCAAGGGACC
>NW_027044561.1:0-17000 GCF_964019385.1 Sycon ciliatum | reverse complement strand
CAATGCAGCACGTTATATCGAGGAGTATCAAAACAATGATAAAAATTCTTACTACTACAGTACACCCGTAGTAAGAAGCATGATGCAGACGAAAAAAGAAGAACATCCAAAGACTTTTTTAAAAAGTGTACGCTAAAAAATATTGTATCAAGATAACAAGTTCAAAGCAAAATTTTCAAAACAACATTGGATGAAAAACAAATGAATAAAAGAGGAGATATACGGGTATTGAGCACTCTTTGGACAGTGGAGCATGCTACATGCACGCGGATTGATTACGTAAACGAGGAGATCCAGAACAACGAGGACAATCAAGGCTTGTTTGCTGCTACTTCAAGTTTCATGCTCTCGCAATCATCAGGCCATCAGGCCACACTGTGGCCTGATGATTGCGAGAGCATGACACTCTGAGTAGCGACTAACAAGCCCTGATTGTCCTTGTTGTTCTGTGTATCACGCTCTGCCTCCGCCATGGTGTTGAACACTGTCAGCACACTAGGTGTATCCTCTGGTAAAGAGGAGATACAATACTAGAATTATGGCTTTAAAAAGAACTCGTCAAGATCAATCACAGCACAGCACTGCCGGGTGGTAGGTGAGAATTACTACCACAGGATGAAGTTTGGCAGAGGGTGACGAGACGTCTGTATGTGTGTGTGTGTGTGCGTGTGTGTGTGTGAGAGAGAGAGACAGAGAGAGAGACAGAGAGGTGTTCACGCAAAGGAGAAGCCCTGGCTGCCGTGCCGGACTGCGATGAGCACTTTGTCACGGAGCTCCGACTTGGACGTGTAGCGTGGCAGATCTAGACGATTGAAACACGTCGATGCCATGGGAATCTATCCAGCATAGAACATGCACACGTGAGCGCGCGCGCACACACATACAGACACGCACACGAATACACACGCAGAAATGCACACACACACACACACACACACACACACACACACACACACACACACACACACACACACACACACACACACACACACACAGTTGAGATTCAGGGCCGGTATTCTGACTAGCACCACCGTCTTCCTATAACAGACCATAATTATCTTGCACTAGTAAGAAGTGCTGTTCGTACACCAAGTGCACTCACACAGTCATGGGTGCACGCCAATCAACGCGTGTTGCGTGTACGGTGGAAGTGCCATTTCTGTGATAAAGAACTAATTCTTCTGCACAATGGTGTTCGTTTTATCAAGAGTCGACTGCATTGTGAAAATGACGTGACTCCGAAATCGAGTCGTCCTTTTATGTACATGTAGTTGAACAATCTGGAACACCAGATATTTTAACGTCAATTAAAGTTAACAATCTCCGGATTTTGTGAGTTAGCAAGGTGAAATTCTAACGAATTCTGTCTCAAAACCGGCAAATGACTGTACATGTACATATCGTTTTGCACATAACGACTTCAAATGTTAACGATTTTTTAAATTGGTCAAATCGCTTGAAATAAATGTTCGATAACATTACTGGTCTTAGAGTATGTAAGAGAGAGCAAGAGTACAAAACCAACAGAACAGTGTGCTACTCATATCTCGAGCTGTGATGGGTGCACCCACGGTGGCAGAAATTATGATCAAGTGTGTACGCTTTCCCGCGTTTGTTTCATAGATACGGTGAGAGTTGATCAGGTTCAGGACACATCGATCTATCGTCCGTTGTTCTGCTTCGAATGCCGTAGCTGTGATGTACAAATTCTTTGTAATTTGATCTCTGGCTACGCATGATGGCATCACTGAGCCAAACAGCTGCCAAAGACTGATGTCATAAAAAATTTCCGCCATCGGCTGGGGAATCCTAGAGCTGCACACTATTGGTTATGTACTGTTGCTCCTCATGTGGGGCAGTGCCTCTGCTGTTTGCGTTACGCAGAGCTCACTGACTTGCCAGTTTGAGCACTCTGGCAAGTTACCGTTATGGTCGCCTGCAGCCACGCAGGAGTCCATTGCGGTATAATAGATGAGAGAGAGAGAGAGAGAGGGACAATATGGACAGGGACTATACGGAGAGGGACAATATGGAGAGGGACAACACGGAGAGGGACAACACGGAGAGGGACAGTACGGAGAGGGACAATACAGTGACAAACACTATACACAACATCTCCCTTTCCGGGGAAGAATGGGGGGGGGGGGGGAGGGGGACGAGAGAGAAAAGATGTATGTATACAATAGGTAGTGCTGAAACGATTACGATTTTCCTTAGTGGCTTAGCTGATACCATAACGATCAGCTTATCGGCTAAACGATTATTATTGTAACTACATCAGCACATGTACATTCTGTGAATTTTTTTACGAATCCAACATCGCCAACGACGGAAAGAGGGCGCATAGATCCGATGATCTCGCAACAAGTCCGTCAGCTGTTCGGACTGACCGGACGAATACAGACAAGACAGAGGCGACTCACTGGTTGCAACCCAAGAGCTGATGATGCCCTTCGCCTGTGACTTCGCTGACTCCGACGATGAAGTCAGAGAAGCCGGCCAGGGGTGCAGATCGGCGGATTTCGACGGATGAGCTGACTTGAGGCGCACCAACAAGTAACTAGTTGCTTTTTCCTGTCCATGCTCAAAATAAGCCCAGACGCCAGGCCTAGCTCGTCGTCGAGCAAATTGGTTTGGGAACCGTCGACAGAACGGAAAACACGAAACTGAAGACCACTTTACTGTCTTTAGCTCAAGACTACTTGCACGTGGAGGGAACTCCAGCCCCTGCTGATAGTGTTGACACATACTTAGGCTGCCAGTCCTGCATGCTGTATGTAAGAAAAGTAGTCAGCTGAAAAGACGGCGACGGTGATTGTGTCGATGTTTCTCAGATCGCGCTTGTACTTTTACACGTACATCGATGTTGCAAGTGTACAGTCATTTACATATTCGTGTCGTACTCGCTTTCTACTAAACTTTCGGTGCATGCACCCTTTGTGTGACGCCCAAAACAGGGGAAATCCCGTACCGAGCGTAAGTACCATTCTACTCGTTTAGCCGAAAAATCGAAATAACAGCTCGATCTATTTCTTATCCAGTAAGTAAGGAGTAATCGATATACTGTAAATATACAAATTTTTAGCAGCTATTTAATTTGGGCTATATTCGGCACCGACCCAAAATGCCTAAATAAAACACCGATGAAATTTTTCACAGCATCTGTCGCACTATACCATGCCCTCTACCCCACGCCGAAAATAAAACGCCGCCGAAATGTCAAAAATCGTGAAGTGCCGAAATTTTGCAGCGCGGAAATTTTGTATATTTACAGAACCGTAAAATCCCGCCAGAGCAGTCTCTCCCATCCGCCCCTCCCTGACTTCTTGTCAGGGACGTGATTGATTGTATCCTCGATCGTCACAGTCTGCGATGCCGTACTGTACTGCAGATGCATGCTCAACCCCGTTGGAAATGTACGCAACAATGCCTACCCTCTTGACCAGGGATCAAACCCTTGAGTTTTGATGGGTCTGTACGACTCCTGGCTATTGACCTTTGGTCGGTGTACGAGATGCACGAACAGTTTTCGCAGGGTAAGCACTTTTTCATGTAGTACTCGTACTGAATGCGGCAAGTAGGACTCGCCCATCCGCCCCTCCCCACCTGAAGCGTCGAGTAGGTAGGGGCGCTCTGGCGGGATTTTACGGTAATCGTTTCAGCACTAACAATAGGTACACCATCTATTTTTCATTGCTTTCAGCTTCGGCCTCATTTTCTCTGTGCTGCGCTGATGAGTCGACAAAGGACGAAACAGTTCTGTCCACAGATTGAGAACTTTTGCTCCTAGGTATAACCAGTCGTGGACTCACTCCAAGCTACAAGCTCCTTACCATACTCTTGGGCCGACGCGCCTCGGACACTGTGAAGCCGTGAGTATTCCCCAGACCCTGCCGACAAAACACACACAACAGCAAACGAACAGACACACATGTTGCGGACTGACGAACCGGCAGTGATCCAGACAGACAGACAACCATGTATAGACCGTCTGGCATACAAACAGACAGACCCACCGGCAGAGAGACAGACATGGACACACAACAAACTAATAACGAAACGTGACGCTTCACATTGTTAGCTTTCTTTAGAAAAAGGTTTACACACAGAGACCGGCTTCTAACCAACCAAACTGACATTCTCCAGTAGAGGCAAGCACCCACACGCACCCCCCACACACACACGCGCACACAAACACACACACGCACACACTGCACACACTGCACACACACACACACACACACACACACACACACACACACACACACACACACACACACACACACACACACACAAACATACACACACATACACACACCTCACACCTCAGACATGCCCATCGCGGAAGCGATGATAGCGAACAGCTATGTTAGACATAGCAACTTGTGCTGGGATTACACCATTCAACAGCTTGCAAGGCTGATGAATTGACTGCCACTATTTTTTTAGCCTGGTATCCACCACACAGCTGTTTGAAGTGACTTTTTCTGGCCAGTGAATCCCTATTTTTCATTTTTCCATTTTTTTCTACACACACATCACACCACATACTGCGGCATACACTGGCTGTTGGTAACCACCCAGGAGAATACACACACATACACACACACACAGACACACACATACACAAACATACACACACACACGCACACATACAGCACCCCCCCCCCCCCCACACACACAAAGCACATGGCATCACCACACAGCACACCTTGAGTCCCGCAAAGCCTTGAGCTGGTAATCTCGTGAGAGATGTTGCAAACTGCAAGAGCAATGACCGTTCTTCCTGGCTCAGCGAGGCGACAACCTCCCAGAACCAACAAATACAGGCGTCACTGGCATTGAAGCCGGCATACTGAAACAAACACAGAGACACAGCAACAAAACAAACATCTCATCCCTGCTGCTGCTAAACTCACAATCTGCTCAGGCACGAGCCACGCTCACCCAGTTAGCTCACTGCTAATCATACAATCCCTTTAGTGAAGCGTTGCAATCCGTTCACGTGGCACAAATCTCACTCCGCTATCTCTTATAGGCCACAGGGGAATAAAGATTAGAAACTACAGTCCATTTCAAAACTATAGACGCGTAGGATTTTTGAAATATTTCAAATTTGGCTGGACCTTTTTGAGAATAGTTTTCGGAATATTGCTCAGGACCGCTCCACAATTACTCTCATATAGTTTCTAAACGATTGGATAACAGACGCCCAATTTGGAAAATTTTATGCACAAAGTGATCACAGATTTTATGTGGTATAGATGCTGGCATAACGGTTTTTGCCTAGGTACGCGTCTATAGTTTTGAAATGGAATGTACATCAACACTTGACACCACAGATGGTATGTTAAAAAAAAAGAGCTGATGCTAGCGACTAGTACTACGCATGGCAACTTTCAACAAGCAAGTGCAAGTGAAGAAAGCATACGCTCCACACGTTGCACTGCCGATGCCGCAGCAACATCCTAGCTCGTAATGTGTCAGTGTGGCGAGTTGAAGAAAATGATGAGCAACACGGGGCAACTGGCGAAAAACATACACCATATGTAACTAAGTTAGACATCGACACTGTAAGCTGAAATTGGAACATAGGGGTTTGAATATTCCGATAAGCCAGCATCCCAAATGGCAGGCTAACAAGAAAGTTGACAAAGGTGTTTAACTCACCCTAGTCAAGGCAGTGTGGAGGGGAGGGGGGGGGGGGGCTCTGGCGAATGTGAGTGTAACGTGGTTATAGGCTGCAGTGGAGTGATGAACGGGGCAGAGGGACAGATGGGAATAACATCACAGTACTTACGCGTGTGTGTTTTTTCCAATCTTCCACGTCAATTGTACTCACTCCGCAGAGTAATAGCTGAAACTCGGCCGGTCGAAACGGTGACAGCAGGGCACGAGGAACCACCTGAAACAGAGGCAGAGAGAGAGAGAGAGAGAGAGAGAGAGAGAGAGAGAGAGAGAGAGAGAGAGAGAGAGAGAGAGAGAGAGAGAGTGAGTGAGTGAGTAAGTGAGTGAGAGATTCTTCACCAGTTCTGGTATAGAATTTGTGGGGCAGGGCAGGTTGCACTGGCACCCATCACTATACTGTGATATAATGTTATGTACCTCAGTTTTAAAACCAAATGCAGATGCTAGTTTTATCGCCACAGACATAATAACAGTGGACATTCATTTATCACAGATATTTATTAAAAACTCAGATGGTGAGAAAAGTACTCAAGTACTCAAGTACTCCTTGTCAGTTTTGTGCTAGATTGTACACGTCTGACTGTTCAAAATCTGGTTTAGTTGGTGGACTCGATCACATAACTTGTGCCCACAATTTCCATGTTACAAAATATCTATTAACTATATCCAATTATGTTGGGAACTTGTGGGCTAACAGCCACACCTCAAATTGTCCTGCTTTCTACACTTTAATAACTCAAAAATTACGTTGTCCATTCAACGGTTCGGGCTATGACCATCACCAGGAAGAAGCGTCCAAACTCATCTCGGATCTTTTACAATACAGTCAGACCTCGCTAATCCGGTCCTCTTTCATCCGGATCCCTCGCCATCTGGTTACCGATTTACAGCATATGTCATGCATACATACAGTATGTGTGTTCGATTATCCGGTTCCCTCGCCTATCCGGATATAATCGGAAATGAAAACATGTCATAAAGAAATGCAAATGCTCGACGTAGCATGTCTGTGACTAATCTCCCACTGATTGGCAAGATAGTGGTATTACAGTGGACCGAACTGGACAAGCGAGGTGTGAACGCAGTGTAGAGTGTGTGCGGAGACCCACCTCACAGAAACCGTGAACCAGACACTTGACTTCATAGGCTATGCTATCCTCCAGCTTGAACTTGCTGAGCCGATACACGTAGCTACTCTGCAACAGTGGCAACACAACACACGCACAAACCAACAAACAAAACAAACATACACACACACACACATACACACACACACGCACATACACACACACGCACATACACACACATACACACACACATACATACACACACACACACACACACACACACACAGACGGACCAACACGGCAGTGAATAAAAGCCCAGCACAAAAACAGACTTGGTAGAGGCAACAGCACCAGCACCAGCACTAGCAGGGCTACATATAACAGATCGTACAAACGTGTGCATGAGTTTGGAAAAGCACCATTTGGACAACACAGTTCGTAAAACAGGCAATCAAGAGTACATGAAAACCAGAGTGTGCAGCTCGGATGGGTTGCTGTCGCGGCGAAATTCCGTGATTACATCATTTTAGTGATGTAGTGCGTACAAGCAGGATTCAAGCAGGTCTCTTTCTGCACAACTGCAGCTCAGTTGTACGCACTACGCCAATTCCCGCCTCATATCAGCACCAAAGATGATGTAATCACGGAATTTCGCCGTGACAGACACCCATAGCAGAAAAGACCCCAAGCTGCACACTCTGGTTTTCATGTATTCTTGACGCAATGCACGCCATACAAGTACATGTGTACAGACCAAGACTGCGCAGGCGGATTGCAACATCAAGGACTTGTTCAAGAAACGTGCGTACAGTGTATTTTAGTACGTGACCTCCTCTGTGAGGCGACCCAGGATCTGCTACTGACGTATATGCAGTGCTGCAGTAAAGTGATACAATCCAGGAATCTCGTGGCTGCAGCCACCGGTCCAAATTGTACACCCTGGCTTTCTAGAATTTTGGTACCCCCCCCCCCCCTTCACCTTGCTCTCCTGCAGCTAACATAACAATGTTGTGTACCTTGTTGCTATCGGTAACCAGGTTGGAGTCACCATTGCGTGCCAGCGGGAACTCCACCAGGTCTCCATGGGAACCGAGCGGAAGCTCTAGCTCACAGCAGAAGACGAGGTCATCAAGCACTCCTGCGACGCATACCCGAACACAAAACAACTGCAGTCAGCACACCATCTACAAACACAAGGCGTATTTCGTGAGCAATCAACTTCTCAAATTTCAATACAAGCAGCAAAAATCAGCTCATGGAAGGGACAGAAAGCACAAGACCGAAACCATAGGCAGCGGTTTTCAGGCTTCTGGAGATTCATGAATTTTCGGGAGAGGGAAAAGAGGAGAGGGCAGACGGGCGTTAGGATGGATACGAGTGCACAGCACGTCAAATATCCGCTTTCCCCCTTTTCTGTATTCCATCTCCCTCAAATTCACTCATTCCCACAATCCTGGAAATGCAGCTTGGGTGCTAGTCATGAAGTTTGTAGTCGCCTTGATGGCCACTCGCCGTGCCAAACCAACAACAGTCAACGGATAAACGGCGAACGAGTTCAGGTTAACAAACACTAAGCAAGAGCACACACTTCCGGCAGTTCCAGAACAGCGTTTCTGAAAAGCATTTCACGAGTATACTGTGGTGGAGCCTTCTCTTCAGATGATTAGTTGTCACGTTTGCCCTAGTTTCTGTACCATTGTCTTTCCTTATCCTTTTCGAGCTGGTTATGTGAACATAGTAAATTAAAAAAAAAATTGATGTACAGGGAAGACCAGAGGAACAAGAACACAATGACTGGAAGGTGGCTAGGGCGGTACAAACTTTCTTGGGAAAATTTTGACTGCATTTTTGAGTTTATCGGCAAGGCGGAGATGAAATTTTGAAAATGTTTTTCGGTGAATCTCTGGAGAATAGCCTTCTCTAGCTTCCTATAGTCTTATTTTTGCTTTTGGACAAGATTTGAAAACATTTTGTGTAAGGTCCGTGGAAAAAGAACACGGACCTTTCATAAAACCTTCTCAAATTTTGTCCAAAAGTAAAAATAAAACAAAAGGCTGAAGGCTCTTCTCCAGAGATTCATAGAAAAACATTCTCAAATTTCACCTCCACTTTGCTGATAAACTCAAAAATGCAGTCGGAATGTAGTCAAAATTACCCTCAAAAAGTTGTACCGCCCCACTTTAAGGTGTATTGAGCGTGCATTGCTCACCAGCGACGGGGTGATCCATTAGATACTGTACAGTAGTGCGATGTAGATTGCTGTCGACATGACGTAATTCATGTGGGTGATTCAATGAACGACCAAGCAACTGTGGGAGAGCAACGAGAGAGAGAGAGAGAGAAAGAGAGAGAGAGAGAGAGAGAGAGAGAGAGAGAGAGAGAGAGAGAGAGAGAGAGAGAGAGAGAGAGAGAGAGAGAGAGAGAGAGAGAGAGAGGGAGAGAGAGGAGAGAGAGAGAGAGAGAGAGAGAGAGAGAGAGAGAGAGAGAGAGAGAGAGAGAGAGAGAGAGGAGAGAGAGAGGGGGGGGAGAGAGAGAGAGAGAGAGAGAGAGAGAGAGAGAGAGAGAGAGAGAGAGAGATTGAGAGAGGGTGTAAGGAGAAGAGATAAAACAAAAGAAAAGTTGTGAGGCACAGGGAGAGAGCGGAGACAAAGGACAAATCGGACACACATGCAGGCCAGCAAAAACATGAAGTGCCTGATTAGCAAGCAAACAAAAAAGAAAGGAGAAGCAACATAGCAAATTGAGACGCAGAGAGTGCATAGGATTATCTCCAGTATGTGTGTGTGTGTGTGTGTGTGTGTGTGTGTGTGTGTGTGTGTGTGTGTGTGTGTGTGTGTGTGTGTGTGTGTGTGTGTGTGCGACATCGTCTCGGGCTCCGTGCCGGGCGGCGGTGTCTACCATTGCTGCTCAGGCGACTCCTCCGCCGCAGCGTGTGCGGCTCGCTCTCTCATGCTGCAAGGCCCACTGTGGGGCCTGTGGCCGATGCTGCCGCTCCACTCGTGGATTCCAAATCCATAGCTGCCGGAGATGGCTCTCTCGTCGTGCCGATTGAACATGGTCCCTGATCTCTCGGCAGACTGCCGACTTTCTGCCGACGCGCGTCGTTTTCCATGTTGTCGGCCCCGCGAGGGGACACGTGACCGTAATGGCAGTGTTTACCAGGACCAGGACCAGGTGTGTGTGCATGCGTGCGTGTGTGCGCATTCGTGTGCGTCTCAGACGGTATATATTGTGTTTTCTTCCACGTTTGAGCTGGCGACCTAATTCAACATGTCACTCACTTGCTTGATAAGAGGTTTAGCCATGGAGAAGTCCACTTGATAGCCATGTGCAAATGCAGAGGCTAGAAGACGGCCAATCATCATGAACTTGTCACGGCGAGTGCTGAGATCAATGTTCAAATTTCTAGCAAGGGGAATTGAAGAAGAAAGAGAGAGAGAGAGTTGAGAGAGAGAAAGAAAGAGAGAGAGAGAGAGAGAGAGAGAGAGAGAGAGAGAGAGAGAGAGAGAGAGAGAGAGAGAGAGAGAGAGAGAGAGAGACAGAAACGTTACTGAACGAACAGGAGCACGACTGACCATGACGTGTGGAAGAACATGGCAACGTCAACACACCAAGGTGCCTGCACAGCACACTGGTATGGAGTAGCAACTACATGTCCAGACACACGGAATCGCAGCATCACAAGCATGCCACCAACACCATAACACCTCAAGTCGCCTGATGGTCGCGTTGTGCAAGAAACCCGGAGTTGCGACAAATCTGCAAAACTCCGTTGCAGTTTGTGTGTAATAGTGCTCGACATTATTGTGTTGAGCCCTCTCCGCTGGCTAAAGGAAAATTAACTCCTTGTAGAACCTCATGTCACAAGTCTTTAAAAACCAAACGAGCACTGCAATAGGAACCGTTTGACTATTAGAAAAGGTTACGAACATACGCTTTTTTCAGTTTGTTGCGGCTGGACTTGACGGGGGCAACCTGCTGAAATATGGCAACCGGACGGGGCCTACAGATATGACACACAGAAAAAAAGCAGAACACACACGCACACGCGCACACGCACGCACACACACATACACACATGCACGCACACGCACGCACGCACGCACACACGCACACACACACACACACACAAATATGGTGCCCGGCCGGATGTCGTCACTCGCGAAGTTGACAGTATTGCAAAGACGTTCTATCAGTTCGAATACCACGCATAATGGCCTAGGTAAAAACAAAGCATAGCGAGGGCCCTGAGCTGGAAGCTCTCTCGTTTGTGTTTGGCTCTGTGCGTGCACCGCAATCTCAGTTCATGAGCATAGCATTTAGACAACAGAAAACTCGGGATTCAAATCCGCACACATGCGTCGCATCTAGACCCTTGCTTGACATGTCGCAGACATGCACATTCTAATTCTACCAAGATACTTCACTCTATGGTCCTAGCTTCTTCTGTTTTTAAAATTGTTTGTCCACACCTAAGATAGAATTTGAAGTTGAAGCCACCACTTCAGCTGTACTTATGGTTGCGGTGGTTGGTGGTGGCGAGAAGGAGAGCTCTGTGCCAGAACTTTGCGGCCTAGAGAGCGTGTGTGGGCAATCGTGTATTTACCGCCATATTGCCAGGTGTGTCTTTACCACCATACTAATCAACACATAAGATAGGATTCGAATAGTGCCCACGCGCAGATACGAAATAAAGCTCTGTGGACCCTAATTACCTCCATACGCTACTATTTGTACCGTCTTTTGAATAACTACGGGAATAAAGTTCAATAAACTTATCCACCGTTAAAAGTCTAAATGTTAAAGTGACAAAAACAAAGCAAAGGTTAGGGTACCAACAGCGATGGGATGAGTCTGCGACGTGTGAACTTTGCTTTTACCACTTGCATTGTTAGATGTGCTTGTAAAAGGAAGGACCAAATTGTTTCTTGTTTTCCGTAGTTTGTGTCCAACACTAACAGTTATAAGTAAGATGTTGTGTAGTCAGAAGGTGCAACAGCTAGCACTATACTCACTGATGTGATGCTGACATTCAACCACCTGAACTACGGATAACAAGTAACACGTTGGTCCTTTTCTCGTAAATTTAATCCTTGGCTCTCCATCCGAGTCTTAGTCTTGCATTGCTAGAAATCATATTTTGATATTTTTATTGCTGTAATTAGGCGTTGCTCCTCAAACTTTGGTTACTTCAGTCTCAGAATGGACTCGGATGGAGAGCCAAGGATAAATTTATAGTAAAGAAAAAAACACTGGTGGTGTTAGTGGACATTATAGCGTAACTTGTAGTTTCTTGGTCCTTTTCTGAAGTTTTTTCTTTACTATAAACTTCAGGCTAAACTTATCTTATTGTCCGCAAACTCCAACGCAGCCACTTTATACACAGTTTTATGAAACCTTACTCCTCAACTCCAATAACGGTCAATTTACTGCGATTTAAATTTATAGTACGCCAAATTTTCAGGCCTGGCCCATCATCATGATCATCAGAGTCCAATGATGACCTCAGTCTGTTGAGAAAAAAAACTGGATCATTGCCGATTGTGCTTGTCGACGGCAAGAATACGACATCCGAAGTGTTTGGTGCTTGAGCGGTCTTGCGAGGGTGAGGTGATCATGTAAATATTCCTGTTGGCCTCCGGTCTACCACAACAGCAGCAACACCAGACTCCTCGTGTAGATTGCCTTCTGGTAGAACGCCTCCCCCACCCCCTTCTGCGTTGACAAATCATGCGCGCGTGTGTCGTGCAAAGTACACAAGGTAACATCGTCACGACACATCAGCAAGCATCGAGCTCCACAACTCCTACTGTGTCAACAAAGCATGCGCGTGTATGGTGTAAAATACACAAGGCACAGCGTCCCGACACTTCAGCGAACATCGAGCTCATGCAACCTGACGCCCACTCCAAGAAGGCGAGTTTTGCCTCGTGACGTCCAGTCGCCTGTATCTAGCAGCTGGTTGCGTTGGAGGAGGCAAGCTGTACTTCTGCCACTGCTTGCTACAGAAGAGGTCGCACTACTTGCCACAGAAAGAGGAGACAGCTCGTAAGAAAGAGAGAGAGAGAGAGAGAGAGAGAGAGAGAGAGAGAGAGAGAGAGAGAGAGAGAGAGAGAGAGAGAGAGGGGGGAGAGAGAGAGGGAGCGAGGGAGAGAGAGAGAGAGAGAGAGAGAGAGAGAGAGAGAGAGAGAGAGAGAGAGAGAGAGAGAGAGAGAGAGAGAGAGAGAGAGAGAGAGAGAGAGAGAGAGAGAGAGAGAGGGAGAGGGAGAGAGAGAGAGAGAGAGAGAGAGAGAGAGAGAGAGAGAGAGAGAGAGAGAGAGAGAGAGAGAGAGAGAGAGAGAGAGAGAGAGAGAGAGAGAGAGAGAAGCAGTGGTGGTCCATCTATCGAGGCTGTCCCGGATTGTGGGAGGAGACAACGCAACTGTGGCACAGAGTGTGGGGGATAGTTATCGCCGTATCCCTGCTGTGAGGCACATGGCTATCTGGACGAAAGATTATACTTGAGAACGTACCGGTTTGATTGTTGCACATTCCAGTACGTGCTAGGGCACATTCAGGAAGCCAGGTCGCCTATTTGCGCTCACCTATAGCACCAGAGAAGAGGCATGCCATCACACTGCAATGGCTGGCCCACACTCTCCTCACATTAGACCAGCTTTCACACGTGTACTGCATAGGAGCATCTACTGCCCACCCAAAAATCGTACATGATACCATTGGAATGGTCAAGAGAGAAGACTACCCTGTTCTCAAAAGTGCATCAAGTTCTCCTGCAGCGACAAACTTCAAACTGGCTTTGCAGACACAGATGTACTGCATAGGGACACCCACTGCCCACCAACAAAATCGTCCATGATGCTATCGGAGTGGCGAAGAGTGAAGACTACCCTCGTCTCAAAAGGCATCAAGTTTCCATGCGGCAACGAACTGCAAACTGTCATGACTGACTTTGCACACGCGGATGTAGTGCATCAGATTTCCTCGCGGCTACAAGCTACAAACGGCCACGACTGGCTTTGCAGACCTGGCCAGGTCGCGTCAGTGTGTTGGAGCTATTGATGGTACATTCGCCCACATCAAGAAGGCAACCCTGTGGGGGGAATACCTACTGGTGCTATAAAAACTTCATAGCAATTATTATGCTCGCTGTTCGTGATCACCACCACTGCCAGTTTACGTTTCTTGATGCTGGCAGAGCTGAATGGGCTGGCGACGCATTCACGTACCGTGAAAGCTCACTTCGCCAGCTGATTACCAAAGGCACAGGAGAGAGGCTCGACGAGTACTGTTACGTCCATATCTCCCTGCATTTCCTCATATATCACACGTGTGCAGCTAAACGAGGTCTCGCTGCACAAGCTCCCACAGGAGGCTGACGCTCGATCCCGGCTGAGCAAACCATCAGCCCAGGAGTGCTACCCCCCACCCCCACCCCCCGACACCTACCCCCTCCCCCCTCTCCCGTCCCTATGGTTACAGACACGAGTGACAGCTACAGTATACAGTGGTGGGAAATGAAATCCAACCCTGTGAAGAGAGCAGATGCATGGTTCACTACACACTCCACTGTTCACAGTGCTCGGTTTGTGCAGTCCCAGGACTGGTATATTCTCGGGGTTGGATTTCACTTGCCTGCACTGTACAACTACTGTTGTGATTATTGAAATCCGCTAAGAAGTCAAGCGGCAACAGGGCGCTGGCCTTGCAGCTGCTGGTCCATTTTTCACAGTGCGTATGTAAACTACAGTGCATGTACGGGCTAAACGCAGTAAGGGCGTCGGGCCCTGGTCATTCCACTGGATTTCAATTTCCACAACAATGCCCCACCGTCACTGCCCCATCTCGGTGCAGCCCCTGCTCCGTAGTTGTCACGTTTGTCCCAGTCTCAGTACCATTGTCTTTCATTATCATTTTCGAGTTGGGTATGTGAACTATGCTGAACATAGTAGGGCTGAAACGATCGTGGATTTTCACGTATCGATTACTCTTTAGCTTAACGATCGAGTAATCGATTATAATCGTTTGCAAATAGTGTCATAATTCTGTGCAAACATTACTCTGTTTCCACAAACTATGCCTTCATAATACCAACAAATCTGCATTAGTGAAAGGGTAGCTCCGAAACATGGCAGTTTTGAAGTCAATTTAACCTCAGAACATGAACCATACCCCTGGCAACTGCATACTCCCAGCGGAAGCTGATTCAAACTTCACAAAACGAGGGTTTACAGAACTTTCTGGACACAAATTTAAAAAACGCAAAATAATCGTAATCGGTAATCTAAACGATTGCTCGATCGCTAGAGTTATCAAACTAGTACTCGATTATTCGGTATAATCGTTTCAGCCCTAGAACATAGTAAAAAAAGTACACCGGAGGATGCACCCAGTGTGCTGACAGTGCTCAACACCGCGGAGGCAGAGCGTAATACACAGAACAACAAGGACAATCAAGGCTTGTTGCCTGATGATCGCGAGAGCATGAAACTTTTTAAAAGTACAGGTAGCAGCAAACAAGCCTTTATTGCCCTTGTTATTCTCCATAGTAAAAAAATTAAAAAACAAAAACAAAAAACAGTACAACAACAACAACAGCACTAACATGTAATGGTGGTCGTCACATTGTATGAACAATGCGTGCCGGTCCGCTGCTATCTCGCGAGACAGAGCGCTGAGAAACTCGCGCTTCGGTCCCGTGCATATGCCTGGATGAAACGAGGTGCATGCACGCACACACATACACGTACACATACGTACGCACGCGCGCGCGCGCGCACACACACCACACACATGCATGCAGCATGCATGCAATGAAGGATGGAGGAGAGAGCACTTTCGTACAGGAATGAAACAAATACTCATGCGGAGCGGAGTCGCAGCTCGTATAGCGTTCATCATGGACTCCAAAAGGTCTGGTGTAACAAACGGCAGATCACATGACCCCTATCCATTAACATCAATCTCTAGTGATCACGTGACCCATCACATGACCATGAGTCATGTGACCACACATCATGTCAGTGATGTCATTTATGTGACCATGGGTCATGTCATGTAACCGTAAGTCACATGACAAAGACAACATATCTGACCATGAGTCACATGATTAGTTATCTGACCTTGAGTCACATGACCATGAATCGTGTCACCATAAGTCACATGACCATGAATCATGTCACCATAAGTCACATCACCAGGTTAAATTATCTGACAATGAGTAACATGGCCATGAATCATGTGACCATGAGTCATACGATAGTAGTGAAAATGAATCACATGACCATGGACCATGTGAAAAGGAATACATTGTCACTAGAGTAGACAACAGGCATACTGTACCTGGTTCATTGAGAAAGGCAATGCTGGGGAAGTTGCGCAGTAGCTCACTACACGGTACATCCAACAGCTGGCTGACGGCGCTGTCCAGTACGTTGTCACGGTCCACGTCACACTCAAACACCGGCGCGTACGGATTGGAGAAGGCCATTGTTCTGTGGTGTGTGCGAGAACAACAATAGACACCCTCAGCAAAAAAACGTTATGTAACGGTATTACCGCAAGGGGGGATATACCGTGATTTGGGTTCGACCTTTAGCAAGATGCACGCTATTTTTAGTACGCTGTTGCCACGAGAATAGCTTTTTTATTTCGCGCGGTACAACTATTATGTCACCATATACGCGATACAAGATGAGATGCGTACGGACCATGCAATATTTAGCCAAAACGTACCGTTGGTCACAACGACAAATCAGCCCCCATAACGTGTTTACGCTGCAGCTTCAACGCTATTTGGGTGATCAAGGCACGAGTACCGTAAAAAATAGCGTTATCGTTGTTTGCTAAGGGTGTCTAGTGAGAAGGAAGTGCACATGTGCATGTATAGCGACACACTCAGTAAGGCCAAAACTAAAAATAGGCTTGTTTCGGGTCGGCAACTCCTCAAAAAGGAGACTCAGTCGGCCGGAATGAAACTTTTTTTGGATCCTTTTTTTGGCTTATCAATCGTTGTGTTATTGATGAACAAGAGCACCTACACAATGTACATATACATGTTTCATGGTAAGGATCAATGTCACAGTGGACTGACTCTTCTTGTACAGTAGTATCCCCCCCCCCCCCCCCCCCAGTTCCTGTTGTCCTAGCCGAGAAATCAAGCAAACGTGCAGCTCCGTTACACTAGCTTGTATCGGCCCCGGAGTTTTTCGAGCCGACAGCTGAGAATCTCTGCTACCTTGTAGGTAC
>NW_027044560.1:0-4000 GCF_964019385.1 Sycon ciliatum | reverse complement strand
CCAACACTTTTAACTGTAGTCCATAACCATGACGACCACGGCACAATACAGTGAACGAAGAGTCGGAATACGAATTGCAACAATCAGGACTAGCTAGCAGATGATTGTACACTGAAGACTTGCTACCACGAAACCTACGCACAACACTAACACTCTCACCGGCACTCTCACCATCACTCCCATCACTGCTCTCCGACTCACTGCTCCCTCCGCCGTCCGTTCCATCCTCCGCTTCCTCTGTACTCTCTCGGTCTCGTCCATCCCGCCTGACAGGGTCCATTGAACTCAACTCGGCCGTCACCCTGCTATCACGTCCCTCCTTTCGCCCTTGTCCGCTGAGTGCGTAGCTCCTGTTGTAGTTGGCTGTTGATCGTCTTGGTCTTTCATTTATGGGCTTGGATGGTGGATTAGTTGTGGTTGCTGTAGATTGCGTTGTTGGTGTTGGTGTGGGAGCTACTGATATGCAAGGTGGGTCTTTTTGAGTCGGCATTTGTAGTGTTAATGCAGCTGTCAGTGTTGCTCGCGGTCTCCACCGCCGCAAGAACCGATGGCGGAGGATCAGGAGGAGGCAGTGGGACCGGGACCGCAAGCTGCACCGCCTCAGCCAAAGCCGCCGGGGGCACTGACGAAGGAACCACCGACGGCCGGAGCAAAGGCGGCGACACAAGCCGACCCGACGAGCCACCACGCCCATTCTCCTCCACCACCGCCACCAGCGACGGCGGAGCAAGCACAGTCTGTGAGCCAGGATCCGCGGGTTGTGTAGGCAACGGCTGTGTGGTTAATGGTTATTTTCTAGGTCGCCCTCGCTTCGGTCTTTGTTGTTGTGCGCAAGGTGGAAGTATGTGACGTGGTGTGTGTTGTTTGATGCGTGCGTTCAGGTGCTGAACAGTCCTACCAACATACCGACTAGCGCATTGTCGGCATTCAAAGCATTTAGCTAGTCCTGATTGTTGCAATTCGTATTCCGACTCTTCGTTCACTGTATTGTGCCGTGGTCGTCATGGTTATGGACTACAGTTAAAAGTGTTGGAAGCTATCTATCAGCGTCTATATAAGCCTAATTTGTGTGTACAGAAAGATAGTATAATTGGGTTGAAATTGTTCAAGTAACGTGTCGTGTTTAGTGCGCCAAGCTTGGCCGTTAATGTTCTAGGTGTAATGTACTGCTGTTATGTGTTATCACGTTGTCTTTCCTTCCTTTCTCCTTTGTTCATTACTTGTATTTTTTTTTAAAGAGGTCGGAGGCGGATAATACTTTTTAAAGCGAAGGTAAGTTTTGGGTTGCAAGTCTAGTATCCACGCAAACACACATCCGGTCAGAGGGGTGGCTTGCAACCTCGATATGAGTTGTTCCTGACGCTCGTTTCATACGGGGCAAAGAGTCAGCATGTTTTGATTTCGCGCGGTACAACCATTTTTGTCACCATATACATGTATTTGGCCAAAACAGGTACCGTTGGTCACAAAGATAAATCAGCCCCCATAACGTTTATACGCTGCAGCTTCAACGCTATTTGGGTGATCAAGGTACGAGAACCGTAAAAAATAGCGTTACCGTTGTTTGCTAAGGGTGTCTAGTAACTCTCCATCACTGTAACTGGATACTATATACAGTCATACAGTACAAATCCGTTGATCCCCGAGCTGCAGAGAGTGCTCAATGTCAGAGACAGAGCTTTCAGTTGTCTGATGATTGCCTAGCGGCATGAAACTCAGAGTTACAACCAACCTGAACGTCCTCCGCTGAGTCTGCTATGTACAGTCATATTATAGTATCCAGTTACAGTGATGGACAGTTACTCTTAACTCGTATCCTTATGTCCTTTTCCTTTCTACATTATTTATGGCTCAACATCCGAGTTTCAAATAATAATAATAATAATAATTTGATAATTTGTGGAGACAATGTGCAATAAAACGATGAAAATGTGAAGAAATTGTGTAGAGAAAAAAAGAATTCAAACGAGATTGTAGTGATCGTGATCGTGAGAGTGCCGGTGAGAATGTTAGTGTCGTCCGTAGGTTTCGTGGTAGCAAGTCTTCAGTGTACAATCATCTGTTGGCTAGTCCTGATTGTTGCAATTCGTATTCCGACTCTTCTTTCACTGTATTGTGCCGTGGTCGTCATGGTTATGGACTACAGTTAAAAGTTTTGGAAGCCATTTGTCAGCGTCTGTATAAGCCTAATTTGTGTGTACAGAAAGATAGTATAATTGGGTTGAAATTGTTAAAGTAACGTGTCATGTTTGGTGCGGCCAAGCTTGGCCGTTAATGTTCTAGGTGTAATGTACTGCTGTTATTTGTTATCACTTTGTCCTTCCTTCTTTCTTTCTCTTCTTTGTTCAGCTTTCAGGTGCAAGTTAATTGCTAGTCACACGCATTCGTTATTGCTCTCGCTTTCATTGTTAAAATTCACACTTATAAATTTCCTTGCTGTTGTTCTTAGTGTTATTTCTCCAAGTTGGATTTTCTATAATAGTTCAATTTTGTTTTCAGTGTCCTTTAGTACAACGAAGATTCCTGATGAGTGTTGTACGGAAACTTGTTTGAATCCTTTTTCTCTACACAATTTCTTCACATTTTCATCGTTTTATTGCACATTGTCTCCACAGTTTTACATTACATGAATAAAGTGTACACAAATGTCGATCCAGCTTGTATTACTGATTGCGGTTATCAAATTATTATTATTATTATTATGAAATGACCCAAAGGCAATATGCTTATCGAAATCGAGGGGTTCATTTGATTGAAAGAACAGTACTACTACTAGTATGCACAAAGACGAGTAGGGATTGATGAGGAGAGAAACGGGGAAAATCAACTGCAAGGAGGCGGAATTCCGTTGATTGCAAAACCATGGTCAGCTGTAAATTTCCTGAGGGCAGCTTTGAACTTATAGAGCGAGGCTTCCGATGTTAGACTGGGGGGGGGGGTAAACAGTTCCATAGAATAGCAGTTCGGAACATGAAGAGAGACGTAGACAATGATTTAAATTTGGGAAGAGTGATCTTATTCAGTGGTCGTCGCTCACTATTCGTAATGTTGAAATGGAAATCAGCAAGGTAATCACGATGATGGAAAACATATCTGTGAAAAGTAGTGAGACTGATAATTTGACCACGATAGGCTAGTGATTCTAGGGAGCATTTAGAATTTAAGACAGATTTAGAAGAAGTGTAATCAAAATCAATTTTTTTCTTTTTAGTAGAGCTCTAGCAAACCTTGCCTGTAATTGATCAAGAATGGTCATGGGTCTCTTATTGGTTCTGAACGACCACAGCTATATTCGATCACAAGTCTTCCGAACCCTTTTTGTGTTGTATGATCATTGCCGCAGGCGTACGTTGCTGGGACATTATTGACAGTAGGTTCACTCGATGTCTGAACTACGAAGTTATTGTGGCGACATTATTTGAAACTCGGATGTTGAGCCATAAATAAATGTAGAAAGGAAAGGGACATAAGGATACGAGTTAAGAGTAACTCTCCATCGCTGCAACTGGATACTATATACAGTCAGAAAGTGCAATAACTAGGCACACAACTGACAAGAGTACGAGAATGTCGATTGTTACTGGACGATGACGAGACCAGTACGATATTATTTTGACAAAGCGGTCTAACTACAATTCGAAGCAGCAAAGTAAAGAAAGGGGAAGGAAGCTTTGCGAAAACGAATTGTACAAGCCTACATTCTACATTTATTTATGGCTCAACATCCGAGTTTCAAATTGCACACCTGATGAGCCGTCACGAACCATACGGCGAAACGTACGTTGTGTGAAACAACTTGTTTTGTAGTCAACTAGTCCATCACAATGTCATGCACGAGGAGTACTGTAGGAGTTTGGCTTTCGGCTTGTACAATTCGTTTTCGCAAAGCTTCCCCTTTCTTTACTTATCTTTGATATTTATGACCCACCCAAGTTGGGTGGTGTGCTGCTTTGCTGCTTCGAATTGTAGTTAGACCGCTTTGTCAAATATCGTACTGGTC
>NW_027044559.1:0-4000 GCF_964019385.1 Sycon ciliatum | reverse complement strand
TGCTTTCTTGCGCTGGCAGCGATGAGCATGGCGAATGAGTGAAATCCGATCTCTGAAAATTTTCACTCCACATAATTATACTGGTGTACGTAGAGACAGGCAGTGAGGGCAACAGCACACAAATCGAGGGTAGATTGGCTGCAGCCAGTTGTGAACCGTCTTTCAAGAGAAGTCTAGAAGGAAAGACTGAAACGGAATATCTAGAGTGAAAAATGTATGTCCCGTGATGCCGGAAATAGGCTAAGATTCAAGGCTCCATGGGCCGTCAGATAAATTACCTGGACTACACCAGCCAGGAAAAGCTCTCCTGGAGACGGACGCAGGTACAGGTAGAGATCGGCTACAAGGTTGTAGCAATATACCGGTTGTAATATGATCAGTAACAACATTCAAAAGCAAAAGTATCTTTTCCACTCTAACTAGACCGGTTACCGGTATAACGACATACGTACTTCCTCCGCGTCATTACAATTGTCGCGTCCCTGAGCGATTTTTTCAAATTTATTTTGTCCACTCGACGCCGGGCAGAGAAATCAGGTAGAGCATTGTCTACGGACTGCGCTTGAGGTTGTGGCGTCCCGCTTCGCTGCACATGCGGCTGACCTCGACGTCTTCATCAGAGTTTGAGGCAGACCCTTCAGCGCTGAACAAGACGCTGAACAAGACGCACTTTCATATTCAGGTCATGAAACTGTTAAGTACGAACAAGAGACAGACAACGGGAACAGGTAGGTTGGTGGAACGACATTTATTAGAGACGGGATGACTAAGACCAGGACGAACGGAACGACTACATGGTGATTATTGAAGAGAGCTAGTTGAAGAGAGCTCATTGAAGAGTGAGGCAACGCAATATAAAGGGCCTGGGTAGCTATGGCAAACATGGGCGTGCAAGTAGCTACCCAGGCTAAATGAATAATGCATGAACTAATGAATACGAACTAACTACCTGTGGGCCCAACATACCACCCCTCCATAAAAAAGAATCCCGCGTCCTCGCGGAGAAAAAAAAGAAGTTGTATTTCTCGCCGGCCGAGCGCAGCGAGATAGGCGAGAAAATGATTTCTCGCGAAATATTTTTCAGTTGCAAATATGGCATCTGGTGTGTTCTTTGTTGTCGCTTCTTTTCCTGACTTCTTCAGTCAGTTTTGAGTCTCACCAGTGTCCCTGCCCTCCCACTCTTTATTTCTGTGCATATTATCAATGCTTTTTATCACTGTTTGCCGTGATGTGCTTGCCATGCCTACATGATGCCTAATCGCCATTGGGGATATACACCCGGTTTTTTCCCTCACAAATGCGTCCGTCGGCGCGAGGGTTTTTTCCCGGCTGGCTCGGTCCAGGAAAATTAATCTGACGGTCCCAAGTGGTTCTGCATAATGGCCTATTTCTGCTATCCACTGGCACGACTATTCTATCTGAGACACTCTGTTCTCAGTCCTTGCTTGCTTCCATACCTCACTCGTTATCCGGTTCACATCTGGCTGCGGCCAACTACCCTTCACTTTGTGTGTTGTCGCTATTGCTGTCTATGTCTCTGTGTATGCCAGTTATGTGGAGCGAGAAAGAAAGAAAAATGAGAGAAAAAGATAAAAAAATGACTGAGGGAGAAAAACACACACACACACACACACACACACACACACACACACACACACACACACACACACACACACACACACTCTGCACGCGTGCACGGATCTCACAAAAGTGTTTACTAGTATCATGCATTACAGTAATTGTTCCTGTAGTCTAAGCTAGACGTGACGAGGAACCTACTGATACAGCCTGCATGGCTAAAAATAGCGTAGTTGCACTCTGCTAAACATCAAATTAGAGCGTGGCTCACCATGATCGGACCTCTAATTTAGTAATATTTTATGAACACACGCGCACACACACACTACAAAAAAATTCACGAAATAAATAAACCGAAAATAAATTTGACGACGAAGGACGGATGAAAAAGAAAGAGAGAAATAAAGAAAGTAGCTGACCTGCATGACTTGGAGGAGACGAGGTTGACATAGAAGAGACGAGGTTGGAGATGAGACGAGGTTGGCGACGAGACGAGACTGACGACGAGACGAATGCCGGGCGGTAGAGGACGAGGGTCGTGGGTTCCGAGCAATGGTCGGGCGCCAATGTTGAGTGCGAACAAGAGAACAACGGAGTGAATCAAGTCTAGCGGCAGATCTTCTTCGAGTGAGAGTCGAGAGAGAGTTGAGAAGAGAGTGGTTACTGAAGAGAGAGGCAACGCAATATAAAGGGCCTGGGTAGCCATGGCAAACATGGGCGCGCAAGTAGCTACCCAGGCCAAATGAACTAATGAATACGAACTAACTACCTGTGGGCCCAACAAACCACTATTAGTTACCTTTCAAGCGATCCATGCCTTCACGTGGTGATGGGTGATGATGGCAAACTAACATTTTGGAGTACACCGTAACGACCTTCCAGTGGGATAGGGTAAACAGCTCCGCACCTTCTTTCCTTGACGAGCGCTTCGCTGATTTTGTTGGTGTTTTCAGACCTGCTACATTCGCAGCAACATGCGCCATACGTAGCGTATTTTAGGAATTTGGGAACACTTTGTTCTTGCCATCGTCAACTTCAGCATTTCGAATTCAGGAGAGATGCCATTCTTATACCCGAGCTTGCAGTCTTGAAAAATTCCCGCGCGAACGATGTGGGCCGGCACGCACTCCAGAAAAAAGATACTAGTACGCGCTCTGGGGCGAAATAGTGTGGAGCTGAGCTCGATGAATTTGTTTGGTGAGGAAGAGAGCTGTGAGACCACCACGGCTTCCGTGACAAGACGTAGTATAGGAAGGGTCGTACCAATATTCGAATACAGAATACAGCGATTCTGTGCGATTCTGTAGTAGTGAAAACCTTTCAAGATGATGTTGAAGAGCCCGAAGTGTGTCCTTCTTCTCAGTCTGTGTTATTGTTGTTGTGTATTTATATATAACACAGGAAGCAGCCATTGTCAACTCATGTGGCACAATGCTGAACATGAATGCAGCTGGCGCAGCTGCTAAAGCAATCAGTAATGCAGCCGGAACCAGTCTTCAGAAGGAGTGCAATAAAATTGTGAAACGCGAAGGACAAGTAAAAACTGGCCACTTCAAAGTGACCAGGGGACACAACTTGGAGGCCCGCAATGTCTATCACGCAGTGATTCCAACGTATTCAATGCTCAGCATGCACGAATCAGAAAAGGTAAGCACTCTTACATGGGTAAACGTCTCGATGGCCACGGGATATGTGCTCGTCAAAAAGTCTTACAGTACTGTCAGGCACCGAAGAACTGGGGGGGGGGGTCAGGGTTCTAGCCTTGCCGGTTCTTATTTTTCGCGAACACAGCAGTTTCGTTCTTATTCCATGGTTCAGTCATACATGTACATATATGTACTGGAAGCTTACACTGTGTGCCGTGGACCGTACATGCATGACTGTATCAGTACATTACTGTTGCATGGTGACGCATATGCACACCTGCCAGCTCACATGTTTTGACTTACATGTACCATGAGACTACGGAAATGTATCATCCTAACCTACAACATGCCTCACGGTGCTCACACTGCTGCCATTACCCGTGGTCAGGTGTCTGCCGTGCTTGGTTTACCCCCTGCTAGCACACGCTATGGTTTCAGTGCAATTTCTTACGTAGGCGCTGACCGGTGGAATGCACTGCCACCTGCTTGCCGCCTTTCTAATTCACCTGCTGAATTTCGATCATCCATCAAGACGTTCTTAGGGTTCCCTGTAAAAAGGCGATGACGCCTGTTGGGAATTCCCTGGTAAAATAAGAATACAAATAATCTACGTGGAGATAAAAGTTTAATAATAGCTATGAAAAGTATGAATGCCGCAGACATCACCACGCAACATGACAATTTGTTCAAGGTTTGGTTTTGTGTGTTTCCAAAATCGATTTTCACGCTCCGATCATCAGTGAAAATACGGAACTAAAGAGATCAAGGGAAAAAAC
>NW_027044558.1:0-7000 GCF_964019385.1 Sycon ciliatum | reverse complement strand
ATCTGTTCATTGCAGAGTCCACTATACTATGATTCTAGAGGGTGGTAGCGTTCCTGCGGATGCGGAAAACTCGGCTGGAAGTGTCACGTCAAACCTGATTTTTTAAGACTTTTATTATTTGTTTACTATGAGCCTATTATACGCGATACAGGCTCAGAACACACTTTTCGTCTAGTTGGCATATCAGGGATATTGGGCGGAGCAGCTGGAGCAGCCCATATCCCCAATTATGACACGCGAGTAATAGTGAAATACGATTGGTGTATTGTGCTGGACTGACTGCGGTAATGTAAAGCTAAAATCAAGTAGTCAGTTTCACTTTGCCCTTAGCATGGCCTTGTCATGAAGGTGCCACATACGTGGAAAGGCAACATGCCGGCTAATCTCCCTGAGAAGTTGAGTGGTTATCAGCAGGCGATGACGCTGTGTCGATGATGACCTGTCGATGCCCGACAGGAGCCTTGCGAGGAGAGTCATTGGGCTCGATGGGTAGGTAAAGCCAACTTCCACATGAAGTTTGCGAAAGGCCGACATGTAGACATGGACAGATCAGGGCTGAAAAGTTCTGAACAACTCGGCAGCAAAATAACACAAAGTAAAAAGTCATCACCTGGCAATGGATTGCAGGCATGCCCTTGACAGAACTGGAAGCAACGGGAATCGGCGGAAAAATATTTCCGGCTGGTGCCAGTGCTGGTAGCTGCAGCACGGAGTCCGTCAACTGAGAGTTGGCAAGACTGGCTGATCTGGCTCAGCTGCTGTTTCCGGAGCCCTTGATGTTTCAAACACCATCGGCGCAGGCCACATTTTTCGGCACCGACGATTTTTTCGCCCACCAACATTCGGAACAAATTTTTCTCACTGGAACACTCCGTAGAGCTGCCGGTAGGCCTGTCCGAAAAATGTGTTTTAATTTGCGGAAAATGGAAATGCAAAATGCACGGTTTTCCAGCCAACATTCAAACAAGAAATCAAAGGGAAATGTAAAAAAATCAGAAAATCTAAGCCAAACAACCCAAAACGCAGAGAAAATGCATCCGTTGCCATGGCAAGCAGAATCTAAAATGGCCGCCATGCCATGGTGATCACAAAAAATGTTCCATGTCACACTGTACATGTATACAATCACCTAGTATCCCTGCCTTGCTAGTACATGTACCTCTAATCATGTCACATGTGCACGCACTGCATGGTCATAATCTTGTCTCCCCTTTTGCTGACATTGCCTGACAAGCCTGCAAAGCTAATCATTTTCTCACCATTGCAAGTCACATGATTGTGTTGCCTTACGCTTGCTGGATTGCATACTACCTATACCATATATACTACACATGTACTCCTACTACTAGAACATAATAATTATTATTATCTTTGTTGTTTTTATCACACCTGCATGTACATGTAGAACTAAACACCCACGTGTTCCCATTTGTGTGATTAGGAGGCCAGTGCAACTAAGTAAGTCTTGTGTCTCAGCCAAGAGGGACAGAAGACACCGAAATAGCAAGCCGAACTTGACTTGGTCGAGCTGAAACCTTGGCTGAAACCTTGGAATTCGATCAAAAAATGGGCAAAATTCAGAAAAAATGCAAAAATGCAAAATGTACCCCAAAATGCAAAAAAAATTCAGAACATTTTTCGGACAGGCCTAGCTGCCGGCCGCTGTTGTGCCAAGACCCATTGGCGCATGGTGTGTATACTCCAAATCTACATGTATGATGATGGGTCACTGCTGACGTTTGTGCTCTTGGACAGTGCAACGCTGCATGAAGTATCACTATCAGTGGACCGTATGCGTGTTAAAACAAAATGGCGTCACGATTTATTGAAAGTGGTATAGTTGGTGGTACGAGTGTTCAAAACCATTTGAACTTCATACTGTTCGTCTTCTTTTTGACATGCTCTCTTTCCATCGTCCTTAGCTTTTGTTTGTTGAGAGCTGTTTTGGCTTTCTCCTATACCTCTGGGGGTTGCCAAGTGATGGTTTTGAGAGGCTGGTGATGGCTGTGAGCGAGAGTTTGCCGATCGGCGTCGTCCTCGCTATAGCGATGAAAATACTAGTTACTGCGCACCTGGCAGATATCACAACACGTCGGAGCGTCCAGGAGCAAAGGAATCTTGGGTTTTCACTGGAATCTAGTTCCTCCAGCATCGTGTAGCCCACCGTCGGTGAATGGCGGTCCAGAAAGGTCGAACCTGGTCTTCTGCAGCATCTCGCAGCCCTGCGAGGCACACTGAATACGCCTGTCATGTATTCTACAAATAAAAATCACGAAGTAGTGGACTTTACAGTGATGAGTCTATCCTGTATGCTGCAAAAGACGCAGGAAATGTGACTGGTGTCCGTACACTGGACGCCAATAACATCCCAGTCTTCTCCTGCAGGATCTGTTTGACATTGACATACCGGTATGCAGTGGGTCGACATTGGCCTGGTTTGGCAGCTATCTGCCTGGTTTGATGTAGCAGGTTTGCATTGGCGCGTCGTCCAGTCCGACATTTTCTTGTAACTGTGGAGTACCGGCAGGGTTTGAGAGGTTGCTCGTGCTGTGAACACATCTCTACTGCCTGTCTCGTCCTGGAAGTGCCGTCTCGCCGCTTCCATGCTCTACAGTCACGCCGTTATTTCGCTTTGTTTCGTGGTGCAGCTCAAAACCTGCCCAAACAACTGTGAGCTCGCAACATGGTATGGACAAATTGCACCACTAATGCTGGTTAACTAAAACCGAGATAGTCGAGTAAGCGAGTCACTCCCTGGGCCATGGCAAGATCTGTTCAGCGCGGGCTATTCCAACCTCCAAGTGCATAGTCACCGATCGATCCATGCGATGGTGGTTGACCTACAAAGAGCCAAGGTCTACGAGTACTACTATTGGATGCTGTCTGCATGCAGTCAACAAAATCAAAGTACCTCAGTATGCCCCAGAATAGGGCATGTGCATCTATAGCATGACACAACAGGGATTCTGGCGGCACCTGTCAAACAAGCAGTAGCGACTAGTGCCAGCTACCTATTGGAGGCTAGCCGCTACAGTCTGTCACTGGAGATAATTATTATATTCACTGTTTAGACTGAGCACAATCAATGATGCCCAATCAATCTGCCCAATGTGTGTTCTGTTCCACCTAATTATAACGTCCCATCGCATCAACCCTACTACACGCACATGTCGTCACTCTAGCACGACTTGTGTTATTATTGTTTATTTTGATTCGCACGATAAATAGAGCACAATAAACGTTAACTTGACCGAAGGTTAAAGGTGACTGCAGATAGAGGAACACATCGAGGTACAGGTACCGGCATCAATACAGTATCAGAGAGAAACAAACAAAAATGAGAGGTACGCAGAAAAAACTCTCGTAAGCCCAAGGGGAAGTGGTTGATGAGGGATGAATGCACTCTCCACGCTCATCTACACTGTTCGTGGAAATGCACACATACATACAATAATATACAACATAGCAATAGCATGCACAGAACCGAACAATTTCATGTTCACACATGCAAGCACAGACCTGAACATTAGTACCAAAAGCCGATACAGACAATATCCCCATACACACAGACGGACACACACACACACACACACACACACACACACACACAATGTCCCATGTATGCGCCCGTGGCAAGAAAAGCACGCAAATCTACAAATGCACTGGATGTGAACCCACAGATTTTCTCTTATAGCAACGATAGCGGATCTGATTCTGAATGAAACACACACACAATACAATCATTGAATGCCCATCCGCAGATGATGGCAGGTCCTGAAAGAACAGGCAGTGTTCCAGTGATGGGGAACAGAACTTCGAGTGGCGAGTGAGGTATACACACACACACACACGTGTGTGCGCGGGCACACACTAAAGTATTCAGAAATAGAATCGACATCGTAGTATTCATTGGTTGGGGAATGGAAAGGAAAATAAAACATTGCTGTAGGTTATTGTTGTAAGGACACTGGGAGCACAACAGAAAGGTAAGCAACTTGCTTTGAAGCAAAGAAAGTTATTATTCCACGGATCTCAGAAGGAAGGAACGTTCCAGAATGCTGCACTGGCAACAGGCGGCCTGCATGTGCGCGGCCCCTGCAGTCGGTCCAGCTGCCGGCCTTGCAGTGCTGAAAAGAATGTGCAGTACAGCATGTCACATAGTATCGCAGCCTGGACAAATAGGCGCTGGGAAGTCCTAGTTATGTGCTCACCTACACCACGATGCACCAATCTTCTGAGCTACTTTGGCAACAACTTTGTCCACTTGAGACTCCCATGGGCTGAGCCAGTTGTTGAGGGCTGCAACAAGGTGGACGGCAATGACCGCTGATGGCAAGGCAATCCATGACACACAGTCACTAGGGCATCGTCAACATGGCACTGAGGCTGGATCGATAAAATCAACCTTTAGGCTACCGCGGGGTTGACAACGAGGCCGCTGTCTCGAAGCTAGTCAGTCAGCCTGGTCACCGCCATTGACGAACCAGTCGCCACCACCAGCAGTGGCGGTAGGTTGTGACCAGTGTGGTGCAATATTGTCAGCAAATTCAGTACTCAGGATAAGATGAGTGACAAAGGGAACGTTGTGTTTGATAATATTGAAGTGAACAGGGATGATCACAAACCCTGCGCGTACTCCACCGTGAGTTACAAGAAAATTCCGGACTGGACGACGAGCAAACACCAACCTGCTACATCCAACCAGGCAGATACTATTAGGATAGCTGCCAAACCAGGTCAATGCCGACCTACTGCATAATGTCAATGTCAAACAGATCCTGCAGGAGAAGACTGGGGTGTTGGCGTCCAGTCACTGAGTGTACAGACACCAGTCACATTTCCTGCGTCTTTTGCAGCATACAGGATAGACTCATCACTGTAAAGTCCACTACTTCTTGATTTTTATTTGTAGAATACATGACAGGCGTATTCAGTGTGTCTCGCAGGACTGCGAGATGCTGCAGAAGACCAGGTTCGACCTTTCTGGACCGCCATTCACCGACGGTGGGCTACACGATGCTGGAGGAACTAGATTCCAGTGAAAACCCAAGATTCCTTTGCTCCTGGACGCTCCGACGTGTTGTGATATCTGCCAGGTGCGCAGTAACTAGTATTTTCATCGCTATAGCGAGGACGACGCCGATCGGCAAACTCTCGCTCACAGCCATCACCAGCCTCTCAAAACCATCACTTGGCATCCCCCAGAGGTATAGGAGAAAGCCAAAACAGCTCTCAACAAACAAAAGCTAAGGACGATGGAAAGAGAGCATGTCAAAAAGAAGACGAACAGTATGAAGTTCAAATGGTTTTGAACACTCGTACCACCAACTATACCACTTTCAATAAATCGTGACGCCATTTTGTTTTAACATGAATATCGCGGGTTGTGGCTCCACAATCGCTGAGAACGCTAGTGTGCGTCCATGGAATATTAAAACACAATACTCAATAGGCGCGGCGCAGCTAACGCCCACTTGGATGAATCGGACGACAGTGGTGGCGAGTGAGTTCTCCTTCCTCGGTGAACACTGCTGGTCACCCTGTTTGATGATCCACCAAACACCATCGGCGCAGGCCGCGTTTTTCGGAACCAGCGATTTGTTCGTCCACCAAATTAATGTTTCTCACCCCTCACTTGAACACTCTGTAGAGCTGTCGCTGTCGTGTGTAAGCCGAGTACAGTATACTCCAGTAGTGTTTCTCCAAAAATAAAGTCAGCCGTGCCATTACAAGCAATCATTACTAGGCATTACATGTACCTGATTACTGAGACTCAGTGAGAGGCACTGGAGTACAGAGTCACTCTCACAACAGTCAGTCAGTGGCACAGGCACAGACTGCATGCCAATGATGCCATGCGATCCTGCGATCGTCGACAGCTACAGGCGCTAGGTACTACTACTAGATAAGCTTGGCCGTGCATGGCCTTTTTTTTTTGTCTGTGTCGCTAGCGCTGTGACCCTGGTGACGGCCCGGACAGTCGGTAGACTGGTACTAGAGCACGGCTGTTTTTTTGAGCGATTTCACGCTACTTAACAATATGGCCGCCGAAAGTCTCGATTGGGCTTCAATGGCAAGAATATTTGAATTTTCAAATCGTCAGAACACGAGTAGGCCATGGTTTCCACTGGATTTTGGAGACTAGTCAGCCCGGACAGCCCGGGGAACACACTGATCATCTGCGTCTTGTTTCAAGCTTTCCGCTCGTACCTCACATGACTGCCTTTCCTTCAAGAAACATTTGTTCTGTGTCGTGCGACTTTGGCTTCGTTCGGGAATACTCCTTGTGTCGTCGCTGACAAACTCGGCTCCGAGAAGCCCTTCCCGATTTCTTCCCAGCTTAGATCGATTTTTTCCCAGGTAGAGGACTATCCTCTGGTTGTCTTCCCCAAGTGTCATTACAATACGTGCGTGAACTTCTAAATACGCGCGACGAGTCAGTAGCCTGTTTTCTCTTGATTTGGAAGAATGAATGGTGTGGCCCTTTAGTTGCTGTTGAGTGTAGAAGGCTGCTTCCTGCTGTAAATTGCTTAGTCGGCATGTGGGATATCGTAGAAGAAGACAGCAGCCGGCCAAGTGAGCTTGAAATTGTGATATCTACCCTATTGTGCGTTGAACGATTACGAAATGTCTAACTTGAATGTTGTACACGCGAGCACGCCAAGCAGAGGCTGACAATCACTGGCGAGATCAATCTCCAGACTGCCAGGAGTACTTCGAGCAAGTTTGAAGCGGAAAGACAGCTAACTGGGCTGGCCAGGACGCCTTTCCACCCTCTTTCTCTCTCAAATTGCCGAAATGTCGAGTATCTCGCTCGAGCGCTTTCAAGACTTTTCTCTTGGTTTCGCGTCCCAAATCGTGGAACTACACGAGGATCGACATGAGTTTCTTCCAAAAACGCAAACTCATCGCGTATTTGTACTATTCGCACAATATTACATAAATCGCACCGAACAACGCCATATTGATAAGTGCCTGCACGTGAACAGCCGTGAGAGGT
>NW_027044557.1:0-1000 GCF_964019385.1 Sycon ciliatum | reverse complement strand
TTTGACAAGTAGTAATTTTGTTAGCGAAGATCTGTATCCAAAGGTGATAGAGGAAAATTCTCACCACGTTCTGCCATGCCGTTTAGCTATCCTAATCAAAAATTTCCGTATCCAGGCAACACTAACTACCGAGCATTTTTCTGATTTTAAGCTACAAAATGGCATCAGGGAACTTTCACAAGACAAGTTTGCTTGCAGGAAATCACTATAATTATATATTAAGTCCACTGAGTCTGCTATATTATGTTCCTCAGTAACAGGCGACCACCGCTTCCTATGCATTGCCCGGATATTGGGGAGGTGTACATGCATGTAATGTGGTATACCTGTTTCGACCCGGCGGCGCCCATAGTGCAGAGGACATGCTGATGAAGGCAACAGAAGGATTCCAGCTTTCTTCTCACAGGTCACTCTAGAAGAGTGTTCACACATGTTAGAGGAACAATGCGACGTACATGTATATGTGTCCATTTCATCCCTTTTTCCGGACAATTTCCAACAACCCTCCCCCCAAAAAAAATCTCCTTGAGTGTAATTGCCAAGAATGAATTAACTTCATGTACGACTATGTCCATATTTGATCGCCAGTATAGTGTAGTTCCTTGCAGCATGCAATCACCTGTACCACTGATTTGCTCGCCGGGATTATTGTTCACATGGCCTACAGTCCTCAGAGGCATTGAGCATGGAGAACCCTTCATACTAAGTAAACGAACACTAGTGGTATCTGTTGTAAGATTAGTGTCCGTCTCTGTTATTTCTGCCACAGACACCTTCACGACAACAAACTTTCGAGCCTGCCTGTAGGCATTTTCAGGGACCTAACAAGCCTTCAATATCTGTAGGTATTTCAGACCTTAAGGCACCCTCTCCTACCCACTTCCAGCTCCCACCCAGCTGGCTTACAATGGGCGCTTTCGATTACACGTTTACACCATTCTGGAACTGTTTTTTAATGCTGGAATGACCAGAATGAGCGGATTCCGGCCTTGTAAACGAA
>NW_027044556.1:0-1000 GCF_964019385.1 Sycon ciliatum | reverse complement strand
CTCTCTCTCTCTCTCTCCTCTCTCTCTCTCTCTCTCTCTCTCTCTCTCTCTCTCTCTCTCTCTCTCTCTCTCTCCTCTCTCTCTCTCTCTCTCTCTCTCTCTCTCTCTCTCTCTCTCTCTCTCTCTCCTCTCTCTCTCTCTCTCCTCTCTCTCTCTCTCTCTCTCTCTCTCTCTCTCTCTCTCTCTCTCTCTCTCTCTCTCTCTCTCTCTCTCTCTCTCTCTCTCTCCTCTCTCTCTCTCTCTCTCTCTCTCTCTCTCTCTCTCTCTCTCTCTCTCTCTCTCTCTCTCTCTCTCTCTCTCTCTCTCTCTCTCTCTCTCTCTCTCTCTCTCTCTCTCTCTCTCTCTCTCTCTCTCTCTCTCTCTCTCTCTCTCTCTCTCTCTCTCTCTCTCTCTCTCTCTCTCTCTCTCTCTCTCTCTCTCTCTCTCTCTCTCTCTCTCTCTCTCTCTCTCTCTCTCTCTCTCTCTCTCTCTCTCTCTCTCTCTCTCTCTCTCTCTCTCTCTCACTCATATATATATATATACGTAGCTGCTGTTTGCATTACGCAGAGCTCACTGACTTGTCAGATTGAGCACTCTGGCAAGGTACGTTCGGGCCTGATTGCTGTCCGCAGATTGAGTATATATATACGTATATATACTCAATCTGCGGACAGGAACTGTTTCGTCCTTTGTGGACTCGTCAGCGCAGCACAGAGGAAATGAGGCCGGACCTGATAGCAATGGAAATAAAAATTTCCGTATATATAATACGAAAAGTTGCCTGACGATTGAAAAACTCAAGAAACTCGGAGTAGCAACGGATTGTGTTTTCTTGGTGAGGACCGCTTCCATTGTATATATATAATATGTACTGATGAGGCCTTTATGGCCGAAACAGGCCGAAACAGCTTGCTGTCTACAGCATTGGGTATATATATATATTTAAATAAAGACGTAGGCGAACAAAATTTATATACACACAACAACAAGGTTGTCAATTTCATAATACTAAAAGCTTTTC
>NW_027044555.1:0-5000 GCF_964019385.1 Sycon ciliatum | reverse complement strand
AGAGAGAGAGGAGAGAGAGAGAGAGAGAAAGAGAGAGAGAGAGAGAGAGAGAGAGAGAGAGAGAGAGAGAAAAAGAGAGAGAGAGAGAGAGAGAGAGAGAGAGAGCGAGAGATAGTGAGAGAGAGAGAGAGTGTGAGGGAGAGAGAGAGAGAGAGAGGGAGAGAGAGAGAGAGAGAGAGTGAGGGAGGGAGGGAGAGAGAGAGAGAAGGGCGGGTGAGTTTCGGGAGGGAAGAGAAACGGAGACGATAGGTGGATCAGGTGGGGTTGAAGGGGGGGGGGGATGAAGATAGACAGAATACGGAAGAGGATACTAATTCGGCGCAAGGCTGGTATAGACTTCGATGGATCTATTTAGAACCTTTTTCTTGCTCCTCACCATTTTCATCCACACTCTGTGACTCTGATCTACCATCACTATCATAATTGCCACCGTCCACACCTGTTCGGGTTCGCCGCCGTACGCTTGTGGTTGCCATGTCACCTGGCCTGGGTAAATCTGTAGGAAATACAGAAGAAGAGGACAAGGCCAACCAGAATTCATTTGTTGTTTCGGGTCACCCGACCGACCGTAATTTTTCACCCGACTGCAAAATGTTTTTTTATCGCGTTCATGACTATTGTGTACATTACTCTGCGCACACACGATCCGAATGGTTTACGAAAACAGCAAGGGCAAGGAATGCGTCTGAAAGAGACTCAGACTCAGGCATGGGCTTCAAACATTCTCTTATCTCAATTTCGCTTCCACAGAGCATTGTTCACAGCAACCACGGATGAAATAGAACATGTTCTAACATTGCCAGCGGCGTGTGCCTCCGTGTTGGACGGGACAAAACTTTCTGCTGACGGTAGAGCTTTTCGCGTCGAAAACTTCCAGATTGTAACTGAAGGTATTACACTACATCATGCATTTCAGAGCAGGTTTCTGGGTGGCCCAATATAAAAATGTCATATGCGCAAAAGAGAATTCACAAATTGTTGCATGGATGTTTGTTTTGTTCATGTATGATGACGGGGGGGGGGGGGGGGGGGGGGGATACATGTTTTACTATTGCTGAACGTTAGTGCATGCATTTGGATCTGTGGGCATTCAACTGAACCTCGATTTTGTTGTCATGAAGACAACACAGACGAGCAACATGCTTTCTGGTTGCCCATAGAAACTGACTAGTGGAAGCCATAACAATCATTAGAATGCAGTGAGTGCTGATTTACTAAGATGTATATTGTTGCTTCATTGGCCAGAATGAGTTTGAAAGATACGTTCAGCCAATATTATAGGCCTCTCCACGAGGGACATGCGAATCATATTCATCAACATGATCATCTTCATTATTGAGCAATACCGTAAAATTCTGTTAATAAGCCCCGGGCGTATACTTTGCAGAGCGTCAAAAAACGGGCGTATATTTGGGCGTGGGCTTATTTTAGGGCATGGGCGTTATTTCGGACGCAATCTGCTGAAGATCAATCTATCAGCAACCCACTAGTTTCAGTGAACCACCATTCACACTGAGCGCGGTACAGGTACATCAAACCACAGCTGGAAATGTGGTCGTACCCAAGAATGTAGCGATAAATTACAGATTTGATAGGTAAACCACTTGCTATGGTAAGTACAAGGCACAACACTTTACGCCCTGGGCTTATTTCGGGGATGGGCGCTAAAACGGACTTGAAGTGTACACCGCCTAAAACTGGGCTTATTATCGGACATGGGCGTTATTTGGGGTGGGCTTATTCACGGAATTTTACGGTAGTATTAATACCGTAACTTGCCTAGACATGGTCGATCCTTCTCTGGTAGCTGGTTCAACATCTGGTGCACTCGGGTTTGGTAGCCCATTTCGGCAATGACGTGACACAAGCGTTTGTATCCATGCAGTTCATCGGCCGAGATGATTTGAATCAGCTTCTTGTTGTGCGCCTCCGGACCTTCCCGCTTCAAAATATTTTCTAGGTTTGCGACGATGGCAAAAGTGCGCAGTAGCTGGTTTTGCTGTGCCGCCTCCCTGAACATGTCGGCATCCACAGTCAGCAACCACGGATGTATGTCAGCAATGAACTCAGGCGAGTCAAACGGATTGCCTGTGGCAGCTAAACCAAACAACACATGAACACACGCGCATGAGCGCACACACACACACACACACACACACACACACAGAAGCAGAGGGAAAAACACTACTCAACGTGACCCGAACTATTCTGGAGTTGAAATCTATGATTGTAGCATTGAGTTTCTCAACCATGACTACACACTAGGGCTCAAACGGTCACGGTTTTACCCCTGACATTTAACTGCTAAGCTAACGGTCGGTTAACCGGTTATAACCTATAAGCCACGGCAATCCTGCGGACTCTTTTTTAACCGTATATTTGACTATACTCATTCAAAAAATGTACCCTATTCAGTACAACCCACACTTGTACATTCTCTTGCATGCTCATTCATACATACTCTCACACCAAGAGACCAGATATGACCGAGTTGACAGCCCAGAAATTGCGTACGCGTGCGAAAGCCCGCGAAAGTGCACACTTTGCAACGACCTGATACTTGAAAAATTGATTGAAAAGTTACTGCGTAACCGTTATCTTTATCGGTTAACCGTTAATTCTTCGTAACCGGTCTGCAACCGGTTAATCGGACTAACCGTTTGAGCCCTACTACACACATTACAGAATAGCCATATAGCCACGACACATCAGTAGAAACCATCGTAACAGTAGCAGTTCTATTTGTAGTGAGACTGCCAAAGTATGAGAAATGTACTCCTCAAACACCAGTTCTACCATTGAACCTGGTGATACCCATTCAACCCCCCCCCCCCATCCAACTCCACCCCCATCCCACTCCACCCCCCCCCCCCCATCCCACTCCACCCCCCCCCCCCACCCCACCCCACCCCCAATCACCACCACCACTTTCACTCCCCCCCCCCCACACCCACCACCACCACAACTTCCACTGACACTCTCATCACAATCACTGTAATATCCATCACCACTCCCGTAAGCACAATAGAGGCATAGAGGCGCTACAGATTTTTTATACGTCGTTTTCGAGCAGTGAAATATTCCGGAGTACGGAACTTATATTTTTGCCGTCATTGCCTAGGTTACGAACGCAAACACGTCATACTCCCGCGCTGTGCCTTTTATTTTGAAAATGTGTACCGAAATCGAAACTTCCCGTGGAAAATAGATGTTTCTCGTACCAAATTTGTACTCGAAAAATCTTTCTGCACTCGATGACGCAAAATCTCCGTGCGAAACATGGTTCGTATGAAAGCCAGTCCACTCGGATTCTCCGTGCCGAAAAAATCGTATGAAACATGCCTCGAAAATAACCGTAGCGTCCGTACGAATTTTGGCATGGAAAAGCGTACCACGGAAGCTCTCTACTCACTCACATATCCAACACCGCTCGCATAGCAACAACTGATCTCATTGCTACTACTGCCCTCATCACCACCATTGCAACCATCAGCAGATGCAACAGCCAAGTCAGTAAAGATAAATTTACTTTACCCTAATTCAACAAATAGAACAGTGATCCAGTTTTCGGAACTAAAATCCAGGCTGATGTGTACCAGGTAGTCATGGCAACTAGGGGTACAGCATGAGACAATAGGACTTTTAAAACAGTGCTGTGCTTTAACCCCGGACTTTGAGCTACTACGTAACACGTGGTCTCTGCATGGCACGTTGAACATCCCTGGCTTGACACGCGCACCCAACCGCAGCCCAGACCAGCGGTGCCATAGGCGAGCATGCGCGAATCGACACTGCCCCGAGGGCAGCTCTCGGGGCAGCTGGATCGTGCACCCTCGGAGCGAAGCCAGCACTGGTTGGCGTTATAGTTGCCTGTGTCGGCTCTCTCTCAATGCTACGACTTCCTGATGTATACAAAACAGTGTCCAGGCGGCAGTACTATATGCTTGTAGAATGCTTCTGTTTCCATTTGCCACACCTGCATCTGCCACATCCACTGAAAAGAAGAGAATACATTTTAGCAACCGTGAATAACTTACTAGGCACGATATTATTTCCCATCTTCGTACCCCGGCCAGGAGGTATCCTTGTGGAGAATGTCCTACACAGCAGCTGCAATAAGAAAACACAACGAACAGAGCGACAAGTGAGCAGCTCAATGCCTTGAAATACGGTAGGGTGGGGTGGGGGCACTAGGCAATAGCAGCAAAAGCAGTGGATATGGGGATGGACCAGCTTAAACTGACCAAGTGCTCCCTTGCCGGCCAAGTACTTGAAGAAGTACTGACAGTGATTTTCGAGATCATCGATGCAAAATCTCGGGATTTGCCTCATTTTCTCGGCATATGTAAATTTTTCCACATTTACATGTACACATGTACACGTATACATGTATGTACTTTCAACTGTTTATGGTGACGTCATTGATCAGATAATGATGTAAAGTACATATTTTACAAATGTTATAAACTCACATCTCGTTTATGTGTGCGGTACCGGACTGGGCACGGCTTGTAACTTCGAAAAATGTCTGTAACTCTTAATCACATACATTTTGATAGGGATATGGCATAGATATGGTATGTGAGCTCATTATTTCGGGAGGCCACCCAAAAATGCGGGATAATCCCGAATAAAAATTGGGAAACTTGGCAGGTATATGTTCCATCATCACCACCACTCCTGCGCCCCAGGTGATTGTAGACACTGGTTATTGAGCTACCATTGTCAGAACAGCCATGCGCAAAAAAGAAGTGAATGTTCACACTGCGCCAGTGTAACGTCATCGCCTTATCAAAGCATTAGGGGTGCGACGGGAGACTTTATTTATTTCCGTCGCAAACCCCATTCAGTATGCATGTACATGAATATGTAGACAATGCGGCACAATGAAATCCAATCGTGTCACTCAAGTTTGCGCCTTGCACCATTTCACGGCCCAGTGTTCATTGGTCTCGACCCGTGCAACGCCCGGCGCGTACTTTAGTGACGCGCCTAGATTT
>NW_027044554.1:0-18296 GCF_964019385.1 Sycon ciliatum | reverse complement strand
GCTTTGAAGTCTGGATGCACATGTGATGCTAACAAGCTCCCCGTTGTTACTTCCAGCAGCTTCACTTTCCCTGCGACAGCGGCTATCAACCTCTCTCTCCATCGTCAACAATTATCACAGATTCAACATTCTACATTTATCAGCACTGCACAGGGTGAATATGTCTCGAGACGAATTTAGCGGATCAACAACGCTTCGCTGGAGATAAATTCTCCTCTAGAGGACCTTCAGGGTACCTGGAAGGGTATAGAAGATGGGATCGCTCACGACGTTGAGAGAACATAGAAAACAACCTCCTCTTCGATTGAAAATTGGCCAAAAAGTATGTGAAATGTATGTGCGCAGATGCATTTCCACTGGCAAGCTAATCCCTCATTACGTCATCAGCGCTCGCTCGGCGAAATTCAAAAGTCGTCTTCCTGCTCGACTCGATCGCTTCTGGAGACTCGTTCTTGTCGAGGGGTCTTCTCTTTGACCTACCTTCGTCTAGGCATCGAAAACTCGGCGTCGAAAATGAAGCCGGAGTTACGCTTTGGTGCGAATGAACCCTGCAATAGTATTGGCAATAGGCTGCATGCATTGACAAAGTGACAGTGCAGCTAGTGAGTCTGTCGAGTTGTCGTAGCACCGCCACCAGTCAATGTATGTACTACCAGTCCAACAAAACATTCATGTACATCTACATACAACAGGGGTTTAGATTTTAGAAGCACTCGCTAGCGCTAGTACATGTACAGTCCCGTATCGCCTATAACGTTGGCGGCTATAGTAATATACCGGATTTAGAACGAGGTCTGTCTCGTTGTCCAGGAAACGACCAATCAGCGACATTCCCGCCAAGGGCCTTATCAGAGTTTAAAGCCCGCTCAATCGTTATTTTACTACTCTTGATGACGCGTCGAGGGCCTTGGATTAGTTTAAAGCCCGCTGAATATACTCTAAACTGGTGCGTACAACTCCCTGTATGCATAATAGTACGGTGCAGATAATGAACTCTGCATAACGTGTACGGTGTACTACTAAAAGCTACGCAATTCAGAAGTGTGTACGGTTTTTGCTTCCCGTATTCTTTCATCTGTACGAATTTTCTTTGTCAACAGCTTGCGGAAACCTATAAAAAGCGAGGATCAAAGTCATTAGAGTTATCGACAAGGGGCTCTCAATGCCCCTAAATAGCTCCACAAGCTACATACATGTATATGAATAAGAATGAAGCTCGCAATAAGAGCCCAGCATTTCATTTGCTTCCATTCTACTTTTAGTAGTTCTAAGTGGTGCTGAGTTACCATAACTTACCAGAAGAAAATATTCTTTCATACCACACCAAGTCTCTCTGCACACAAACCACAAAACTACCCAATATAGTGGTACACAAGCATAATGGAAGTGAGATAATGCATGTAACCTCGTTCTAAAATAGTTAGTGCATGGCAGGGAGGGTCTTATGACTTGTTTGTGCCCTTCAGGTTAGCCCTCGGGCCTACGGCCCTCAGGCTAACCTGTCGGGCACTAACAAGCCATAAGGCCCTCCCTGCCATGCACTAACCTATAAATAGTGATCAATTTCTCAAATTCATTTTCATTTGCCATAACTAAGTATACACAGTTATCGCGTATATAGTAATAATCGTCTATAGTAATATATCGCCTATAGTGATCAAATTCATATTTCAAAAGACCTTTATTACATTATTTTTGCATCGGTTATAGTGATTGATGTAAAATCAAGTGATGGCAGAGGAGAACAGGGTGTTACTTCTTCGTGAAGAACTTGTGCAGTGAGTGTTGTTTGGTGAGTTCAGCACGTACAAGTTGCCAAAATATGCCTCCATCATGAGGAAATGCTGATTTTGTGTGTCAGGAGCTACAGCCAGCAACATGACATTGTCATGTATGTAGTGAGTATGTGCACGGCGCGCTGAGTCGTTTGACACCCCACTCGCATACATTCCATGCAGTATCGGTCATAGTAATAATTATCGCTTAGGGGCCGTCCGTAAATATCGATGTTTTTTTAGAGACGATATTGGTGCGTCTGGGGGGGAGGGGGTTTGAGCCATGTGCGTCTTTTCGAGCATCAGAAAAATATCGATGTAAATATCTGAAGTTTCGCCGATCCCTGCACGCGGACGTCTAAATGGCTATACAAGAAATGTGAAACCAGCTTCCGTTCGCGGAGCTAAAACTCGCGACACAAGAACAAAATCAAAAATTGGAAGCTGTACGCCCATGGCGAATTTCAAGAGCAAAAGAATGAGCTATTGATTGTGGAAATCGGCCGAACGATGCCTGCAGGAGACCTTTTTCAAGACGTAGAGGCAGTGCGAACAAACACGGACGAACTCCACAAGAGTTTCCAGTCTTCACTGTCTGAACAAGGATTTGAAAAAATTTTTAAAAGCCCGAGCGTAGCCGCTTTGGCTACACCAGTACACGATGGCTGTGCATGTGAGCACTGCAGCGCCAACCCGGTTCGCTCCCCCCCCCCCCCCCCCAGGCGATGCAGCTATTGCGTGAGTGCGGCGGGATTTTCACGCCTACACCGGACCCTCAACATCCTGGGCACTTCATGAGCATCCAAAAAATTGATTCCATGATCTAGATGTACATGTGCGTCTTCTGGGGGGAGGGAGGGGGGTCAAGGGAGAGAAGCACCAATATCGTCTCTAAAAAAAACATCGATATTTACGGACGGCCCTTATAGTGATAAAATGCTCAAAATCAAACACCAACGCTATAGGCGATACTGACTGTACTGGGCACACACCCCATGTCCATGGCCCATACTACTAGTACTAGCACATGCTCGAGCTCAGCTCACGATCACGTAGATCTACAACGCGCCTAGGCCAGGGTGGTTCATATTATACCCCGAAATACCTCTTCGGCGGGATCGGAGTCAGTCTTGCGAAAGCCTAATTTTAGGCTTTTGTGTAAAAGAGCACAAAAGGCGGGTACTTCGAACAAGAAACTCTTCCAAACTCCCCGACATGACTCTTGCACAAGAAACACCTCCTGCCTGTTCACTGTTGTCGCCATTTCAGAACTCAGGAAACGCACGGAGCACCCTAGCCTAGGCTCGTAATACAAGCGAAAGGCTAAAAAGTAGGGGTGAAAGTTGGCACTGAGATCCCGAGTTCGAGTACTCTGATTTTCTCCGATCGAATATTCGAGTATTCGAGTATTCTTCATCATCTAAAAATTGCACACCAAGGGCCTTAAAATCACATGATACAACCCTGATCGAAGCGAGTAGCAGTCATTTTTCTCGGGTATATTGGTTGGTGGGTCATTTGGGCTCTCTCTACTCGTGAACAAATGTTCACCACACAGTCTGCACATCAATATCTGCCGACTGCTGCTCTGAAACTGCAGATATCGTGGTGAATGCATGTACCATGTATGAACGAGTACTCTGATTTATTCAGAGTACGATTATTTTTGAAAAAACCGAGCGAGTACTCGAGTATTCGGTATAATTGGGAGTCGTAAAAAAATGGGCTTTTACGACTCCCTGGTCCTACCCCAGACCCTTGCCAAACCAACGTACAACCGCCATGTGATCTTCAACGATGACCTGGTCGGGGTACAAAGTAACAGGACAAAGGTCGTCCTCAACAAGCCCATATATGTTGGGATGTCGATTTTGGATCTCTCAAAGACACTCATGTATGACTTTTACTATACAATCACCTGAAAGCGATGTATGGCTCTGATGTGAGACTCTTGTACACCGATACAGACAGCTTGGTTCTTCATTTCTTTACTGATAATCTGTTTGATGACATGAGTGAGTTTCTTGAGAAGTATGATACAAGCAATTATGATCAATCACATCCGTTATATTCCGAGAAAAACAAGAAAATTGTTGGCCTGTTCAAAGATGAACTCGGTGGAAAACTGATCACTGAGTTTGTGGGACTTCGTTCCAAGATGTACAGTTACTCTGGTGAGGAAAGTGGAAAAAGAGCAAAGGGGGTGAAAACAGCAGTGCTCAAGAAAACTATCACACATGATGATTTCCGAAATTGTCTCTTGGATCAATCCGTGTTCCATCGAGAAATGACAACACTCCGGAGTCATAGACACGTCGTTTTCGAAGAAACGGTTAATAAGATAGCCTTATCACCATTGGACACAAAACGATACATCACAGAAGATGGATGTAGCACGTTAGCGTTCGGACACCATGAAATACCAAGATATCTGGCTGAGGAGGGGTTTGATAGTAGCATTTCATTCATGAGTTATGCTCCGGATATGATGAAGCAGTTCGTCCAGTGATCATGAGAAACAAAAAAAGGAAAAAAAAGGAAAAAGAAAGAAAGACATTTTTTTTACTTTTCTTACACTTTCAATTCTCTAGTTCTCCCATATGGCATCAAGTCTTTGTTGTGACTTTTTACACTTTGGAATGAATGGTTTGATCTTGATCACATCATCTTCATCATCAATGAGTTTCGAAAGTAGGAATGGATAACTCACTTTGACTTTTTCTCTTTATTTGCTACTTCCTTGATCCTCTGAATTTTATCAACAAGATTGTTGAATGAGGTTTTGCTAAGATATTTTTGTAAACCAACCTTGTTCAGGGTTATCTCCAACCTTGTTTCGATTCCTGTTCTGGTTTTGGATTTTTCTATTTCTTCGAAGAAAGATGTGGTATCATACAGATCATTTTTCTTCATCTCATACACCTCAAGATCCTCTTGAGTTACTTCATTTTCCAAAATCATCAATTCTATATCTGTAGGAAACCATTCCTGGTTTCTATAGTCAATGTAGTCCGCTATCATCTTATCTTTCCTGGTAGAGTGTTCATCATCTATCCATGTATCCATCACTTCTTCTTCTTTGTTTGTGGAGTAGTCGTCATCAAACCACGCATCCATGATTTCACTTCCAAAAAATTTTTTTTTTGCTTTTTGTTTTTGTGGTTTGTTTGACTATTTTTACAAATCGTTTGCTGAGAATTTCACTTCTTCTTTCTGGAAATGCTTTATAGCAACAACAACAAGTTTGAGACTGAGAGTGTCATCGGTCTTGTCTTTGTAAACCCACTTCAGGTGAACGATACCATTGACGGTGTCACCTTGCTTGATCTTGTTGGTTTTTGATGGTTTGTTATCCTTGTAGGCATGCAAGAAGCCAGACTAAGCACACGGAAAGAATAGACAACTAGCCATTGTGTCTCTCAGATTCTTCATCTGTAAAACCAGCTCAACAGCAGCATATGGCCAAGAGCATTACGCAATGCACTGTTACCATGACTGTGCACATCAGTACTACAGCCGTGATGTACAATGCATGACTACCACATTACCCCCCTTCCCTAAGAAAAAAAATTGTCTGCAAATGCAAACCTGTTTGAGAAAAAAAAAGGAGAGAAAAAAAGGAAAAAGAAAAAAAGGAGAAAATTGCCGACAAGAAAAGAACAATAAAATTGCAGAGGAAGCAAGCAAAGAATCAATTCAAAGCAACAAATTCGATACACCCTGACACTGACGGGTCAACTCACTGAAGATACATCAAACCTGTACCACGATACAAACAGAACAAACCAAACCAGCAACTAAATCGCAAATTGGCATAGTTATGCAACATGGTCAGTCAAAATGGAGATATTACATCAATGCACCAGCAGCTTTCTCAGTGAGCTTGACAGTGCGGCCAGCGCGAGTTACATAGCCCTCGCGATAGAGCGAGCCAGACTGGGCATCGGGCCGTGGTAGGCGTGATTGACGACGTGATTGGTCACTGGACTCGGGATGAATCTGAGCATCGGCCTCTTTGATCTCAGATTCCACTCCTGCTTCACACGGAGCAGTAGGCGTAGCAGGCGGCACATCTGCATTAGGTGCCGAGGATTTCACTTCTGACTCTGTAGCTGGCTGGGGATCTGGCGTCGGAACTGGCTGGAGATCCAAAGACCGAGAAGAGGTGGCAGTTGATGACGCAGGTGAAGCATGTTCTCGCACATGCTGCCGATTTCGGAGCAGTATCCGCCTGCCATCAGTGACGCCGACTTGTCTGCCATATTGCTCCACAACACGCCAAGGGGTAGTTGGGTCGGAATAGCCATCCTGCAAGACTACCATTGTGCCGGGACGCAGCATAGGCAACTGGCGGACACCGCGGCGACTATCATGCGAGACTGCCATGTCAGCTTTGGCGCGAATCTGATGAGAAGCATTCACAATGCGTGGGGTAGAATGGTGAGGTAGACGGGTGCGAACCATGCGACCGAAGAAAGCCTCATTGGGTGACATGCCCAGCATTCGGTGCACTGAGTTGCGAATATCAAAGAGAACTTGTTGCAAACGGCGTTGCAAAGACAGGGACGGTCGTAGAGATTGAATTCTCTCTTTGACGACTCGATGAAGACGTTCCACCATGCCATTAGATCTGGGGTAGCGTGGGCTTGATCGATTGTGCTGGATACCCAACCGCTGCAGGAACTGGGCCATTTCGGCTGAGGCAAACTGAGGGCCATTGTCGGACACCAACACGCTAGGCAGGCCGAACCTCGCGAACACTTCCATCAGCCGGTCAATGACAGCTGCGGTTGTGGTAGCTGACAAGGGAAGTAGCTCCGGATAGCGTGAACCGTAGTCGACGATGGATAATACTTGTTGACCCTCGATACACACCAGATCAACCGCCAGTTTCTGCCACACTCCTTCAATTTCTGATGGCAGCAGCTCTTGTGCGGGGTTTGTATGACGGCGCCAACACTCTGAACACTGCTCGGCGAACTTGTCGGCATCTTTAGACATGCCGGTCCACCATACTCGTCGTCGCAAAGCATCCTTGAATATGTCCCGACCTGGATGACCTTCATGGGCCAACTGCAGTACGGCATGTCGGAGAGCTTCTGGTATTACACAGCGGTTACCGAATAGCAGGATGCCGTCAATGGTCGTCAGCTGATCTCGGATAAGGTAGTATGGCTCTTCAGCGGGTGTGACTTGGGACCATGATTGCATCAAGACGCGCTGCTGTATGCTGCGCAACAGTGGGTCATCACTAGTCGCCTTGGCGATATCGTCGATATTGACTGGGCACTCTTCCAAGACCAGGCCAATGAACTCAGCCATAGAGCGAGCTTCTTCTGGTGAGGCAGTTGAGTCTTGGACAGGCGCTCTTGACAATGTGTCTTCACACACCATCTGCTTCCCAGGTGCATGTGACAAGGTGTACTGGTATGGCATGAGAGCGACCATCCAGCGCTGCAGCCGTGGTGGTACTTCGTCAAACGGCTTCTGGACGATTGAGATCAGGGGCTTGTGGTCGGTCACAACTTGAACAGATCTCCCCAGGACGTACTGTCGGAATCGAGTCAGAGAGAATACGATACCAAGCATCTCGCGCTCCAACTGGGAATAACGAGATTCAACATCGGACAATGAACGGCTGGCGCAGGTGACAGGTAACCAAGTGCCACTCTTGTCTTGCTGCCACAGAATAGCACCCAGACCAAGTGGAGATGCGTCACATGTTACCTTGGTTGGGACGTCCAAGGATGGCTTAAAGTACGCTAAGCACTCTAGCGACGAGGCCACGGCTGTCTTCGCATCGGTGAACGCGGCCGTCAGCTCATCATCAACGACGAATGGTTGTCGCTGAGCCAGTTTCCTCAGCGGCTCAGTTGTCTGTGAGAGCTGCGGTATGAATTTACCAAGGTACGTCACCATACCAAGGAAACGACGTACATCTGTCAACGTCTGCGGCAGCTGCAACTGTTGGATTGCCAGCAGCTTGTCACCGTCAGGACGCACACCATCCTTGCTCAGCCAGTGTCCCAAGTACTTGATTTCTGACTGGCGTACGCGACACTTCTCCCAGTTTAAGCGCAGGTTGGCTTCGCTCAAACGACGGAGTACGGCAGCCATGCGCTCGTCGTGTTCCTGTCGGTTGCGGGCATAGATGAGAATGTCATCAATATAGACAACGACTCCCGGTAGGCCGGCAAGGATGTCAGACACCACACGTTGAAATATCTCCGGTGCGCAAGCAATGCCAAACGGGAGTCTCTTGAATCTAAAGAGGCCCTTGTGAGTGGCGAAAGTGGTGAACGGACGAGATTCAGCGGCCAAAGGGAGCTGGTGAAAGCCAGATTCAGCATCCAGAACGGAGAACACTGTTGCACCGTCCAGCTGCGCATTGATTTCGTCAACGGTGGGAAGTAGGTGACGCTCCCGGACTACGCTCTTGTTTAGGACGCGGTAGTCCACGCAGAGACGCAAAGCACCGCTTGATTTCCTGACCGGCACCAACGGTGAGACCCACGGAGTAGCTTCTCGCACTGGCTCGATTATGTCATGCTTCACCAGACGATCCAACTCCTTGGCAATTTCATCCCGGATGCTGAAAGCGTGCCGACGGGGTGGGAGTGCTGTTGGAGTGGTGTCAGGGTCCACTGTGATAGAGATGGGCGTCACGTTCACCACATTGACTTCAGCAGAGGTCAGCAACTCCAGTTCGGAGATGACGTCCTGGCCATACAGGATTTGGCGGCCAGACGCGACTGGGACGACAAAACAACTACATACGATGCTGCGTGATCCAACAGAGACCGTCACATCAGCCATACCGAGTGTCGAGATGACGCCGCCATTGTACGCTTTCAAGATTCGATCACTCTTTCGCGTTGGCTGGACAACATCATCGGTTAGCACTGATCGGGTAGCACCGGTATCCAGTAGTCCTTCACAGGGACGGCCGTTGACGATCAGCGTCTTACGAAACAATTGCTGGTGCTGAGAAGTATCCACTGAGAATGCGTAATCACAGAAATAGTTGGCGTCATCCTCCTCCACCTGTTCGGATGTCATGCGCGCATTATCAGACTTGCGCGACAGGCATACTGTTGTAAAGTGGCCGACTTTCGAGCAGTTGCCACAAGTAGCATCCGCTGCAGGGCAATGCTGCTTGCCTCTTGGATGCGAGCGGCCACAGTACTTGCACTTCCCAAACTTCTTGTGCGCAGAGGCAGGCTGGGAGTGTGAAACACGGTGAATGTGAGAGAATGAATTCGACAATGGAGTAGCTGCAGCGTCACCATAAAGCTTGCTGTCCGTGATAGAGGACTCGAGTGCCACAGCTTTGCTCACAGCATTGGCTAGTGTCAACTTTGACTCTTTGAGAAGTTCTTTACGTAGCTCCTGGGATCGCAGGCCCTCGATCAACTGGTCACGGATTTGTCCCTGATCAATGGTGTCCACGGCAGTAGACGCAAATTCACAGCGATCAGCTGCTTCGCGCAGGCGTCCCACAAACGATGTGACAGACTCACCCTCATTCTGGCGAAGCTGACGGAACCGGTGGCGCTCCGACGTTGTGTTTGTGGCAGGACGAAAATGAGCAATCACAGCATCCGTCAGAGCTTTGTACTCACATCCGGCACTGCCATCGGCCTGAGCTGGTGGAGTAGGAACTACGATTCCTTTAACAATACGCCTGACAGCGAGGCCTGCAAGGTTCAGAAACAGCCTCTTCTTATCAGCTGCCGTCGTAACTCCACAAATTTTCAGATAATCATCAACGTCCTCGAGCCACAATTCGAAATCGGCTCCGATGTTGCTGGAAAAGTCAGGTACAAATTCCTTCGGCGCTCTGCCTTTGGGAGCGGACATGGCGACAAATCCGTGCCTGTTCACTGCGCCAATGTAGGCATGCAAGAAGCCAGACTAAGCACACGGAAAGAATAGACAACTAGCCATTGTGTCTCTCAGATTCTTCATCTGTAAAACCAGCTCAACAGCAGCATATGGCCAAGAGCATTACGCAATGCACTGTTACCATGACTGTGCACATCAGTACTACAGCCGTGATGTACAATGCATGACTACCACAATCCTCATCAAAGATAGCACAATCAGGAGAAATCTGGAGAAACAGTATTGGGTGGTCACACTTTGCTGTGTTAATTCTCAGCGGCTTCTAACCACATTTCCTTCGGATTCTATCTGCTTCTCGATACAACGGATGGATTTACAAATGTCACTGTCAGAAGAAAATTCCAGAGAATCCTCTTGTCCTTTCTTCACAACATTCATGATATTTGTCTCATCAGTGAATTTTATGTATGGTTCCTTACCATTGATTGTCAGTGAACCACATTTATTCCCATCCTTGATGGTGATTCGATAATCAATGGAGTCAGTGAGAATAGCAGCTGTGTCAAACGGAGTAGGTTTCTTGCTTGCCATCTTGGAAAGTTTGTGTAGAATCGTTGGTTATACCTATGGCAACCGTTCCTTTAATACAGAATAATTAGGATTCTCATCCAAAGATGAACCATATGGCATGTTCTCCATTTCTTTCCTTGGCGCTGATAGGTGGAATTCTCTGCCTGTCTCGTGTCGTCAGGTTGAGCATCTATCCGTTTTTGTTTCGCTCTGTAAAGAGCACTTAGGGTTCCCTGTAACAAGACGGCAACGTCTGTAGGGCCTTCCCTATCAAAATAATAAATTCTACTACTACTACTACTACTACCCGAAGTTGGCTCAGAAACCGATCCCACATCAGTCCTCGAAGTGAGCCAAGATGGGGTAAGTGAAAAAGCTGAAGTAAGTTGGCTCACTTCCGATTTTCTCGGAGACCGCAAGTTGACTCACTTTTCTGGAACTGGGTTGAGCCAACATGGGATCAGTGGTTGGAGTTGTGAAATTAGTACTTGGAGGTGTAAAATTAGTACTTGGAGTTATAATATTAGTACTTGGGTGTCTATCCTTTAGTATAGTAGTATAGGGGGAGGGGGGAGACTTGGGAGGGAGGCCCGAAGGGCCGATCGAGAAAGTCGATTTTGGCCAGAACCCCCTCCCCCTATACTACTTATCACAGTCTTGCGATTGCAAAAGACAAAGATATCCCGGCTGTTGAGAGTGAACGCACTCGATTTTCTGATTATCATGGCTCACAATCAGGCTCCGGATGCAGCAGCGAACGCTGCTGTAGGGGGTGCCAATGGTGGGGCGAATGGTGGTACGGCCGGCAGTGATGCCTGAAGCATATGATGGCGTGGGGGATTGGGTGGAGTACGTGCAGTACTTCAAGTTCAACTAATGTGCTCGTGTGAACGAGTGGAATGACGTGCAAAAGGCTCAATACTTAGCCGTACGGCTAAGAGGGGCTGCACAAAAATTTGTTGCGACTGTACCTGAAGCCCGCCGAGTGGAGTGGCCTCAGGTCGTGGAGGACTTGTCGAGGAGGTTTGCACCACCAGAGACAGCCCGCCAATATAATTCGCAATTTAGAACGCGAAGGCGCAAGCCTGAGGAAGACGTCAGTCGATTGGCTGACGACTTGCGTAGTCTTGTACACAGGGCTTACCCGACCATGGGTGGAGACGTACAAGAAGAGTTGGTGCGGGATCAGCTCATTGATTCCATGACTCCTGACAGGTTGCGATTGCGCTTACAGGAAAATGCACCACGAACGGTTCAGGAAACGATCGAGATGGCTAACCATCTGGAGAGGGTGTGGGGGAACGAGGGCACGCACGGCCGAATGGACGATGCGTATGGCGTACCACGTCAATTGGTGACGGCTGCGGTTGCACCGTCAGAGCTCCCTACGTTGGAGTCGTTGGCAAAGTTGGTGGAGAAGCTTAGTGATCAGGTGGACAGGATTGCCCACCCTCCTAGGCCGAACCAACAATTCAGGAGAGGGACCAAGTGGACAGAGTTGACCACTATAGGCCTGAACAGTCGAGGGGTTTGACTTGCTGGTTCTGTGGCCGAATGGGACACAGAAGAGCTGACTGTCCAGACTTGATGAAACCCGGAAGGGAGTACCAATCTCGCCGACCGGCGGGAAACGGGCATTGATCGAGACGGCGGGCCGCGTCTGCGATCAAGAAACTGTGCTGGGTCCAGAAACTGAGGCGATTGTCTCGGATGCTCTAGAGAATGACTCTGAAGTGGTCGCTGCCTTGAGCAGGGCAGCAGAAAGCCACGGAGGTATGATGATTGAGGGAAGGATTAATGGGCTGCCAGTAGAGTTACTGGTAGATACGGGTTCCTCAGTAAGTCCAATTTCTGAGACCCTCTCGCAGCAGTTGGGCTACATGTTGGGCGACCTGGAACCACCAGAGAAGTCGACTGGCTTCTGCGGTGCGGATGGTCAGAGGTTGCATGTGTGTGGCACGGTCGCTGCAATACAGGATGCTATTTGTGTCCATGAGATGAAGGTGATTCGAGGGTTGCGGTATCATTGCCTGATTGGAAGGGATGTACTATCGCAGATACCTTGCGAGATCACGTCGAATGATGGGAAATTGAACTTCAAGGCTGATAAGGCTGAAGTTTCAACGGTGGGAACATCACAACGCTGCCATAATCTTCGATTGAAGAATAGGGTAGTTATACCTCCATACTGTGAGATGACGGTGGCTGCCGTTATCGAGAACAAGGAGGATGTTCCTTCATGTGGCATCACCGAACCAGACGGCTGTCTGATCGATGGTGGGGATGTTTTGTTGGCACGAGCGGTTGTTTGTCCAACAGATGAAGGTGTACCCGTTCGGGTATTGAACTGCTCAGAGGAGTCAGTATCTTTAGGAAGAGGTGCCCGAGTGGGACAGCTGCTACCTATTTCATGGGCGAAGACGTGAGTGTCATGGGCGAAGACGAGGATGATTGCGATCATATAGGAATGGAATCCACGGGGGATTCGGGAAGTTCCGAAGACTTATGGTCGGCGCTCAACATTGGACTAGAAGGTCCTGTGAGTGGGAAGTCTGTGTCGGGGGATGACGAGCTGCAGCTCGGTTATGAACCTGGTGAGGGCACAGCGGAGGCGAACCGGGAGACGTCTCGTGTTCAGCCTGGTGGGCAAGGGTCAATTGGGAATGAGGAATTGGCACGCTTGCGTGATCTCGTCTGTCGCTACCGGATGGTATTCGCGATGAACTCTGCTGAATTGGGTCGCACGACTGTGCAACACCACCACATAAACACCAAAGGAAGAAGTCCTATCTTCCAGGCTCCAAGGCGATTGCCTTGGAACTCAAGGGAAGCCACCCGTGAACTAGTGAAGGGCATGAAGGAACAAGGGGTGGTAGAGGATTCTACTAGCCCCTGGTCTTCGCCAATAGTGCTGGTTAAGAAGAAGGATGGCTCAACTCGATTTTGCGTTGATTATCGCAAATTGAATGCCGTTACGGAGCGGGATCCATATCCTCTCCCACGGATTGATGATACGTTGGACGCGCTGAGTGGCGCGAAGTACTTTTCCACCTTGGATTTGTGTTCCGGCTATCATCAGCTGCCTATGGCAGAAGAAGACAAGGAGAAAAACGGGTTTCTCCACTCCAGATGGGCACTACCAGTTTACAGTCATCATGGTCATGCCGTTCGGTGTGTGTAACGGTCCAAGCTCGTTCCAGAGACTTATGAGTGTTGTCTTGCGTGGGTTACAGTGGCAGATTTGCCTCGTGTATCTCGATGATGTCATTGCGTTTGCAAAGACTTTTGACGAACACTTAGAGCGGCTCGAGGCGGTGTTTGAACGGCTATTGGACGCAGGATTGCGTCTAAAACCATCCAAATGCTTCTTGCTGCGTACGAGGGTGGATTTTCTGGGCCATGTGGTCTCGGAAGAGGGTGTGAGCACTGATGAGGCAAAGACTCACCGCGTGGCTACGTGGGAGCAGCCTACGAATGTAGCGGAAATTCGGGCATTTTTGGGGTTCTGTGGCTACTATCGAAGGTTCGTACCGAACTTCTCGGATGTTGCTAAACCCCTCACTCAGTTGACTAAACAAGGCCATGCGTTCGTATGGACCGAGGAGTGTGAAGAGGCATTTGCTACGTTGAAGAGTCGGTTGACTTCTTCACCAACCCTGGCATATCCACAATATGGACCTGATGCTCCGAGGTTCATTCTGGATGTTGACGCCAGTGGTACGGGATTGGGTGCTGTTTTGTCACAGCAAGATGAGAAGGGGGTCGAACGACCCATTGCCTTTGCTAGTCGATTGACATCTGCATCGGAACGCAGGTGCGCTTCTACCAAAAGCGAATTGCTGGGTGTAGTTTGGGCGTTTAATCACTTCAGGTGTTACCTGCTCGGCAAGCGCTTCTTGGTCCGCTCGGATCACAAAGCATTGCAGCATTTGGACAACTTCAAAGAACCAGCGCCGATTGTCGCCAGGTGGTTGGAGTTCCTCAGTCAATTCGAGTATGATCTGCAATATCGAAAGGGCAAGGCTCATTCGAACGCAGATGGCTTGTCCAGACAGAAGACCAAACCTGTGATGAATGTTACAGAGGTGGCTCCTACCGTTCCTGGACCCTTGGTTCAGCGAAGGGACTGGACATATAGGACCTGGGTGATTGCCCAGCAAGCTGATCCTGACCTCAGGCAGCTTTTTGAGTGGCTAATGGATGACGGCGAGTCGGCTGACTTGACCGGAATCAGTCCGACTTTGAGGAAGTACTGGCGGGGACGCCAGCATCTTTCTGTAAAGGGCGGAGTGATTGAAAGGGAATGGGTTGAGCCTGAGATTTCAGCGCCCAACCGTTTTCAGATTTTGATCCCAGTTGATCTGCGGACTGAAATCTTGAAGGAGTATCACGATTTCCTTGGTCATGTGGGTATGAAGCGGACGATTGCCCAGCTTCGCACTCGGTTCTATTGGCATGGAATGAGTCGTGACGTTGAAGATTGGATCGGCACGTGCACGTCATGTTGTCGACGCTCCTGGCCGGTTGGTTGAGGACAAGGGGCACCTTTACAGGTGTCCTGGGCGGGGTATCCCTTCGAACGTGTGGCTATGGATTTGATTCCAAGACTGCCTGAGACTTCAGGTGGAAATCGTCACATTTTGGTCGTTGTGGACTACTTCACGAAGTGGGTAGAGGCGTATCTGTTGAAACGGATGGATGCAGCGACTGTTGCATCGGTATTCGTGAGCGAATTCGTGTCCAGATTTGGAGCACCGGATAGCTTGCATACGGATCAAGGTGCAAACTTTGCTTCGAAACTGTTCAAGAACGTTTGCGGCCTGCTTGGTATCAAGAAAACGCGGACAACGGCTTACCATCCGTCGGGTGACGGATTGGTAGAGAGGTTTAACCAGACGTAAGAGCGATTGCTCTCACATTATGTTCAGAGAGACCAGCGTGATTGGGATGTCCAATTACCCGCAGCATTAATGGCGTATCGGGCTACCACCCAAGCCAGCACAGGGTACACGCCGGCGTATCTCCTCTTCGGCAGAGAGTTCTGTCTCCCGCAAGATGTTGCGTATGGTTTACCGCCAGCTGAACAGTTGGATGAAAATACGTATGTGCGTCAATTGCGGTCCCGTTTGGCGGATGTGCACACGATTGTGAGGCACAAGCTCGGTGCAGTGCATCGACATCAGGCGCATCTCTATGATCATAGGGCTGTGTCGGTGGAATTCGCGGAAGGAAGTCTGGTATGGCTCTTGGTACCCGCTGTTCCGGTTGGAACCAGCACCAAGTTGGCGAAATTATGGAAGGGACCGTTCAAGGTTTTGAACCGGTTGTCTGATGTTGTGTATCGCGTCCGTGATATGGGATCAGACACGGCTACATGCCAAGTTGTGCACGTGAACCGCTTGAAGAAGTGTCGTGTACGCCCAACACATCTCGCTACGGTTGTACGCGAGGAAGCGTCGAATTCATCTCCGACAAGGAACCCGATCAGAACTGCGTCACCACGACCGAGCTCCTACACGCCTGATACCACAGACTTGTTGTATGCGGAAAGAGCAGGTGGCCGTGACGAGCAGTTTGGAGGAGTAGAGCTACTTCCCATTGACGCTGCAGTAGCACCGGCTGATGTCAACCGTCCAGTTCAAGGAGTACTGTTGCTTCCCGCTAACACTGCAGTAGCACCGGCTGATGTCAACCGTCCAGTTCAAAGAAGGAGACCACCTCAACGACTGGAGTACGGCTAAGGATTGCGGGACGCAATCTCCCAGAAGGCCGGGGAGATGTCATATCGGCCTCGGCAGCTGACGGGTTCTCCCGGGCTGTACGACAAACTTCCCCGGGTTGTACGACGAACTAACTACTCTGCCGGTACTAGTTTTAAATGTGGGGTGAACGTGTTCCCCTCATGAGCGCGCGTTTGTACGGCAGTTATCTTTTGTATCTACTTGTCACTTTTATCAATGCATGGGCCGTGGGATGTTGTATCTGCTAACTGTCTTATCGTATACGCTGGCTGTTTAGTTAATTCATAAATAATACGCATTTCTCCTTGTCGTCTCCCATTGGTCAATTCTGCATAGCAACAAGCTCTCTATGGTCTGATTGGTTGGTTTTCCCGCCTTTGCTACGCCTTTGTCTAACTCGATCCTTTTTGTTCTCGATATAACTCCTGCTGCTTCTGATCAAAAGTACCAACCTTCCTTCGACCTTCACTCTTGAATCGAGCTGGAATCATAGTTACTCTCAACCTTATTCGAATGACCAAGGTGAGCGTGTGCAGTGGCTGAATGGATACTTGGATCAACTATATTGGTTGATGACCTGGTGGGGTTACTACGGCAATGCGAATGTATATGTTGTAGCCTTGAGATCGGTATTGTGTATGTCCGGCATGACATCTGTACATAATCCCCCCCCCCCCCCGCAATGCACACATACACTCACAGATTATTGTACTTTCTTCAATACTGACTGTGCACTGCAGTAAGTTGTGATGCTGAGAAAAATGACATTGCTGTGCTGTTTCGACTGAGCTTTTTTCTTTTCCTTCTAATATACTTGCCTGGATGTGTTGATTGAAACTATTAAAGTTGTGCGTTGTTTTGACATGATGTGAAATTTCATGTGAAATGGGTTATCGATTGGCGTAAAACGCCAGATTTCAACGAGAGGTGTAGCTCTCTTGAGTTTTTGAATAATCAGGCCCGTATTTCTGCTTTTTCTGTTGAAATCGTGGGGGGGGGGGTGGGTGACAAGAAAAGACGAGAAATGACTAGTTCTCGTTTCTAAATACATGTAAATCTTGGTAGTTGCGGGTGGCCCCTACAACAGATAAAAAATAGCTATTTTTAAATAGTTCTGGAAGATGCTCTACTGGTTACCTGTACTGCACAGGGTGTGTACATGTGGTCCTATGTGATGCTATTATAAAGCCTCTTTATAAGGTAGCACGTGACTCTATTATTACAATGACACGCAGCACAACTGACACACGTTAAACTGATGTACAATATTATAATTAGGGCTGAAACGATCGTGGATTTTCACGTATCGATTACTCTTTAGCTTAACGATCGAGTAATCAATTATAGTCGTTAGCAAATAGTGTCATAATTCTGTGCAAACATTACTCTATTTCCACAAACTATGCCTTCATAATACCACCAAATCTGCATTAGTGAAAGGGTAGCTCCGAAACATGGCAGTTTTGAAGTCAATTTAACCTCAGAACATGAACCATACCCCTGGCAACTGCATACTCCCAGCGGAAACTGATTCAAACTTCACAAAACGAGGGTTTACAGTACTTTCTGGACACAAATTTAAAAAACGTAATCGGTTATCTAAACGATTGCTCGATCGTTAGAGTTACCAACGAGTACATGTACTCGATTATTCGGTATAATCGTGTCAGCCCTAATTGTAATACAGTCATGTACATGTACATGCTCAGATCCGATAGGGTAGTGAATTGAAGCGTTGATGTGAACTCGGCCCATACAGGATTACATGTAGGTTGCCAAATAAATATGCTGCTTACTCACGAGTGTCATTATCTCGAAACCTCATTGACCTCAAGCAGTCAATATCCATATTTAGATGACTCTTGGCTTACAGACCAGGCACTGCAGCTCATACTGCATGCATGCAGGCACCGAACCAGTACTTCTGAGTCGTTGCTGCTCTCATTGTCTCAACGAGTACTGAGTCAGTGAGTGTTCTTTTCTGGTCTCACGAGCTTGTACACGCGTCCCCCCCCCGCGCGCGCGCGCGCACGCACACACACACACACACACACACATACATGATTGTACATGGTATTATATAACCCAATACTAGTTCAAATTGCTGTCAATCTAACAATATGATTGTACATGTAGCTTCATTCTTCCAAGGAAAAGTGCAACGAGTATCTGCTGCATGTGAACTGGCAAACAGCCACCGACGCCCTATGTAGACCTGTGCCTCACTAGCGTCTTCCCTCCCTCCTGACGCACATGTTATCTCTCATTCTGCTTCTCTCCCGACCATCTACCAATTGTCCACGTTTTTCACTATTATTCCGATGATTCGCCCTCCCTCCTCATGACACGCTCAGTGAGTGCACAC
>NW_027044553.1:157356-181643 GCF_964019385.1 Sycon ciliatum | reverse complement strand
AGTGTTCGAACACAGAAAACAGCGATTCCGACAGTCTGACTAAGACGAGCCAAGTCACAAATATTGCGATGTGCGAAGCGACAATTTTAATGACGCGGAGGAAGTATGTATGTACGCTGTATACGCTGCAGCAGCTAGCTGCATCAATCAAAAATCGTAAGCTTTTGCACCACAGCAGCAAAGGGGTGCTCCCCGTGCGTTCTCTGCATTGAAGGCTGCCGCAAAGAAGCTTTCAGTCTTTCACTTCCTGAGCATCGCGGATCCCAGGAATACCACAAGTGGGACAAGTTTCGTGGCAACTGGCGTCTGCGGAACGACTTCGTGGAGATCTTACGCGAGCAGAAAATCTAAACAATGGACACGTGGCGAGGAAAGTATGAGGAGCATAGAGACAAGAGTTTTACTAGCGCGATCAAAATTATTAAGGGAGCGGACATAAGGGACCATCGCAAAAGTTCGCAGAAGCCCCTGAAACGAAGAGCATACGTTTGGGGGGAGGGAGTCGGTGTCGAAAATCGCAAACCAGGCTTCAATTCAAAAAGTATTGACGACATGTAGGAGCTGATATGGATTAGCATGCCATCACAGCCGGCGTAGATCGCTTGTCAGGGCGCTTAGGCCTCGGTCACACTACGGCAAAAATGCTGCGTCAGCGTCAGATTCATGAGCTTTTCCATGGCAACTGACGCAAACGCGGCAAGTTTGAGCGTCAGACGCTGCTGCGTCTGACGTGGGGAAATCGGCTGCGTTGCCGCTGATGGGAGTGACGCTTGGCGGAAAAACAGTGTCTTTCAAGTTAGTTTCAAGACGCTCGAGTTGAGCAATCATTCGACATTCGTCTCTTCAAGGTTTGTTTTGTTTCCTCTTTTCGAGATGAGTCCGTGGACCTACGAGGCCGATGCTGCTCTGCTCCGAACCTGGCGGAAGAGCGAGGCGTTTTCTGAGAAGAAAATAAAGTCGAGAAAGGACCAGTTATTTGAGTGGGTCATCGGCCAACTGGAGCCTGTTGACTTGTGAGTGTTGTGTTCTCGTCAAGAGCCCCAAAAAGGACAACCAGTATGACGAAGTCAGGAGAAACACAGCTGCGATGCGGACTTTTCTTGCCTGATCCATGACACTACAACTGAAAATGGTTTAAAATTCAGAAAGAAACAACAACGATCGTGCACGCGTGGCCGTGGACCTTAAAGCTTTCGTCTTCTAAATCAAAAATCAATGAAAAATTTGAAAACTTTGTCCGACAATTTTTTTGTATAATAAGCAAAAGGCCGGTTTCCGTGGGAATCCGTGTCGTCATTGAGTTTCCCTGGTGATTTTGTGACGTAGACAAATGCGCCAGGCCGCGGCACTCATGAGCTGCAAGAAAAACAAAACACTGTGTGACCCCGCGTCTGCGTCAAGTGCTGCGACTGGACGCTGCGTCCAGCTTCAAACTTGCCGTAGTGTGACCGAGGCCTTAGTCCATTCATGCAACTGCGCGTGTCGCGTAGCTGGCTGCCTGTACACTGTGTGTAGTCTAGTACCAAGAGTCCATAAAACGCGTGGTTTATGGACTCTTGCTAGTACTAGTACTAGCAGGGGTTCATAGGGTTTATGAACCCCTGCTGTGTAGTATATTATAAAAATTATTATGTGTGAGCATCCAAGTGAAATAATGAAGCCCATATTGTGACTGTCGTTTCGTTTGAGGGGGGAGGGAGGGGGTCAGGCCCGAAACTAACGGTCTTCGTTTCGGGGGCTTCTGCGAACTTTTGCGATGGTCCCTAAGAAGGTTGAAGTAACGAAATAGAAAAGACGAGTGGGAAAGCGTTTGTTGATGCAATAGCAGATACATGTATGTTCTCTTCGCCATCTCGTCATCAAATGTTATACTCACAACATTGTTACAGTTTGCCTACTACATGTACTTTGAAGTATTCGTGGGCTGGTGTGATAATGTAGTACAAATATGTACAATGGGACTACTGTAGTACTGTATACGCAGTGTATTATATGAATTACACATGCATGTATACAGTTTTCAGAAGAAACTGTGCTTGTTGTTCTCTTTTGCTTTTTCGCCCGCCCGCATACGTTTTGTTAAAATTTGCCGACGAGAAACATAGAAGGTGTGGCCTCACCGAAAACAGAAGACTTTTTCGGTGCAGCCTTGTAGGGGGTATTTGGGCAAATTCCTGCTGAAACGCCTCCATTTTCTTCCGGAACGGGGCATTTCACTAAATTCAGTCAAAATGCAATGGAAAAGGAAGAAAAAAAGCTGACGGCGAAGGGCTCGTACCCATGAGGGGAGGAAAGTCACAATATTTCGAACCATAAATGCCCTGCCAGTAAGGGGCCGTTTACATGAGAAAAATTAGCCCGGGCTTATTCGCCTCGGGATTATTTTTCAACCGTTTACATGAGAAAAATACGCCCGGGCTTATTCGCCTCGGGATTATTTTTCAACCGTTTACATGACGGTTGTAACATGTGTACGGGGCTGAGTTCAGGTGAGCGACCGCGAGTTCTGCGCGAGTTTGATTTTTCAAACCAAACATGAATGCAGTGGTAAATGTTCGTGTATGACGAAATTTGGATCAAGAAGTACCAGCTCACGCTTCTACTGCCTTCCGATTGTCGCTTAGTTTTCGAGAAGATGAAGGATCGGCTAGGACCTTCCACTGAAAGAAAAATCAGAAGAAAAAATGCCGAGAAAGAACCAACGAAGACGCACTCTCCAAGGCGATATCCTCTCTGGTTCACGAGGCAAAATCGAAGCATAGGGGTCAAGGGTAGGGCTAGTTCAGCTCGGGCGAGCTGAATTTGCCCACCTCGCCATGTAAACGGGCGTTCAAAAATGACTTGGAGACAGATCAAGGCAGGCCTATTGTAAGCCTAGGGTTGAATAAGCCCGGGCTTATTTTTGTCATGTAAACGGCCCTAAGTCTTGTTTTTCTATGTTCACATACCCAACTTGTAAATAATAATGAAAGACAATGGACGATAAGTTCTCTTCTTTGATTTGTGCAACTGCGCTCCGACTTAGGGAAAAATTCACTCAGTTCTACAGCTTGCTGCCAGGCTTGTGAGGACTTGTGCTTCAGCTCATCGTTTTCCCTGTTGCAGTAGTTTTCCAAGAAGCAAAAGAGAATGAAACTTGGACACTGTTCTCTTGAGCTAGGGACTTTTAAATGTGGTGCGTTTTCACTTAAAAGGACCCGGTTTCGCTGGTCCTTAGAGCCCTGGCAGCATTACCCCTCTACAGTCAAAGGGTAATATTAATAGATGAGTGGATGGATGGATGGATGTAATAGATGAGTGGATGAATGGATGGATGGATGGAAGGGCGGGCGGGCGGGCGGACTGACGGACGGACGGACGGACGGGCGGGCGGGCGGACGGACGGATGGACGGACGGATGGAGGGATGGATGGATGGATGGAGGGATGGAGGGATGGATAGATTTGGTGGTGGGTGGATAGGTGGACAGGTATGTGGATGGATGGATGCATTGGTGGATGCATGGGTGGATGGATGGATGAATGGAAGCATGGATTGATGGATGGATGGATGGATGGTTGAGTAGTTGGGTGGTTTGATCGGTGGGTGGATGGATGGGCCAATGGATGGATTGCTGGAGAGATGGAGGGATGAAGTGAACGAGGACATAATTATGAGGTGGAAGGATGATGCCATGAAGGCCTGGAGGGTTGTGTATATTTCGTTTTGCAAGGTTCAGTGTGACTATGTAGACAGGCAGCAGCGGTACAGGCTGAAAATTTGTTGCGGCCGAACTGTGTTTTCGCGATGGTAGGCCGACATTTCAATGGGCCGAAAAACACATACAGACCGGTGGATGCTCTGACGGCCTGACAGACACACCGACAGAAGCGATGACGGATGCACCGACAGATTGCTTGGTACATAAATACTGAAGGGTGATTGATTGGCGGATGAATGGATGGATAGATGTATGCATAAAACGAGCGCGATCAGGTGAAATGGAAAGATGGACAGACGGACGGAAGGATGAACGGATAGAAGAATGGACAGAGGGAGGGATGAATACATGGGTGGTCGGAAGGACGGATGAATGCATCCTCGAAACCGATGATGGACTGCCTGAATATTGGGAGGCAGATTCATTTTACATTCACCTAAATTGAACTTTACTTACCGGCCATCTGTAAACCCTGGTTGGGGTCACATTTAGTAAGCAGTCAATTCACCTGTGGAAATATAGGGGTAGAGTGCAAACAAACACAAAGTTGAATGCTTTTCTACGTCTATTCAGTGCTCAGAACAACAATGGCTAGATATTCCAGGGCTGCCACTTGCTCCGATTTTTGATCGCCTGTCGGACAAACCGACCGATTTTGTTCCCAAAGAGGAACAACCGATTATTATATTTCGAGCGCTTTTTAGTCCAGTTGGCCATTCGGCGCTTCCAGGTCGCATTTGGCCAGTCATTGTACATGTACATGTACATGTAGCTGTAAAATGCACGCGTGCTTGCATGTGTGTGGACAGTTAAAAATGTGTTCTGGGGCCCCAACAGCGAGCCATTTTCCTAAAAATGTTCACCGGGGGACACCACCGGACCCCCATCAGATTTTTCTCCCTCCAAGTGTGGCAGCCCTGATATTCTTTACGAAGAAGTTGGAACAGTGTTTTGCTTGCAGCCTGAGTTTCACACTATAATGTCACTAGACAAAAATAATAATACAGACATGTTCGATATTTAAATTATTCTGCCTGAGCAGGGGGGAGGGGGGGGGGGGTCATCCACATAGCATTAGCGGTTGTGAGCCGCTGGCTGTTCAGGTTAACATTAGGGGTGAAAGGAACGGACGAAAGTTCGAATATTGGTTCGAAAAATTTGTAAACGAATGAACGAACTCGCAAGATTGATAAACGAACACAGCAAGCAAGCATGTAGATCGCTTGTGACTAGATCATAAAGGAGCCGTGGAGGTCGGGAGATCGCGAGCTTGCGCACTGATCAACTGCGTCTGCCTTGATGATCACTTGCAGCAAGTTAAAGGAGTCAAGTGTCGTGTCCAGACGAAGTATAATTTAGTTTCTTGAAATATTTCTGTGTGTCCGTTTGAGGTAGATTTGGAAAGGAGTCGAGTCGCTCATGTGACATCTGTTCCTGAAAGCAAACATTCACTCGTTGTTGCAATCATGTCAACACGTTCGAGTCTTTCATCGCGGTCCGGAGTCGGGGCGGATTTTGATAATATGGCCGGGAAAGACAAAGTCCTTTTCTCAATTTCAAAAAGGTTCCATCATACAACAGAGCGACGGCGAGCAATCTTCGCACTCGCCTGAAGAAGTACCATTCACATTTTCTCAGTGATTCTGACCCCTGGCTCTAGACTATTATAGAGCTAGCTCACATGTAAATCTACCTGCACAATCACAGTGTTTGTTTAGCATCACGCCGTCAATACTGAACAGTGGCCAGCCAAGTACAGATACTGTAAATATACAAATTTTCGGCAGCTATTTAATTTCGGCTATATATTCGGCACCGACCCAAAACGCCTAAAATTAAAACGCTGACGAAATTTTTCACAGCATCTGTCGCACTATACCATGCCCTCTACCCCACGCCGAAAATAAATCGCCGCCGAAATGTCAAAAATCGTGAAGTGCCGAAATTTTGTATATTTACAGCACGCCTGTACGGTCTTCATAATTAATTGGTATTGTTACATCCATGAAATCCATTATGGAGAATGTTCGTTCGAGTTCGTTCGTTAGTGTGAGAGTTCGTTCGTATTCAAAATTCGATGTTCGTTTCACCCCTAGTTTACATTGGACATTTACCGTGCGTGAAAGGGGTCTGTAAGAAAAACACCCTGCGGACATCCTTGGGTACGACCCTGCTCGAGATTGCACAGTGCAAAACTCTACTTGCAAGCCAAACCTCATTCCGCATTCTTTGTACAGTCAAAGATAGGCAGATAGACAGTTGGATAGAAGGATAACCACTAGGACAATGGAGACAGGCTTGGAGTCAGACCGAAAATAGGCGGGAGGAAAGACAGGCAGACAAGTGGACAGACATAAAATTTGAATGACAGGTCCAAGGCCGACTGCAGAATTGCAAACGTAGGAAAATTGGATGCGGTTGAAAATGTCAGCTGCACCTCTCCACCATGAAAAAATTATATATGTACGTCATTTGAAATATGACCAATGAGCTAAAGTTACGCTATAATATCCACAAAGATTGCCAGTTACTTTACAATCAGCTCATGCCATAACATTGCACGGCACTGACCGACGGTACTGACGTTCTACACCTAACTGGCAACCAGCTCTAGCACGTCTCCCCTCCTTATGTTATTTCTATAACTTAGAACCTTCCAAGCTGGAAGGCTGTTGGAGTGCGCATCCAAGATGTGCTAGAACTGATTGCCAGTTAGGTGTAGAACGTCAGTACCGCTGGTCAGTGTCGTGTAATGTTATCGCACAGTGGCGTGTCCAGGATTTTGCTGAGGGGGGGGGGGGGTTGCGGCCGGGATGGGGTGGGGGTAGATGACATCATGCTACTGTCCCAGGTCAGCCATTTTGAAAACCGATGTCAAGGAGCCGTAAATCTCACACACCACGAGCAGTATTTCTGTACACGCAGCAACATTGTACATTGTAAACTTCAAATTTGCCGTATTGTGAGCGAATTAACTGCAATTTATTATTCGGGTCCAACAATTTCTCACCGCTCAAAGTATCCTTTACATAGGCAGCAGTACTATGTCCACTTGTCACTGTGCGCTGTTCTTCATGCTCTGGCTGCTCGCTGACAACAGGTGCTTCCACGTCTGGCGGAGTGTGACTGTCAGTCCGCTCCGAAAGTTCAACTGGAATAACAGCGACTTCATCACTCCCACTGTTTCCTGTTGGAGCGGCAGCAGGAGTCGCGCCGCCACAGGAACGCTTTGCAAAAAATCCAGCCAGGCTCTGCTGGCTAGAGCTTGGCCTTTTGGGATGTTGCTGAGACAGCGAAGAAAAGTCTTCGAGTCGACCAAAACACGATTCGAACGAGGATGATCGCCTGAGCCCTCGGCATTCGAATCGTGTTTTGGTTGACTCGAAGACGTTTCTTCGATGCTTGTACGTTGAAGACGCGTCGAGCGGGTCCCAGCATGGATCACACTGCACAACAGTACAGTGTACACAGTCAGGTCACCGTGTTTCTGTAGCCGTGCATGCTCACTGTACTCTGTAGACTGTAGACAGCGTAGTGTGTACAATAAACACCAGCTCGAGCACCGTACCGTGCAACCGATTTTGGACGATTGTTTTAATTCAGGCCGCGCGCGCGCCCCGAGCCTAGCTAGCCCTGCCGTTTATTTTTCGAAACCTAGGTCGAAACCTTTGAGCGAGGGGGGGGCGCCCGCCGCACCCCCCCCCCCCCCCCCCCCCTAAACCCGCCACTCTCGCATGAGCTGATTGTAAAGTAACTGGTGGTCTTAGTGGATATTATAGCGTAACTTGTAGTTCTTTGGTTCTATTTTCTTCTTTTGAAATGTACATGATATTTCCTGCTCAGGCTTGACAACAGGATGGCTGGTCCTTCTACAGGCGGCATTGACGGCACAATGAATACTTGCTTTCATTTACCTGCCCAGAGTATACTGTATTCATAAGAAGAACGAAACTACTGCGAACAACTACCTTAGGTTCCATCATGTTCGCCTTAAAGAATTCTAACTGGATACACTCCAGACAGCCCGAGAGAGAAAGAGACACGGAGAAAGAGAGAGAAAGAGAAAGAGAAAGTGAGAGAGAGAGAGAGAGAGAGAAAGAGAGAGCGAGAGAGAGAGAGAGAGAGAGAGAGAGAGAGAGAGAGAGAGAGAGAGAGAGAGAGAGAGAGAGAGAGAGAGAGAGAGAGAGAGAGAGAGAGAGAGAGAGAGAGAGAGAGAGAGAGAGAGAGAGAGAGAGAGAGAGAGAGAGAGAGAGAGAGAGAGAGAGAGAGAGAGAGAGAGAGAGAGAGAGAGAGAGAGAGCCAGACAAACAAACAGACCGAGAGACAGATGGGCCAACAAACAGACAGACAGTCAGTCAGTCAGAAAGATCGCCAGACAGACAGACACAAACACAGACAGACGGCAGGCAGACAGAAAATAGACAGACAGCACGCTACTCACCTGGCCTAGTTACTTACCTTTGGTTAGGGACTCTTGCGAATACACATTATATACGCGTAGCCAATTTTCCAATTTACATGCCCATGCCTGTGCATTCATACCAAAAACAGGACAGAAAACGTCAAACCCTTGTCCACAGTCATGTAATCATATGGGCCAGACGCTTCTTACACTGCACCCTTCACATGGGAGTATGCCCGTGTATGGTCAGGTACTCGGCTGGCCTTATTCTCTGAATCGTACAGTAAAGTACAGCATAGAATAGTTATTACTGTATTCTTCAGTCCCTGACAGCAAATAGGAATCAGAATAATCCATGGCGAAAAGCAATCTGCAGCGTGATGTGCTTCAGTCGGACAAGGAACTCCTGAAGGTGGCTGCGCCCATTCTGTGACCACATCTGGATGCCCCACCAGACTCCTCACAGGTGGTGAAGTGTCGGCTTAAAAAAGAACACCTCTTGGCATGGACCCAGAAGCCCTTGCATGGACAGTTTGTCCGGCAAACAGAACAACTGATCAACGAGAACACTTGGAGTTGGCTGCCAAAGGCTGGTCGCAAGAAGATGGCAGAGAGCCTGATCATCGCGACTTAAGACCAGGCCTGCCTTGGCAACTGACCTGCTCAAGGCCCAAATCTTCCCCCAGGGCAAAAGCCCTGCGTAAGGTCCTTGATTTGCAAAGCTTCGGGGTGTGTGGTATAGTTTTTCTGTCCAATTTTCCCCCAAACCCTCTCGTGTTTCCTCTGATCGATATTTAAAAAAGTCTTGTGTGTTTCTCTCTCTTGTTTACCTATCTATTTTAGAACACGGAGGCTCCACTGCACACTGCTGCCAATTCATATCACGATCAGTCACCACCACCACATCAAGGTCGTTAACGCTGCAAATTTTATTCCCAGAGTCCCAGTTTGCTGATGATGCGGCACTCTACACCACCTCTTCAAGCCACCTGAAGACAATGACAAACGAGTTTGTGTCCTGTGCTTTGAGTTATTGTCTAACTGTGAGCGTGCGAAGACCAAGGCCATGGCGGTGAACTGCTTTGACCCCCCACCTTCCATTGATCTTTAGAATGCAGGAAGAAAGGTGGAGGTTGTGGACAGCTTCACTTATCTTGTCAGCTATACTGCTGATCTAGCCCAGAGAGCACGTTTTCCTGAAGACATTGGCACTCTTCAGCGTGAGTACCATCTGCGTTGGCTGGGTCATGTTGCCCGTATGGACGCGGCCCGGATTCCTCAAAAAGTGTTGCTTGGGGAGCTCAAGGCAACCAGACCACGGCATGGACCAAAGAAGCGTTGGCGAGACACGATTGTCGGTGATCTGCACTCACTGGATACTCCGGAGTCCGAGTGGTATCAGCTCGCACAGGATCGCCCGGAAGGGCGCAGGCAGGTCCATCAACATTGTCTTCCTCTCTCAGGACCGAAGTACTTCCAGAACGTTTAGGAGAAGTGGCGATTTGAAGCGTCACCTCAAGTACTGCCCAACTCAGTAGCCTATCATCTCCACTGGAGATGGGGCATCAAAGGTCAAAGGTCAACGGTGTGTAGCCTTATGATGATAATGCAGATTAATGGGTGCATGCAGCTTCGTGCTACCGCTCAAGTTATGCTGCTATGTTTGACACTAGTAGTGCTGTTGCCCTATGCTCATGCTTTGCTACTGACTACGGTCGTGTGCACTGCACGTCACGTGACCATGTCCACTAAACAACATTGTGCATGCACGTGTGGTACTCTAGGTGACGTGGCATTCTACGTGTCATTGAACGTAACACCAAGAGTACCATGAACACCAGAGTGTGCAGCTCGGATGGGTTGCTGTCACGGCGAAATTCCGCGATTACATCATTTTAGTGATGTAGTGCGTACAAGCAGGATTCCAGCGGGTCTCTTTCTGCACAACTGCAGCTCAGTTGCACGCACTACGCCATTTCCCGCCTCAGATCTGCGCCAAGTATGATGTAATCACGGAATTTCGCCGTGACAGACACCCTTAGTAGAAAAAGCCCCAAGCTGCACATTCTGGTTTTCATGTACTCTTGGTAACACTCAATGTGTGGGCGACGTGCGACTTGGCATTCACCGTGGCATTTTATGTTGCGCTCAATGTGGGCGACATGTGACGTTCGCTCGACGTGACTTGCTAGAGATCGATTTACTATAAATTTCGATCCGTACTGAGTGTGGATCATTCTTGTCTGCTCGTTTTGTTTCACCCTCCCACCTCCCATTTTCTTATCACTCATTTACTTTGACAAAGTGAATAAAGGGGGTGTCGGCCACGCTCATTTGTGTCGCCACAACACGGTTGAACGAATTGCGTCCACAGCGATCATCCCATTGGGGGGTTACAGTGCGTGCAACGAATGAAACTCACCAAGTACTTCGAAATTCGATGGGACGGCTTCTCAGGTATTTGGACAAATTTCCTGTTGCAGGACGCGACTGGCAGCACCCGTGGTTCCCTGCGCCCAAACTCCCTAGCCGCGACGAGTAGTCTTCAAGCGTAGCCCGGCCGATTCTCTTGACTGAGCTGTTTCCAGTGCACGACATCAAAATACAAACACAGAGAAACGGAGAAAACATCAACTTACGCTCCCACGCAAGCGGCAACTACTTCGGAAATGCACCATTCACACGATTAATTCCCTTGGGTAGACCAATACATTCTCACACACAGGTGAACATATAGCAGGGTCTAATATTGATGGTCAAAATGACAATTCATTCAATCACAATTCCTAGTGGCGGAACGTACATTTGAAAACACTCATTGTGTCACCAGATCAACTTTCAATGCAGGCATTAGGAGTGTGCTATCGCTTCACATCGACCCACAGCCGAAGGTAGAGAAACGGGAAAGGAAGAACGCCTCGTGCTTACCGCTGTTCAAAGCCAAGCTAGGCTAGAGCGCAAGATTCCAACGGCGTGCTTGATTCACCAAACGAGGTTGGCCCTTACCGTCACCCGGACAGACTGCGGAACTACCGTCGCTACCACAGCTTTGCCTGCCTTGCTGACTTCATCTACATTCAACAACCCTAGGCGCGCCGGTATCAAAACGGCATGATGACAGCTATGATTATCGAAGAAAACAAACCTCTTGGGTGAATGAAGCCAGAAATTGAAGGTGCGCGAGGGGAAATTTTAGAAAGGTGGTCAACTCTTCTCTCTACTTTTTTTTGTGAGCTGCTGGGGTATAGGGTGGAGCTTTGCAAGCGCAGAGAAGACCCGCGCTACAGTTTTTTTTTGTAGTCGCCACCGGTATACCGCGGTCCCGGAGCATTATGATTATGGGATTGAAAGTGATGACGTCAAAAAGGGCCAGGGAGCAGGTCCGGAGACCTACATGTAGTTCCGACAAAATGATGAAGAGTAAATGAAAATATGTATGTATAAAATAATGATTAAAATAATGGTTAATATCATGCACAAGGTTATTACTGTATTTTCTCTAATAAAAGCCCAGGTCTCCAATAATGACCCACTCTCCAATAATGACCCGGGGTGAGGGAGGTTTGAAATAATAAGAGCACAGTCTCTAATAGTAGCGCGGGTCACAACGGGAGTATGCAACAAGCCAACAAGTATATTGACTGCATATAAAACAGCAGTACAACATGCTAAGAACATTATTTGTAAGGAGGTTTTCGGTCTACTGCTTCCTTCCTGGCGCCAATGTTATAGTGAAACATCTGTTTTTGACAATATTCCTGAGTTCAGGGTTGAAAAATCAGTCTTGATATGGTCAGTTTATGCCTGTATAGACTGGAGTTGGCTTGATAGTTGACAATTGAAAAAATAAGAGCCCAGTCTCCAATAATAGCCCAGTCTCTAATAGTTAGCCCTTGGCGGATTATGCCGGCATAATATTTGGCATAATCTTGGGATTTCGTCAAAAACATGCTCCGGCATAATATACGGATTCCAACGTGTAAGGTCGGCATAATCCTTCGGTTTAGACAAAAATTATGCTTAGAGCATGGCCGTGTGTGTATGCATGACTTCTCAATCCTCTATGTACAGCGTGAATACATAGTGGAACCGAGCATAATTCAGCATATTTGTTGGCATAATTGTGGCATAATCAAAAGCATAATTTGACGATTGGCCGAGCATAGTCCGCCAATGGCTACTAATAGTAGCGCGGGTAGAGCTGTCACTGAAAAAATAAGAACCCCGGGCTCTTATATTAGAGAAAATACGGTATGAAAGCGGATAAAAATGATAGAATCACGAGACGTGGAGCATAAACAAATGAATAGAAGAGTATTGAGTCCGGGACCTGGGGCGGACGAGATAGTGACGGGTAGTCCGCAAAACTCCACGTACATGTCGGGGTAATACTCGATGAGGAGCTGTCCTGGAAGCCCCACATTGCACACCTGAGCCGCAAGACTGCTAGGACCATTGGCCAGCTCTGGAGGCATGGCCAAGGACTCAGTTTGCGCGCCAGACGCACTTGGTTCCTCAGCATGGTCCTCTCTCAGCTATGCTATGGTTCGAATAGCTTTGTTCCTGGGCTTTCTGCCCAGTTGCTTGGACGTCTGGAGAAGAGTTTCAAAGCCGGCATTCGTGCAACCTTGCAACAGCGCTTTCTCACCCCCACCGCACCGCTTCTGGCACTTCTTAGTATAGTCAGCCTGGCACACACATACACTCAGAAAGTTCTAATCTTTGTACACCGCTGTATCAATGGATACTGTAGCCCACTCCTACAGCAACTCTTTACAACGACTGCTCCAAACACCGTGCTAAACGATCAGCGCATCACTAGGGGCCAAGTTTCCAACTTGCTCCAAGTCCCTTTCCTTCGCGGGCCTGCTGGTCGCTCGAGTATGATGTTTCACGGCAGTATTGCATGGAACGCCCTCTCGGCTGATGTAAGATCGATAACTGCTGCCGATCAATTCAAGAGAGCCCTATCTGATATTGACGTACTTAACTTGTAAACTCTATGCCAACAGTCCAACACCCCTCGCCGTACTTCATGTTCCCTGGACTGCTAAAAAGTGTCCCCATCCAACAAAGTCTGCCAATGTTCACACATATATTCTCATGAAATGCTTCCACTACATTTTATTTGTTATCACATTATAAAAAGTTCACACAAATTGAGTGTCAGCATACACACAATGTCATAACAAACATTTCTATAATAATAATCATACCGCTTGCATGTCTTTATCTCTATACATTTCCTCATATAATTTTCTTCATCTTTCTGTGAGAACCGGACCTATAGGCCGGTAAGAAGGCAATCATGCCTGTGCAATTGGTGAAGTAAAATAAAAGTCAACAACAACATGTACATTATGCATGTTACGAAGTCATGACGTCTGAATTTTAGCAACCATGACTGTGAATGTAGAATGTAGGTTGGATAGAGGAAACGGTAGATACATTCTTGCACTTTGAAATTGCGCTTGGCAATACAGCTATTACATTTCCTGTTGCTTTTCACGTATACCCAAGTAGGCCTCGACCAAAATATGCTAACAAAAGAGCATATTATGCTCGTCGCATATCAGGGAAAACGTCCATAATATGCCAAAGGCTTAGCAAGATATGCAAAAAGATATGCAAAAATATGCCAAAATATGCTCGACATAAGCAGAAAGTGTAGATCATTTCAGTAAAATTACAACCTTGGAATATTCACTGGCTTAACGGCTATCATGCTTATGGTGCAAATCAACGCACATGCGGAATAGTATGGCTGGGGTGTGTCCCCAGCAACCGTAGCGATAGTGTTCATCCATGGGGAAACGTAGCAAACGCCTCAACCATTCCAAATTCATCCATAAAAGGCATCTCTGAACGCATTTTGTCCATAATATGAATGTTTTGTCCTCGTTTTCTTCAGAATATTTGAATTATATGCTGGCTTCATTCCAATATTCCCTTTGTCGCTCAATATGCCATAATGAACTGTCTCACAAAATATGCGGAAATATGCGCAAGCATATTTGGTCGAGGCCTATGCCCAAGCCTGGCAAGTCCCGACTCCCGACTGCACTGCACGTGCAACATTTTTAGACATTGTGCTCTGGCATAAGGTAGCTAGAGATGCGGATGTCCCGTGACGCTGGCGGTAATGCGAAGACAGACGATTCAGCAGCAATAGCCCACTCAGTGGCAACATCGCCAAAATTTAATAACCAATATATTAACCGGAGGCCATCCGGAGGCCAAAAAATACTACAATGGTGAAATATCTTCTTTCTTTCTTTCTTTTTTGCGCTGTTTTACCACCTTCTTACTGTATTTAATCCACTGTTCCTGTTCCTTTTCCCTTGCCTGTATTTCACCTGATGAGAAGGCTTGAAAGTATACTTGTGAAGACCAAAACTTTCAAGATGTTTGTAATGAGCCTGAAGTGTGTCCTTTTTATGAGTATTATAAGTGAAATATTGACCTTGGGGATAGATAACACAGGCCACTACTGGTAGACCTTGACAGATCATGCTAGCATAATTTTTCGCATAATTCCTACCGAAATCGAATAATCGCATAATTCGAGGCAAATTGCATACGAATCGCATTAAAGTGGAATAATCCGCGTGTTCGCATCAAATTCCATGCAGTTGTACATGTTCTACAAGTACAAGTACAAGTAGATGCACCAGGAAGTCGTAGATTTACGACTCCCTTGATAACAATCACGTCCAGTCCACTACAATCAGTGACGGTCGTAGCTAGGTCGGATGGTGCGTTGACCCCGTTGAACTTTTGCTACTACAGTACAACGCCCTCTACAAAAATTCCCCTGTTATTTTGCACAGAGCCATTAAACATTAGCAGCATATGTGAGCATAATGTGGCATAATATTATGATAACTTTTAGCATAAAAATGGCATAATTCTGCAATTTTTTCAGCAATGCGAAAAGCATAATTTCATGAAAATAATCTGTCAAGGCCTAACTACTGGCCCTTAGCCTGGGACTGCGAGGCAAGAACCTACCAAAGCGAGGGCTAGAATAAGAATAATGACGTGAATAACCAAGAAACTAACCAAGAAGGTGCGACCAATCGCCGACCATGACTACAGTGTACTGTGCTGGATGACTGTATGTAGAGAGAGATTATGTAGTAGCCCTGGCACATGTCACAACCATGATAACGCCAGGGGGGCGGGGGGGGGGGGGGGGGCTGGAGCAGGGACTGACAGAATAGTAAACGATGCCATGGCGATAAAAGGCTAGCATACTTTTTCCCTTCTTTTTTCCCTTTTCCATTCCCGCTCAAGTTACTAATGAATACTTGTGGACGTAATTATTATTGCAACTCCCGCGATCCCGGGGTCTTCGACAATGGTCATGGTGACATCGTCATTGTATAGCTTTACCTCATTCACATTAAGTCATTGCATTTTTCTTCCTGTAGTGTTGAGGTTGCGCTTGTGTTTATTTTGCCCGTACACCTGGTACACAATGGTACAAGCTGGCTTGGGTATACATTGTTTCCGACATTATCATTGTATTCCGAACAAACAGACAACCGGTTACCTTGACTACCTTGGTAGTCCTTACTGCCAACACAACCACATAACATAATACGTAACTAGGATTGTGCTGTCATTCATGCCTTTTCATCATGATCATTGTGAAAGGACTTTTTGATCGAACCTTTGACTGGGCCACTGGATTTACTTTTTCTTGCAGTTTCGGAGACACGCCATTCGTTTGTGCTCGTCTTTTACGGGTCCGGTCGCAGAGTCCACTCCTTGAAGGATTACCTACGGCTTCGCCAACCAGGTCCAGAGAGACTAGACTAGAGTAACTGTACACTGCAGATCAGGCGTCACCAGGTCACGTAGTCTTTACTAGTAATACCACCATTTCGCAATGAGTATGTTGTGCTCGTTGATCCATTGATTCTGCGTGATGCCGCGATACACTCCAGGAGGATACGTACCGAGCGAAAGCGGCTCTGGGGAAAACCAAGGATCGCTCCACGCTAGCTCTCGTGTGAGATCGACTCACACCACCACACGCGGGCCAGCGGAGCAGCGGCAAGCAGCTGGATCGGAGCAGAGACTCGTGGACGACGCCGCAGCCGGCAGAATACCACAGTCGGTTCGTGATCATGGTGATGGTCATGGACATAGGCCCGGGCAGCCACTCGCGCACAGTCAAAATGTTTTCAGTCCTACGACAACGCACAGCAGCAGTACACCCGTGTATCGTGAAATAGCGGCAAAGCTAGAGGCCGACGGAAATGAACGATTTCTCGACGTAGCCGTACCGTATCAAGCGGCTCGCATGGCTCCCGGCAATCCAGACGACGAACCGAGAATTCGCCGAACCAGAACGTACGACCTTGGCGAACGGCTGATCAATGATGTAGAGCCTACAACAACACACGCTGAACAGCGCGGAGAGAGGAGAGCTGGGCCGGCAGGTGCCTCCTCGTTGTCGCCACGGCGCGCTAACCAGTACATCAGCGACCCGCCTGGAAGACCGACGTACGTCGCTCCGTCCGTCACGCTACAACCTCAAAGGTTAGCACTGAGCGCCATGCACCTACCCATCCAACACGTAACAAATACTTAGTTCTTTTCTTTCGCAGCTCTTCCTGCTTCGTTGCAGTGGAAACGATTTGCTTGCGGAAGCTACTGATGCTAGTAAAAGTAGTACAGTAAAACCTGTCAAGGCGACCACTTGGATAAGGCGACCACCTGTCCTAAAAGACCACAGAAACCAGGACCAAGGGATGCTATTTCCAGTCAAATGACCCTGGATAAGGAGACCACCTGGTAACGGAGACCACGTTTTGAAGGTCCCTCGAGCGGTCGTCTTAGACAGATTTCACTGTAACTAGTATTATATTAAAAAATGTGTTTGAGAGGAACCTCTTCAGGTCTATAGAGTATGATTGTACTGGTATCAAGAGTACTGTAAAAGCCACTATTCTAACAAGGCGCATATATAACGATCTCCCAAAAATTGACTAGTTTACGTGTACCAAAGGTAGCGATTCTCACTCATTCTCAACGCTCAATAGGACAGTATATGTATCGATTTCTGTATAACGATTTCTATTTTAACGACAGATTTCTCCTCGCTAACTCGTTAGAGTTAGCACTTCGTTATACAATATGGCTTCCTTCAAAACGTGGTCTCTGTTACCAGGTGGTCTCCTTATCCAGGGTCATTTGTCTGGAAATAGCATCCCTTGGTCCTGGTTTCTGTGGTCTTCTAGGACAGGTGGTCACCTTATCCAAGTGGTCACCTTGACAGGTTTTACTGTACTCTTGGTCACAGGTAGTATTCTGCAATGCGAGATTAGGGAGATTCGGTCCCGCGTAATCCGCGTGTAATGTGCGTGTGTGTGCGTACCACGTGATACTCGATAATATCAATTGGAACCCAGGGCATAGGGCCGTCACACCAGGATTTCAGGTGGCGCCGTCCAATAAGATACTTGACCGGAAATGAACATTGTCCACGATTAAATAGCGTAAAGTTCAGTGCTGCTTAATGAAATCCAGTAGTACCACTCAAGCTTGCGCCTTGTATCATTTCGCAGCCCAGTGTTCGCAGATCTAGGGCTGCGCACCGCCCGGCGAGTACTTGAGTGACGCGACTGGATTTCATTGAGCAGAACTGTACATAAAGTTGAAGTCAGCGTTCACATGCGTCCTGCACTACTTAGCAGCATGTGATTGATTTCATTGCATTCACCACGGCGCAAACGATGCACCAAAACCATGAGCAGCCAGTCCAGGATGATTGCACTTTTTTTAATGTCACTGTATGGATATTGCAGTCCTTTTTCTGATAACGTGTCCAATGAAGCGCTGTACATTTCATTTTCTGTTTTCTGTCCGTTCTTTGTCATGTGGCGCAGCACACGGCAAATCCTCCAGCGCGAGAAGGCGATATCTGATGCAGGTAAGACTGAGTGCTGCGTCTATCCAGCTACAGTTAAACCCGCCCCAACGGAACGCCCTTGGACTTGGTGCAGCGGAACCTGTCTTGATATGACAGGATTCCGCTTGATCCAGGGATACAAGCTAGTTCGATCCCCAGCACTTTGGTGCATGGAAATGCGTCTGATCAGTACAGGATTTCGCTTGGTACATGGTCCGGCAAAAACAGCTTTTTACTGTATCTACTTTGGGGGCTCTCAGATCTGTGTTGTGGGCTTTCAGATCTGTTTTTGGGCTCTCAGACCTGTTTTGTGGGCTATCAGAACTTTTGTGGGCTATCAGAACTGTTTTGTGGGCTATCAGAACTTTTGTGGGCTATCAGAACTGTTTTGTGGGCTCTCAGAACGGTGTTGTCGGCTTTCACATACATTTACCTGTGTCGTGGGCTCTCATATCTGCTTTTCGTCCCACACCTATGGTGTGGGCTCCCATATCTGTGTTGTGTGCTCTTGTATCTGCTTCGGGTGCTTTCACATCTCTGCTCCATGGATGTACCTGATATTTGAATACAGCCGAAAACCTGAGAGTGTTGATGGACAGACAAATGCACCAGCTTTCTGCTTTGACATACTCCGAGATCTGGGTTGGGGGATACTATCTGTGCTGTATGCTCTCATATCTGTGCTGGAGGCTCTGTGTTGTTGCCTCTGATATCTGCTTCGCATGCTCTCGCATTTCTTTTGTGCACCGGGTTTTCAAACACAGACGAAGACCTGAAAGCATGGAGGGGACAGAAAAGAGCACGCGCGACTCCAACGACAGAGCGACCAGAGAGAGGTGAGCGCAGTTCTACATGATACTGTGGTACGTCTGAACTGCAGAAAGTACCGTATTTTCCGCAGTATAAGCCGCACCGGAGTATAAGCTGCCCCACCATTTTTTGGCCACGAGATACAGACATCCACCCTATTTATCACCGTTTATTTGATCATCAGGGTATAAGCCGCACCGCGATATTTGGGGTCAATTTGAATATTCAAAAAGCGTCTTAATAGTCGGGAAAAAACGGTACACACGGTTGTAGGGAGGTCTTTGTGAACGGCGTTCCTTCCACATGGGTCTGGAGTTAACATGACAGTGTTGATTGATTGACGGTTTAGTATGGTTAGTAGCCATGGGCTGGTGACGTCTCATTGCCTGCAATGGTGTCAGCCTGCACCTTTCATTACGTTACGTCGGAGTACTAGCATGTGAACATAATGTATGGGGAGGGGAGAGAAAAGAGAGAGAGAGAGAGAGAGAGAGAGAGAGAGAGAGAGAGAGAGAGAGAGAGAGAGAGAGAAGAGAGAGAGAGAGGGGAGGAGGAGGAGGGAGGAGAGAGAGAGAGGGAGGGAGGGAGGCGGGATGGGAGGGAGGGAGGGAGGGAGGGAGGGAGGGAGCTGGGAGGGGCGGGGAGGAGGGAGGGAGGGAGGGGGAGGGGAGGGAGAGGGAGGGGAGGAGGGAGGAGAGGAGAGGAGAGGGAGGGGAGAGAGGAGAGAGAGATAGAAGAGAGAGAGCGAGGAGAGAGTGTGTATGTGTGAGGGAGGGAGGAGGGAGGGAGGGAGGGAGGGAGGGAGGGAGGGAGGGAGGGGAGAGAGAGAGAGAGAGGGATGGATGGAGGGAGGGAGAGAGAGAGAGAGAGAGAGAGAGAGAGAGAGAGAGCGAGAGCGAGAGAGAGTGTGTATGTGTGTGTGAGTGCGTGCGTGTGTGTGTGTGTGTGTGTGTGTGTGTGTGTGTGTGTGTGTGGTGTGTGTGTGTGTGTGTGTGTGTGTGTGTGTGTGTGTGTGTGTGTGTGTAGGTATGTCCGAACGGGGAATACGTGAATTGTGCAAAAATTATTAAACACGTATTTCAATATCCAGAAAGAGCCACTTCAATCAGCTGTGTGGTGTAGACCAGGCTAAAATTAGTGGTGATCAACTAGCGCGTCACTGATGACAAGCGGTCACTGTGATGGTGACTGCCGTTTGACTATGTTTGTATTCTTTCAGGACCTACAGCAACTGCAGGACTACTCCCCATGGGGAAAACCTGGCGCCGGAGCTCCCAACGTAAGCCTCAGTGCATGGTTAATGCGTTACACAACCTTAAAGTACAGGTCACGCTCTTATGGAAATGTCAACAAGGAGACAAAAATTGTATTGTAGAGATAATGCATTTCCTGTGTATTGGCAGTCCTAGCTTCATTGTTATTGGGTCTCTCTCTCTCCCTCTCCTCTCCTCTCCCTCTCCCGCCCTCCATCTCTCTCTCTCTCTCTCTCTCTCTCTCTCTCTCTCTCTCTCTCTCTTTCGCTCTCTCCCTCCCTCTCTCTCTCCCTCTCTCTCTTTATTTCTCTCTCTTTCTTTCTCTCTCTTTCTCACTCTCTCTCTCTCTCTCTCTCTCTCTCTCTCTCTCTCTCTCTCTCTCCTTCTCTCACTCTCTCTCCCTCTCTCTCTCTCTCCGTCTCTCTCTCTCTCTCTCTCTTTTCATGCTGCAGTCGACGTGTGAAAGTTACGTCGCCTTGGCGAATCGGAGTCAGGATTTTGCAAGCAACGTGGAAAGTGAAATGGTGAGTGCGCTGTATTTCTTCGTCCTTGCCCTGTTCAGTTTGTCATCAATAACGGGAGATAACGTTATCCGGGTCCCGCTGCGACTTTTCAGAAACGGTGCATGGCTTATATGACTTGACTATCACTTCCGAGAAGCTGGGATGCCTTTCTGTACCTACCTCCGTGATAGCTACTTATTTGCCAACCTAATTCTAGTGAATATTTCCTCCAAGTGCTCACAGACTCCAGTGCAGCGCCTTACTGGTACACTATACTGGAAGTTAGAGGCCACATGCCACGTACTGCTCTTTTCTCTCCGAAACTCAACACTTGCAAGCCAGATATGGAAGAAAGAAAAAATCATCAGTCACACCACCGGGACTCGAACCAGGGACCTTGCTATTCGCGAGCAATGCTCTAACCATTAGAGCATTGCTCGCGAATAGCAAGGTCCCTGGTTCGAGTCCCGGTGGTGTGACTGATGATTTTTTTCTTTCTTTCATATATGGCTTGCAAGTGTTGAGTTTCGGAGAGAAAAGAGCAGTACGTGGCATGTGGCCTCTAACTTCCTAAAAACTTTGAAATTCTCCGTGATGTCCAAATTTGAAATTGCAACTATACTGTACGTCGACTAATTTTCAGCCCATTCAAATGTCGGCCTCCCAGGGCTAAAACCCGTCTCGCTCGCACTAAATTTTCGGCCAGTACTGCTGCCACCTGTATACACTGTCACACTGAACCTTGCAGAACAAAATTTCGGCCGCAACAAATTTTCGGCCTGACATGACCAGGCCGAAAATAGCCGATAATAATTATGCGCCGACTACATGGATGCAGCTAATGGGATTTCGGTCTTTGACCACTTGGTGGTGGGTCTGATCTACTCACCTCCCACCGTTTAGGAGCTGCATCTGCGCCTTTGATCCTAGAGGGTGGTGGCGTTCCCACGACGGATGCGGAAAACTGGGCTTCCAGCCGAGTCTCACGCGAACCGTGAAATTTATTATTTAATTTATTATTTATTTTATCTGTTAACTTACAGTAGAATTTTTCCTGTTTCAACCTGATGATGGGTCAGGCCGGAAAATAAAATTCGTTGAACATTTCAAACGATGTATGCAGCAAAGTGTCCGTGTCTCAGTGTTTGTGTTGAGGGTCTCTGATTTTAGTAGCTGGGAACAAGAACACCAGGAACAAAACAATGAATGAAGTGCATGCAGCCATTGGCGTCGCGCTGGGTGCGTTCGATTACTGCCATGAATCAATTCATGAATGGAATCTCGTCGCTCGGTTTCACGTCATGAGCCCTAGAATGCAGCAAAGATTCCTTGTCTGGGTGTTTGAGTTGAGGGTCTCTAATTCTAGTAGTTAGGAGCAAGAACACGAGGAACAAGGACAATGAATGAAGTGCAGCCATTGGCATCGCACTGTGTTTCACACACGCTTGCTAAGTGTCTTCACACTTGCACCTTTTTGTCATTCCTTCTGTGTGTATGAGGTGACACACGTTTTCGGTGTCGTTAATTTTAGGCTACTCTTCTCGGCGCTGCTTTATCACCTCGCTTCTCTTTTTAAATCAGTTGTCCTGTTGCTTTGCCGTTTTAGCCTATGTTTTACCTGACAAGGAGGCAAGACACGAAACTAGTGGAACACTTTGAAAAATGTTGCTTGTCAAGAGCCTGAAGTTTGCCCACTTTCTAAGTCATCCTCAGAAAAATCATAGTCTTGGCAAATGTGCAGTGCAATTGCTTTCGCTGTACCTAAAGTATTTGTGGCGGAAACGTCAAGTGCATGATAGTCGTGAGAAGGAAAAGCAAAACAAATATTACTTTTGACTACCTAGTGAAGGAGACTGAGACATGATTAACTGACTGCAGTATTGAGCAACACCCACCAACAGTTTGCTTATAATTGTCAATGTTGGACAACTACCTGGATACTGAGCCAGTAATAAATGTTTTAAGAACAGAGAAAAAACAGATGAGAACGAGTTATGCAGCAACTATCCAAGACCGTTTATCATCTTGTTACAGTCGTGGATAGTTGCTGCATAACTAGTTCTCATGTGTTTTCTACACTTTTTTTGTTTGTTGGACAACTACGGATTACATTTCAACCTTTGGGTCCTCTCTTGAAATTTTTTTACTTTGTCCATAATTTCTGTTTCTGGGCAGACATTGCCGCTGGGTTCCAAGCTAGGAGGTGGCGGCGAAGTTTCCCGCACCAGCTCTGGCAAGCCAATCACAAAGCTGCGCGCCCATCCCGAGACAAGGTTCCAGGACAGCACAGCCACCAACGCACTTCCGAGTTCCGTAAGTATAATTTGCTATGCCAACCGTAATCTACGGACTCTGTGAGTACGAACTTAGAAAGAGGAGAGACCTAGTTGGAAATGTTCATTTCTCGTTGGCTGAAAAATAAACGAGAAATTGTGTTCTTTGTAGATTTTTTGGCACGTGGTGGAGGATGGGTGTGAGGGCACAGTTTTTTTGCTGGAAACTGGTGCTGGCACGTATTGCTGATCATTGTTTTTCTTCTTGCCAAGTGGAAGGTGCCCACCCACCCACCCCATCTTGGTGTTGGTGTTGAGCATCATGCTGGCCGCTGCTGTCTGTATGGTTGTGCTTGTATGCAATTATAGTATTGACTACTAATTTCAACGAAATGTATGCGTGGCAGGTGTGGCTGTCTTCGGCTAGCAGAAGCACACATTGCTGTTTGAGTTTTCGGCACATATCGATACTAGTTACGCTGCCGCTGTTGCCTGGCTAGTTGCTGCCTGATGCGGTTGTGAGTTGTCATGATGTTTTTCTTTGGCAAGAAGTCTTGTGCAGTAAGCCTGCACACCCCGCATGTTGTTGTGTGTGATGAAGGTCGGGGTGCACGGACAAATATATCTAGACAAAGAACATTCAACTCTGCGAGTACGTTGCTATAAAAATGAAAATATAAATTTGCTGTTCACTTGAGACTGAGTTAGACGGAGTTTTCAGCATTCGTAGAAACGCCATCATCCTGCAAACATCTAATGTGCAGAAACAGCTCCTAAAGTGGTGTATGTTGCTATGCCCACCATACTTTACCACGCTCTGTGAGTATGTTGCTACGCCAATCATAATGGTGCATTTGGTCCTACAAGTAGGTTGTCATGCCGAACAGTATAGAGGAGAGTATTTCGAGGCCTAATTTTGGGTACAGTCAACGTTACTTCGCTAATAACGACTGCGGATATAACGAAAATTCGCGAATAACGACAGAATTTCCATACCCAGAGCAAATTCCCATCTAATTGTAATACATAATAATGAGACTTCGCGAATAAGGACACTTTTCTGATGCCCCGCCGAGTGTCGTTATAAGTGAAGTTGACTGTACATTCAGGTCTGATGACCACGAGCCATGTTGTTTGGGTGGCTAGCGTAGTAATAGTGTTCTGTTTCGCTCTACACTGTTCTGCACACTGCTACGTTTCCTCCCAACGAGGAGGAAGAACGACTGGCGCGTGTTACAACCTGGTCTAGTTACAACCCTTTGTAAATGTGTGTGTGTGTGTGTGTGTTTGTGTGTGTGTGTGTGTGTGTGTGTGTGTGTGTCGGTGTGTGTGTGTGTGTGTGTGTGTGTGTGTGTGTTTGTGTGTGTGTGTGTGTGTGTGTGTGTGTCGGTGTGTGTGTGTGTGTGTGTGTGTGTGTGTGTTTT
>NW_027044553.1:134856-152356 GCF_964019385.1 Sycon ciliatum | reverse complement strand
CTTTCCATTCCCTCAACTTGTGAATATTGAATTTTGAATCGGGAATTCCCACAGGCCTAAGTCCTTCTTACGGCGTACCCTATAGTATAGTGTTCTTGGATGGATGAGTGGAAACCTGATAGCGTGGACCTTCTGTTCTCGTTCAAAGGGTGAGGGAAGCAACGGGGGACTGATTCCTGGGGAAGGAGTGGTGATACAGATGAGGCCACATCCCTCCACCCCTGGAGAGTTCAAGATGATACATGTACAGACATGATGATGGAGAGTTGTGGATGTTTGTGGCTTTGTGATTGTTTGTTGGTGATGATACTAAGTATCTGCTCTGTAGCTTTGTACGCATTGTTGCACATGTGTAGAAGCAGCAACAGCAGTAGCAGCACAGGGTCAATACTGAATTGCTCTATTTTTTCCGCTTGTTCTGTGTCTGTTGTTGTCGTCGTCGGCGGCGGCTTCAGGAAGCACCGATTTCCCCGCGGCGTCGCACCGAGATGGAGAAGCAGGAACTGCATGATCACTTGTCGGAGCAGGCGGAGCAACGGCAGCGCATCAAGGACGAAGCGCGCGCACGTGAGAAAGAAGAAACAGCCAAGGTGAGCGTGTACTTCTACTAAATACGTACAGTCGTACCTACATCCACTGTGTCTTGTTTTGTGTACGTCTCCACATGTCTCTCAATACTATAGGGTTGTGTTCTTAGTAAATATAAATAAAAAATAAATAATAAAACAGCCTTGTTGGTGTATTCTGTAGTGGTTGTTGTTGTTGAATTATACAAGTATTTAATGTCGCAACACTAGCAGTCGATGGCGCGCCCTTTTGTACATATGAGCGACATACTATTAACACGTTTAATGATGTAGTTGCCTGAATGCAGGTCACGCTTTGCATACCGTGAGCTCCTTGTGGGTGGTGGAGTGTTATGTCTGGTGTGTTTTCGAGGCAAGTGCTTGGGGGTTTGAACTCCCGGGTTTGAACTCCCGGGCTCGAACTCCCTGGTTCGAAATCCCGTGTTAGAACTCCCGGGTTTGAACTCTCGGGTTTGAACTCCTGGGTTTTGAACTCCGGTGTGATCAGTGTTCGACCCCCTGTTGACCTGCGTATCGGTTGAAACCCCGTGTGGCTATCTATGCTGTATGGATGCCGCAAACAGAGAAATGCGTAGTGTGTTGTGTGTAGTGTGCAGTGAATAATGTGCAGTGAATAGTGAATAGTATGCAGTGAGTAGTGTGTGGTATGCAGTGAGTAGTCTGTGATGCATGTGTAGAACAGTACACACCTCACAGGGAAAGTGGAGTTACTGAAGTGCGGAAATAGAACGTACAGCTCGTGTTGACGCAAGCAGGACAAACTAAACTGATCTTGTCTTCTGTACTTCGTGTGTGTGTGTGTGTTTGCATTTGTGCGTTTGTGTGTCTCTCTCCCTCCCCCCCCCCCCCCCTCTCTCTCTCTCTCTCTCTCTCTCTCTCTGTCTGTCTCTCTCTGTCTCTCTCTCTCTCTCTCTCTCTCTGTCTCTCTCTCTCTCTCTCTCTCTGTTTCTCTCTCACTCACTCTCTCCCCCCCCCCCTCCATCAGCACATGGCAACACTAGACAGCATGTTTGGACGGCCTGGCTGTGGGGCACCGCTGAGGGATGATCGTGGCCGCGTGCAAGCCGGTCGTCAACGCGGTAACGAGCTTGCCGTGGAGGGCTACAAGGCTGATACAACAGCAGTCCGATTGTGAATGATTGTGAACGCACTGCGGTGGCCCGTTCGGCAGTCGTGAAGTCCTGACTTAAACACCCGGAATCCTGTTTAGAGTTTTTTTCTTTTAGGGGTAAAAGGGCTCTACTGTATACCAGGAGTATGATTGTGGACTATGGATGTGTGTGCGGCAATTACTGTGACGTCTTGACTCGAACACCCGGAGCTCTGTTTGAAGCCTGATCACTGCTGTCTAGAGTTGCCCACTTGTGCTGTTTGAAGACGTATCACGAGTATGCTGATGAATTCTTACATTTGTAACTGTGCATTAGCCAGTGTTGGGAGCAAGATGCGTCTATTAGCCAGTGTTAGGAGCAAGCCGTGCCGGAGAATGACCTCATGCCGAGCGTGCCGTGGTGATCGTTGATCGGGCTGCATTCCGACAAGCCATCACGCTTCCCGTCCCGTCTTGACCGCGAGCGTCGGTGCAGACGTGGCTTAGTTCCCTGATCAAGCACAGCAGCAGTGCATGCCAGTGTGTCCCTTGTACAGCATGCGGGCCAGCAGGCTGTATTCCGGCCAGCCATCACGCTTCCTTTACCGTCCCGATAACGAGCATTAGCGGACGTGACAATCAGTCAAGTAAAGCAGTGCATGAAAGTGTTTGTTACAGCATGTGGGCCAGCAGGCTGTATTCCGGCCAGCCATCACGCTTCCTTTACCGTCCCGATAACGAGCATTAGCGGACGTGACAACCAGTCAAGTAAAGCAGTGCATGCAAGTGTTTGTTACAGCATGTGGGCCAGAAGGCTGTATTCCGGCCGGCTATCAACCTTCTTTTCCCGTCTCAATAACAAGCATCAGCGGATACGACATTCCTGATCAAGTAACAGATAAAGCAGTGCATTGCAATGCGTCCGTTACAGTACGTGGACCAGAAGCCTTTTTTCAGTACAGCAACATATGCCAATAAGCCTGTCCCTGTGGAGAGTATAACGTCCAGTGCACCACTGCCCAACTTAGGACATGCTAGAAGACTAAAATAATTTGTGACCTATGATTTGACTTTTGCTGAAACTCGAAAGTTGATCCCAATACCATGAACATAATCGCACTGCAGCCTATCAAATTGCCTTGTTGAATTGAGCATTGTATTTTCTGGGTTGCACACTGTCTGGAGTGTGCGGTCTAGTCGCACCCTTTCCTTTCTCCTGTTCTGTCGTCTCCTCTCTCATTATACATGCTCTGCCTCTCTGTTCTCTCTCTCTCTCTCTCTCTCTCTCTCTCTCTCTGTGTTCTCTCTCTCTCTCTCTACTGCCTGCAAACTTCATGTACCGCCGTAGGATATAGAATATTACCCATATAACAGATAGCCTACAACCTCATATTTTCTGTAAACCAGATGCATATTATGTCCTTTGTGTTGCTTTCAAAACCGTATTCTATTGTCAGAGTAGCAAAACCTAAAGATGAGAGAGGTGTGTTGCCAACACTGTTGGTTTCAACCAGAGAAGAGCAGTACTCGTGACTCTCTGATCTCAATCAAGCTCTGAACAAAAGAAAAGGGAAGATTATCAAAAAGGTGCCCTGATGATGATTTCCCGAATGGTCCTCTGCAACAAAGAATAAAAGCTTCCCGGCCTAGGACCATCCCAGACCATGCAGTTTTCTGATCTCCTTTGATAGAAATTCAAGCACATTGCAAATCAAACGGACAATCATTGCCCAATGTTAGCCCAGGCTGCCGGGCCCAGCCCCAGCGTCAGGTTAACCCCAGTTGGGTCGCGCCGAAGAGGTCGGATTGATAGGATCCTAAGTAGTACTCCATTGAATTAAATTAATTGTAGGAGTAGGAGCGGCAGCCCAGCACGGCAGCAGCAGGCTAGCTGGATCCAAAACCGTGGACAGAGCAGAGGCCGGAGCAGAATTATTTTCGCTACTGTATGCTGCTCATGCTCATGCAGTGTCCGTGTAGTCGCCGTTTCCTTGACAACATCCTTGGGAACGCGACGCGCCAACGCGTGCGATGCATCAATGCCAATGGTACAAAAATACAATCATGTCTACCTAGTACTAGTAGTACTAGTAGTACCTGGCCTGCAGGCTGCAGCCTGGTGGACTCCTATCCTGACGACGTCAAGATTCACAAGAACACGCAACGTTACGTCGCGAATCGCAACGACGCAAGCAGGGGCTAGGGCATCACGAATGGTCCATGCACCGGGAATACAGCGCTGTGATGACCATGATGACGGCGACGGCTGGCGCTGAGCGACAGGCGTTTGAATCAACCACTGAAGTACTGGAGTGGAGTAGAGGCAGAAGCGGACAGAACTCCGAATCAATTTTCGAGGGAGGAAGAGCTATCCTTTTTTTTACTTGTCTACACAATTATTTGGTCTGGCCAGGCAGATGAGCACCGGTACGCGGGTCCCTTCATTCATGGGTAGATGTGCGAACAAGCCGGCTAAACTGTGAGCTCATGAGATAGCCAGTGGCAGTGGGTTCCGTTGTCACAGTCCCCAGCGCGAGCGAACAGCTGAACACATTCGGTGAACGAGTACTACCATCTACGTACCCCTGAGGCTGAGTCGGAGATCAGGGTGTCGGCGAACGTTTGGATACCACAGAGAGAGAGGCCTGCTTTTCCAGAAACTAAATCCATAGCGGAATAGTCGAAGCCGATCTTCAGCGGTGCAAGGACGAATTGACCGGTGTCCAGTAAGCGGAGCTCGCCTCCTCTAAGCAATACACGTAACGTTCAGAGCCGTGCTGAGCAGTCGGCAGATTGAGGAGGAAGAATGGAGGGCCCGGGCATAGAAAAGACACTGGCTATCCTGAAGCCCGACGTTATCACGATGACCAGCAACATGAGGGAGTTGATCTGCCAAAACGGTTTTCGTATTCTTCGGGTGAGAATTTTAGATGCTGCATGTCCATCCAATGTTGATTCAGATGAGAGCTGAGGATAAATAATTATTTATTATTATTATACGCATTCCCGCGGCAGCGTCAACCAAGCAGTTATGCTTGATCCACACGTTCGCTTATGCTGGACATTGAAACAAAGCAGATGTAGACAGCTCCTAGAGAATGGGGCTCTACAAAACCAATGATCGAAGTTAGTCCTTCAGTAACACGGAGCGTCGTAAAATTGGTCTCATTGGAAAAATGTCATTACTATTGTTTCCTCATGTAGCATCATGGTCAATGGGTGGCCAGATAATTATACGTATGAGGTTGAGTTGCCAGATAATTATTAAAAGATTCAAATAGTAATATTATTATAGAATGGTTGTTATGAGTTTATAAGGGTGCCATGGCTGTTTCTACTCGTGACGAGGGTGTGCACAAACACTCTTCACCAGCGCATTCCATGCTGGACGGTCCACAGCAATCCGCTCCAGACGGCGCAAGTCCTCAACACTCCGCGGTGCCCATTGTTCGACTGGGACAGATCGGTGTGGAGCTTTATTGGTAGTGTCACCCTCGGCCTCCCACGGTACCTCCCCTCGGGTGCCTGAAAGTATTGCTCCATGCTCAATCGTGCTGGCATGTCCTTACCCAGGCGAAGCACATGCCCGAATAGACTCCAGCGTGAATTTCAGATCAAGTCCGACACTGGCTCCACTCCACATCGGGCATACAACGCCAAATTACTAATCTTCTGTGGCCATGTGATGCCGAGAAGTGACCTGAGCTGCCTTCTATGGAAAGCGTCCAGGGAGCGTTCGCTAGCAACCGTCAGGCCCCAGGTGCCTGAATTATAGAGAAGTATCGGCATGATAAAGGCGCAGTACAACCTCATACGCAGAGGCTCTCGGATCAGTCCTCGGCGCTTCCAAAGAGACCACATGGATCGGAATGCAGCCTCGGCCAATTGCCTGCGACGTGTCACATCCTCAATGTCGCCCAGGAGTGAGCCCAGCTTTCGGGATGTCCTCCAGCGCTCGTCAATTCTGTCATCAACATTCCATTTGAGCTTGTCTACGCAGATGACACCGATTTCATAAGCCTTAGTCGTCAATGGCTCACAGAGCTCAAACCGGTCATAGACCACACTCTCGGGCAGTGGGCCCTGAGAGTCAACAACACCAAAACTGAGTGGACAGAGCTGGGTCGATCTGTAGACAGAATTGACGAGCGCTGGAGGACATCCCGAAAGCTGGGCTCACTCCTGAGGATAAATTTACGGGAAAGAATATGACCAAGGAACTACAAGTTCAGTTTTGCGTAGATCAAAGCCACAGCAGGCTGTGCACAGTGGCGTCAGAAGGTATTTTAGTGTGGTACGGTCAACCATCTGAAGTACAATTTACTCGTGGGGGAGGGGTTGCTGAGCCAAACATTTTGGAAATTTAGAGCCCAGATCAGTGTATTACTTGGGGCAAAAAGTGCTACAGTCAATACCGTAGTGACCGTTGCGTGTCCGACACCCCTGAAAGAGCGGGGAGTCACAGGGGGGGGGGGGGGGGGGGCTAGCAGAGAATAATGATCACTGTCATCTTTGCTTTCCGGCCGAAACAAAAAATAGCCTTGTTTCAGGTCAGCCGACCGAGGCCATTTTTCTCCTAATTCTGAAACTTGTTTCGGTCCGCATATGTACACGGTAGCTGCCTGGGGAGCCTGTAGGTAAGCTACTAGCTACCTGGCGAAGCCGCCCCTTTGCATGCATGCATGCATGCGTGCAGCATGCCTATATCCAGGACTAGCTGGATATCCAGGCTGTAAGGAGTACTGTAAGGTGGACAAACATTCGGCGCATAATTTTTTCGGCTACTTTCGGCCTGATCGTGTTTGGCCGAAATTTTGTTTTGCAAGGTTCAGTGTGACAGTGTATACAGGCACCACAGGCGCCACAGGCCTGTTTTAGCCAGGTGGGGGGGGGGGGGGGGGGGAGGGGGGCGAAATTTGAGTTGGCCGAAAATTTGTCGACTTACAGTACACAGTCAACTGTGACATTGATCCATACCATGTGTATATTACATGTACTGTGCGTGTGTGTGTACACTAGGCAGAACAACAGAGATGAAAAGCCGTTCTCGTTACTCCGAGTTTCGTGTTCGGAAAACACTCATCAGACCATAAAACATAATGTGATATTCGCTGGTTGTTATGGTAACTCTACTGTAGGCTAAGGCAGCGCTACAACCACGAAAAGATACTGTACGTTGTGTACATATGCATCAAGTGCTGAAGTACTATATGTACATGATTGAAACAAGACAGTATAATTATGTTTAGCTGGCTTGTGTTTCCTATGCTTTTGTCCGTCACGTATATGATGTAAGCACCAGGATTATTGATAATAGCAACCAAAAAATTGTCCAAAATCCTTTTTTCCCGGCCGACCGAGTTTGTTTCTTGGGGGTTGCCGACCCTAAACAAGTTTATTTTTATTTTGGCCTTACCTGTAATTGGTGAGCTGTTGACTGACCACTTTCTGTGTGTGTGTGTGTGTGTGTGTGTGTGTGTGTGTGTGTGTGTGTGTGTGTGTGTGTGTGTGTGTGTGTGTGCGTGTGCGCCTGTGTGTGTGTGTATTTGCGTTGGCTGTGTTTGAATTCTCAGCAACGACGACTGCACCTAACTGCCGAGCAGTGCGCAGAGTTCTACCAGGAGCACTCGGGAAAGTCGTTCTTCCCACGCCTCTGCGCGTACATGAGCAGGTAAGACTATAACTTCCTCCACCATCACCGCCATCACCATCACCGCCATCACCATCACCGCCATCACCACCGCCGCCCCTCCCCTGCGGTCATACCTTCACTCAGGCCTGGGGGAGTTGTTCTGCCCGCCTCTCTGTGCGAACATGAGCCGGTGCCTGTGAGAAGACCTTAGGGTCTGTTGGGACTGCCCAAGTAACATACTACTGTGCTGCTCCATGAAATCCAGTTGCGTCACGCAAGTGTGTGCCTTGCACCATTCCACAGGGCAGTGTTCGTAGGTCTGGGGCTGCACAACGCGCGGCGCTTACTTGAGTGCATCGACTGGATTTCATTGTGCAGCACTGTAGAACACAATACAATACAGTAAAACGTGTCGCAGGGAAGACCACTCGGATAAAGTGACCACCTGTCCTAAAAGACCACTGAAACCTGGTCCTAGGGATGCTATTTCCAGTCAAATGACTCTGGATGAGGGGACCACCTGGTAACACAGACCACGTTTTGAACGTCCATTGAGCGGCTGTCTTAGACAGGTTTCATTGTATACTTTTCTGCCAATGTTTCTGCTGGCAGTACCCGCCAAGGGTAACCCTCACCCGAGTTTCTCAGGGCAAAACTTGCCGTATCCAGGCACATATGACTGTAGTGTATTCTCTGTTTCTTTTTATTTTGGACATCGCGCCTGAGGCACGCTTCCGTCTTTCTTGTCGTGTTTTAATTGGCTCATCATGTGTTTGTGTGTGTGTGTTTGTGTGTGTGTGTGTGTGTGTGTGTTTGTGTGTGTGTGTGTGTGTGTGTGTGTGTGTGTGCACGTGTGTGTGCATGTGCATGTGTGTGTGTTTGTATGCATGTGCATTATCTAGTGGTCCTGTAGAGGTGCTGGTCTTGGGTCGACTAAATTCAGTGGAAATCTGGAGACTGCTGATGGGCCCTGCGAAGCCGTCCGTTGCCGTTTCCGAAGCGCCTGGAACGTAAGCCGATGTTTAGTGGCTGTTTGTCCTTGTGCGTTTGTGTGTGTGTGTGTGTGTGTATGTGTGTGTGTGTGTGTGTGTGTGTGTGTGTGTGTGTGTGTGTGTGTGTGTGTGTGTGTGTGTGTGTGTGTGTATGTGTATGTGTGTATGTACGTGTGTGTATGTGTGGGTGCGTGGGTGTGTATAGATGTCTTTGTGTATGTATGTATGCATGTGTGTGAGTGCGTGCACGCATGCATGGACATGCTCTTGCCAGCTGATCTTGTCCCTATGTCTCGTTTCCTTTCAGGCTACGTGCCCGGTTTGGTCAAGACGACGTTGTCAACTCTTTCCATGGTAGTGAGAGCGTGTCCAGTGCTGAGCGTGAAATTCACTTCTTCTTCTCCGATGGTGAGGGAACGGATTGGGTTCTTTGCTTTTGTGTGTGTGTGTGTGTGTATGTGTGTGTGTGTGTGTGTGTGTGTGTGTGTGTCCCATATGGTGCAGTGGTATGTGCAGCGATTTCCAATCGATAGGTTGCGGGTTCGATTCCCGACGATTATGGTCACACACGTCTTTCTTCTCTTTCTCAGACTCTTCCTGACTTTTCTTTCATTCTCCTGGGTGGTTACCAACAGCCAGTGTATGCCGGAGTATGTGGTGTGGTGTGTGTGTAGAAAAAAAGAAAAAAAAATGGAAAAATGAAAAATAGGGATTCACTGGCCAGAAAAAGTCACTTCAAACAGCTGTGTGGTGGATACCAGGCTAAAAATAGTGGCGGTCAATTCATCAGCCTTGCAAGCTGTTGAATGGTGTTATCCCAGCACAAGTTGCTATGTCTAACATAGCTGTTCGCTATCATCGCTCCCGCGATGGGCATGTCTGAGGTGTCTGAGGTCTGAGGTGTGTGCGTGTGTGTGTGTGTGTGTGCATGTGTTTGTGTGTGTGCGTGCGTGTGTACGTGCATGTATGTGTGTGTGTGTGCATGTGTATGCGTGTGTGTGTGTGTGTGTGTGTGTGTGTGTGTGTGAATGGGGAAATATATAGCTTTTGAGATTGTTCTCCTGCCATACTCACCTGCCTTTTGCCATACTCGCCTATTGAGTCCAGGACAGGCAGAGCTGCAACAATTGATGCAGGTTTAGTGAGTCCGCCATGCACAATGGTTGCGTTTGCAGGCCTGCTGGATAAACTTTAAAAGACCAGGCTTGAGAAGCGAAAGGCACCAGGCACAGCTTCTACACGGCAACCTGAGGGGACTTTTCAAGGCGTGCTGCTACCCACAGTCAATCGGGAATTGGTGGCCAGGAATTGAGTATACTTGGTCCGCGTCAGCGATATTGTCGCTTATCTTTCAGCTTTGTTTATATGTCGCCAAAGTTCACTTGGCAGCCCATTTCACCCCAATTTTGGTTAGTAAGTTAGTTTACTAGTACCTGAAAGGTCTAGCTACAGTTCGAGTGGATTTCGAAAGCGACGGGTGGGTGATTCTAATTGATACAGCGCCGCATCAAAATAGATTATCTGGTTACGCTGTGCAGGCAAGAGCAGCGCAAGCCACAAGAAAGTAATCGGCTACTCGGAATCAGCTCCATTTTTTGCTGAACGGCCGAGATCGCTCACCTCAGGGATCGCTCGTCAAGCTGAGATCTCAGCTCCCTTACCTCCAACTCAACGCTCGGAGTATCCAGCGCATCGTGGAGATTTGCAAGTACTGTACGCGTCGTCGTCGTCGTCGTTCAAAAGTAAAATCTTGCAAAGAACGGCGTCTGATTTGAACCACACAGGCTGTCGTACTGCCCATGCGAAGTCCTATAGAGAAGGCGACCGTCACGATCGACTTCTCTTTAGAAAATAGCCAGGCAGCGGAGAGGTGGAGAGATGAGCTTGCAAAAGCAAGAGAGTCGATCCTGAGCAAAAAAAAATTGTCCCCAGCGTCGAGAGCAGCGACGAGGAGGACCGAAAAAAGTAGGAACCCTTCCTTGGACAATAAATTCCTTACAGCTAGTTGTCATTCTATACCTAACCGTCCATTGTACCAAGTTAATCACTTCAAGTGCACGCGTTCATGTCCAAAGTCAAAGTTCAAATTGTCCAAAGATAAGCGACAATATTGCTGACGCGGACCAAGTACATTTATGTCTCTCCCCCCCCCCCCCCCTTCTTCCTCGTCCTTAACACCCACAAACTGACACACAGTACAGATAAGCCTTGTGTGTATGATAGCTTCGTGATCGGTTGACAGCATGTTACGAGACGCGGAGGACAGTTGTCGGGAGCGCTGTTTTCAAATACAGCACGTGTTCCGCCTTGTAACATGCTGTCGACGGTTCGCCATTCTAAACAGACACATGTACAATCACTTACTGTTATTCTTTTTCTTGTCTTCCATGGCAGAACCTCTGGAACCATTGACGGGGCAAGAAGCTAAGGAGTACCTCGCTAAATACGTCAACCCAGTACTGACTGAAGGACTGGCTGAGCTGGTCAGAGCCAAACCCAGAGATCCAATTGTATCCTACTCAAAGCCCGCACGGCCAGTTTTGGGAACAATAACAAGTGTGTGTGGGGGGGGGGGGGTGTGCGTGTGTGTGTGTGTGTGTGTGTGTGTGTGTGTAGCACAAGTTGCTATGTCTAACATAGCTTGTTCGCTATCATCACTTCAGCGATTCGGCATGTGGAAGTGGAATTGAAGGTGCGTGTGTGTGTGCATGTGTGCCTACATCTGTATGCATGTGTGTGGGTGTGCACATGCGTGTTTGTGTGTGCACATGTCCGTTTGTGCATACCTATGTGTTTATGCCCGACCATGTGCATTTGCATGCATTTGTGTGTGTGTGCTCATGCAGCGAAAATATTAGAGGAGAGTGCGATGCGCACACAAATTGATAGTCATTCAAAAAAATTAAGAATTTTTTTAGTGTTGTCCACTGCCGTCTGACGTTTCCCTGACAAGACACACTAAACGCAGTCATTCCTCGCGCAGTATCTTGACGAGCACAACCCGTCGTTGCCAAGCATCGAAGTTCCCGGCTTCGGTCAGTCCAAGGACCTCGACCTCGTCGACGGCTACGATGAGTATGAGGACGACGAAAGCAGATCGGCTCGAGCTGGCATGGTGGAGGACGCCGAGGAGGGAGTGAGCGTTTGGAATTGAGTCTTTGCCTCTTTCTTTCTCTCTTTCTCTATCTATCTCTTTTTCTCCTCTTTTTCTCTATCTATCCCTCTATTCTTTCCTTCTCTCTCTTTCTTTCCTTCTTTCTCTCTCTCTCTCTCTCTCTCTCTCTCTCTCTCTCTCTCTCTCTCTCTCTCTCTCTCTCTCTCTCTCTCTCTCTCTCTCTCTGTCTGTCTGTCTGTCTGTCTCTGTCTCTCTCTCTCTCTGTCTCTCTCTCTCTCTCTCTCTCTCTCTCTCTCTCTCTCTCTCTCTCTCTCTTTCTCCATCTATCTCTTTCTCTCCTCTTTTTCTCTATCTATCCCTCTTTTCTTTCTTTCTCTCTCTTTCTTTCCTTCTCTCTCTCTCTCTCTCTCTCTCTCTCTCTCTCTCTCTCTCTCTCTCTCTCTCTCTCTCGCTCTCTCTCTCTCTCTCTCTCTCTGTGTGTGTGTGTGTCTCTCTCTCTCTGTGTCTCTCTCTCTGTCTCTCTGTCTCTCTCTCTGTCTCTCTCTCTCTCTCTCTCTCTCTCTCTCTCTCTCTCTCTCTCTCTTTTTCTCTCTCTCTCTCTCTTTCTCTCCGGTGCGTCGGTCAAAGCAATTACATCATTATGCTTTCATCAGGATGACATACTCGTTATGTTAGCATTGCATGCACGCAGGCTGATATCCTCGTTTGCCGAGTTCTCCCCTTTTGTGAGTTTCGATGTTCGAACAACTTGATTGTAATATTTTGATATTGGATTGTTAGCATAATTATGCTTTTTATTAACGGGCTTTGCGTGGGCAGTGCCTCCGAGCCAATATGACATTGTATTGTTGTCTGATTCCGTACTCGTTGTTTGCGGTTTAGGTTAGCCTGTCCCCAGGTGTATGTATGTGCTCCACCGTTTGTTCTTGAGCTCTTGGTTTGTTGTCATGGTAACACTGAGAGATAGAACTGTAAATGCACTGCCGTACCACTTGCTGATAAAGAGAGAGAGAGGGCACTATTTGTTCAGTCATCCTACACATACAGAACAACAAGGACAATCAAGGCTCGTTTCAGCAGCAAACAAGCCTTGATTGTCCTTGTTGTTCTGTATTACGCTATGCCTCCGCGGTGTCGAGCACTGTCAGCACACTGGGTACATCCTCCGGTCATCCCCCATAAAACAAAGAAGGCGAAGAAAAACAGAGCCTAAAGTTTACTGTAAACTGTCACGACTGCAGCAAGAACTGCGATTTTGAACCTGAAACCGGCAACAGTTCAATGACATGGACAAGGGCATCACCAAAAGAATACCAAACCTGCACATGCGCTTGATTGCGGGGGGGGGGGGGCACTGTTCAATAGGGGGCTTTATTTTTCACTTGCTCAAGGCATACTAATAGTAATACTAGTCTTGGAGACGGGGCACTATTCTCAGCAAAATACGAACCCAATGACAATGTGATGAGTATAAGGTGACATGAGATGTGTAGTGTGCTTATTGCAAGTGTAGGGTGTGCATCGGTAACTGTCTTGGCCGTTTTATGCTGATGTACTCCGTGTGGTGTAGACCAGGTGTGCATTGGTGGTGGATTCACATGCCTTCGTCAGTTGTGTGGATTGGACAGTTTACAGTCGTGTGGGTCAGACAGTTATCTGGCGCAAGTCTTGCTCTGTCTCATTCAGATCTTGTTTGCTATCGTTGCTATAACTTTGAGTATAACTATAAGAGAAAATCTGTGGGTGCACATCCAGTGCAGTTGCAGATTTGCGTGTTTCTCTTGCGACGGGCGTATACATGGTTTACATGGTTATAGTTATGGCGAACAGAAAGGCGATACTGTTATCAGCAAATGGGCACGAGTTACCCTAGACGAATAGGCAAGAATTTCGAAGAATGCTCAGGAATAAGGACCAGCAGCTAGCTAGTGCCTCGCAAGAGCTATTTCGCACCTTACAGATGTGTAAACTGCAGACAGGAAAGTGTTCGCTCCCCAAACAGTAACTTTTGCTAGATGTGTAAAGAAGTGCAGGACATGCGTGACAAGTGCAAGAATTATGCTTCAACTAATAATACTATTGTCTTACAAGATAGGTGAGAGGTCCTCCAGCGCCGCCATGACACTACTTTTTAAGTAGGGCTACTCAGTACGTGCTACATGTGACAGTATCATCAAGAGTACAAAAAATATTTACGGGTTCGCGTACCGGGCAGGTCAAGAACAAGGAGTCGTACAACTCCCTGGTCAAGAACCACCTTTCCGCTTCCGTGGGACGCCACCATGCACCACCCCATGATCAGGCGTCAGATGCGGCTGATGAGTGATGTGGGATCAAGAGTACATAACCCCCAAAATGACGTCAACTTGAAACTCTGTCGGGACAGCACCCATATCCCCATACTGGCCATAGTGGAGTTGCACACTCTGGGGGGTTATGTACTCTTGGTATCATTGTATGTAAAGTAACGTTAGTTGTGGACATGGAAATCCGGTCGCACGTCTAGCGGCTCCAGGGCGCTGGCCATGCAGCCATTGGGTAAGCAGTACACACAATCATCAGTCATGCCTTGCTGGTAGATCTACAAGTCGCATGGGATCAGGCACGGCATGCTCTGTACGCACTGAGGGCGCGGGCCCCGGTCAATCGACTGGATTTCCATGTCCACAACGATACATGAAAGGTGTGCATGGGAAGTAAATCATGTAACGAAGCAATCAAACCTGTGGAGTCATGATGCGTGACAATCTACAAGATTGAGTAGACTACTGTAGTTCACGTGCTAACGCTAACAGTCAATGACGAATTATTATACTATGTCACAGTATGTGTGATGCGACGACTAGTTCCTCGATCTACATGTATGCTCGTACATATTCCAACAGAAACATTGCAAGCGTGTAACTGTTGGCGAAATATCTTTACTTATAAAAGAGAGGCACCTGTGACGTGTGTCTGTGTGTGTGTGTGTGTGTGTGTCACGCTCCTTATAAAGAAGAGGCACCTGTGACGTGTGTTTTTGTGTCACGCTGAAGCGCTGCGGAGCAGCGCTGCCCTGAGCACGCGAAGCGTGCGAACAGTGTAGCACAGTGTAGCTAGCGGCCGCAGAAGCACTGAGCACGCGAAGCGTGCGAATCGTGTAGGTAGCGGAAGCAGCCACAGAAGCACTGAGCACGCGAAGCGTTCGAATCGTGTAGCCACCACCACGTGCTGAGCACGCGAAGCGTGCGAACATGGTACGGTGCACCGGTGGTACATGGTAGCGCTTATACTTAAGTTATACATAGCAGACACGATCAGTACGAGTAGCAGTAGCAGCCGCGCGCAGAAGCACTGAGCACGGGAAGCGTGCGAATCATGTAGCCACCTAGCCTAGGCCATACTATTCAGGTAGCACTAGCAGCCGCACAAGCGCTGCGGACCACGTGAACCGTTCTCTGCAAATAGAAACATCTGCAACAAAAGGATACAAAAGATCTGCACTGACTGCACTCTGCATCTGATCTGCGGGGAAGAGCGCATCGCACTTTTGTTCGTAAGTTTATGAATTTTTTGAGCCGCTTCATCCGCCACCAGGTGATGGACAACCCTGACCAGCCTCCCGAAGGCGTAACAGACGTCCCTCCTTCTCCTTCCAACGATGAAGAACCTCCCTCACCAGGACTTCAGCGGTCTGGCCACCACCACGTGCTGAGCACGTGTGCTGTTCATGTACTTGCTTCACCCACATGCCACATTCGGCCATGCGCCAGGCAACGCTGGCGGGGGTGCTGCTAGTCAGCTTATAGAATAGTGACGAATTCAACCATAGACATAGTCAGACGTCATCGAAGTGGTCACGAGTTCGAGTAGAAAGGCACCTAGTACCTTCACACTTACCAGTTATAAAAAAATAAAATAAAAAATAAAAACATGAACTCGATCGGATGGAGAGCCAAGGATTATTAATTTTATAAAAAGTACCGTACTGGCAATATATGTTGCCGCGTAACGCGTAACGCAGGGGGGTGCGGCGTAACGCGCGACCAGGCTAGTGCGACAAATTTTCGTTGAGTTCGTAACGCGCGTCCGGCGGGGTGCGGCGATCTTTTCATTGCAGTTTGCACTGCAAAAAAAAGGCTGAAAACTGTGAAAGCACGTGTACCATTGTGTACCTGATAGTTAAAATATACAGTCTTCTATTGATATCGTTGTCGTCCTTTGCCGTCGGGTTTGTAACAGTTGGATAGCAACTGAAGTTTTGTGCCTTCAATGTGGATGAAAAGAAAAAATGATGCGGCAAAAGCAAAAAAATGATGCGGCAATAGCAAAACGTGATGCGGCAATAGCAAAAAAAGGACTGCGGCAATATAGAAACCTGTGTAACGGCTCCTGTGCGACTTTGCATGTAACGCCCTGCGTGCGGCAAACATGTGCCAATGTAACGCTTCATGGCCTCACTGCGGCAACATATATTGCCAGTACGGTAAAAAAGACCAAGGATCTGAAAGTTACACTATAGTATAATGTCCACTAACACCACCAGTTACTAAACAGTTACTAAACGTTTACACGTACAATTGTTTTCTTTTTTGGTGTTGTGTTCTACACACATACACACACAGTGGTTGCCTCTTTGCTTTGTCATACCACAACCATTCAATGCGGTAAACCCCTCGATAGGCGATTTGCCTTTGGGTCATTCTAATAAAGTTATTATTATTAATCATTCGCCAATCGCCATGCCACTGTAAATTGTATTCTGTTTGCACGTAAAAGAGGCCTATGTATCACCGCTTACTAGACAATCAGCCCATGCGATAACATTGCACGACACTGACCGACGGTGCTGACGTTCTACAACTAACTGGCTCACAGCTCTAGCACATCTTGGATGCGCACTCCAACAGCCTTCCAACTTGGAAGGTTCTAAATTATAGAAATAACATAAGGAGGGGAAGGTGAGCGCAACCATGATAAGCAGCTGCACGACCTTTTGTTATTTCTATAACTTAGAACCTTCCAAGGTGGAAGGCTGTTGGAGTGCGCATCCAAGATGTGCTAGAGCTGTTAGCCAGAACGTCAGTACCGTCGGTCAGTGTCGTGCAATGTTATCGCATGAGCTGATTGTTGCTGATTTAGTAACTGGTGGTGTAAGTGGACATTATAGTGTAACTTGTAGTTCCTTGGTCCTTTTTACTTTTTTTAAAAAGAAAGGCACCTTTATTTTTAGGAACGACCGCTGCACTGCCTACTAGGTAGTGTTAATAGTCTTGTAGACCGCACGATTGCCTGTAGTGTACTACTGCCTACTGCTGCCTGGTATAGGTAGTTTCCACGCAGACAGTATGCATGGCGGAGCAGTCAGCAGTTGGGATAATCTGATTAGGCGACATTTTTCTTCTTCTTCTTTTACTATTGACACAGCCCTACTGGAAAACAGGTGGAGAGCAAAAAGAAACGAGGAAAAGGACAAAAACATAGGGGATGTAGGGACGACGTGCTGATGTGCTGGGAGCAACTCAACCGCATACTGAGTAGTGTGTCTGTGTGGACTGCAGTCATAGTCATCAGTGGTTCACACAATGTCATGTTGCTGGTTCGACAGCATGAAACAAGGACGTGGAGGACAACGTGTTCGGAACACAGTGACCGTCCATACTACAACCATCCACGGTTGTTGGTAGAGCCCCGGTCCGTTGGGAAACCAACAACAACGCGTGAACTATAACAAGGTCAAGGTTTATCTAATGCTAGTACTGTAGAAGTACTAATCATGAAGTAAATGTACTAGTTGGTTGCTCCAACGAGGAGTACACGCTTCTTGCCGAACTTGACACTTGACTGACTCACGACTGCCATCCGGAGCACACGAGGAGCACGTCGCACCTTCCACTCGGCAAACCTGAAAGAAAGCACCACTCCCTGCTCAATACACAGTGTTTCGGGGAATTCACCCCTCATCAGTTGAGCTTGAGTAGGCTGAGGAAGAGTGTGCCTGAAAAGCGAATTTGAAAAAAGTGATAATCCCCTCGGAACCGTGCCGTATCCTACGCAGAGTGGTTGTAACGTAGTGCTACTGAATGCATGGATGCCAGGATGGGC
>NW_027044553.1:44856-129856 GCF_964019385.1 Sycon ciliatum | reverse complement strand
GCCAGCGACATCAGAGGATGCAAACATAATATGCCCGCTATCCTTTCCAGTATCCGGTTGTCATAACTGAAGGTTGGCGTGCGTGCCACATTGCATGCGTACCGGTACGTCAACACCGCAAAAAAGTAGGAACCCGCAAAAAAGTAGGAACGAATCCCGTCCGAGTCCTTGGACACTGCCTGTCCCCATCCGCCAGCGACATCAGAGGATGCAAACATAATATGCCCGCTATCCTTTCCAGTATCCGGTTGTCATAACTGAAGGTTGGCGTGCGTGCCACATCGCATGTGTACCGGTACGTCGACACCGCGAGAAAGTAGGAACGAATCCCGTCCGAATCCTTGGACACTGCCTGTCCCTGTCCGCCAGCGACATCAGAGGATGCAAACATAATATGCCCGCTATCCTTTCCAGTATCCGGTTGTCATAACTGAAGGTTGGCGTGCGTGCCACATCGCATGCGTACCGGTACGTCGACACCGCGAGAAAGTAGGAACGAATCCCGTCCGAATCCTTGGACACTGCCTGTCCCTGTCCGCCAGCGACATCAGAGGATGCAAACATAATATGCCCGCTATCCTTTCCAGTATCCGGTTGTCATAACTGAAGGTTGGCGTGCGTGCCACATCGCATGCGTACCGGTACGTCGACACCGCGAGAAAGTAGGAACGAATCCCGTCCGAATCCTTGGACACTGCCTGTCCCTGTCCGCCAGCGACATCAGAGGATGCAAACATAATATGCCCGCTATCCTTTCCAGTATCCGGTTGTCATAACTGAAGGTTGGCGTGCGTGCCACATCGCATGCGTACCGGTACGTCGACACCGCGAGAAAGTAGGAACGAATCCCGTCCGAATCCTTGGACACTGCCTGTCCCTGTCCGCCAGCGACATCAGAGGATGCAAACATAATATGCCCGCTATCCTTTCCAGTATCCGGTTGTCATAACTGAAGGTTGGCGTGCGTGCCACATCGCATGCGTACCGGTACGTCGACACCGCGAGAAAGTAGGAACGAATCCCGTCCGAATCCTTGGACACTGCCTGTTCCCATCCGCCAGCGACATCAGAGGATGCAAACATAATATGTGTCCCTCTGTGGGCTCGCGCTGCGAAACAGCGGACACTTGTCCACCTTCGCCAACACCTTGGCCCAGTCAGTGGGAGTCTTTCCTGGGACGTTGGCCCCGGGCAATGTGGGGCAAAAGCCCAGTGGCATAGTCTCGGATGTACTTCTCCCACTGGGATGGTCCCAATGCTTCTGTAGGTATGAGGATGCAATACATTCGGCTCGTACTATCACTTGCAAACCATCTCTGGCAAGTCACTGGACAGAGCGTCCATAATGTATTCTCCCTTTCCAGTATCCAGTTGCCGTTGCTGATGAAGGTAGGCGAGCGCGTCGCATCGCGTGCGCACCGGTACGTCAACACCACGGGAAAGTAGGAACGAATCCCGTCCAGTATCCTTTTTCCAGTATGCGGGTTTCATAACTGAAAGTCGACGTGCATGCCTCCTTGCTGCGAGGGCACTGACGGCACTCGTAATATTCGCGTGAAAACACAAAACAGCAAAAAGGGGCTATGGCAAGCCTCCACTAGTCTGGTGAGCGGATACATACCATATCCTGCATATTGTGTATGCATCCTCTGATGTTGCTGGCGCAGGGGACAGCGAGTGTCCAGATTAAACTGCCGCGTCCGTGCCCAGACCAGCAAGCGACGACCAAAGCACTGCTCGAGTATTGGACTCTGGCCATCTGTCTTATGTGCGGGCCGTACCACAGTTCGAGGCTCAGGTCAGTGAATGAAAGAGAAGATGGAATAATGGAATCAATCTTGAGCAGTCGGGCTCAAACCAGAACGTACATACCCGACGAGCGAAGGTCGGAGGGTGTGTGTTCGTAAAATTCGAATATGAATAGACTGGAACTGACCTTTCTCCTTTTCCCATTTTCTCATGTAATGCAGCACTGATCCAAGACAGGTCAAAGCGTTGAATAATTTGTTCCTAGGCCTTTGAGGTAGTGGGAATATTGACCGCCTGGGACAACGCAAGCAAAGAAATCAGACAACGCCTCCGTAAGGATTGGCAGGATTCTATTGACCCAAAGTTCATCCGAAGATATAAAGTCGTCTCCTTTGCTGTGCCCGACCTTGGAAGAACACTCCTCTCCTTTTCTGTGCCCGACCTTGGAAGAAGACTCCTCTCCTTTTCTGTGCCCGACCTTGGAAGAAGACTTCTCTCCTTTGCTGTGCCCGACCTTGGAAGGAGACTCCTCTCCTTTGCTGTGCCCTACCTTGGAAGAAGACTCCTTTCCTTTGCTGTGCCAGACCTTGGAAGAAGACTCCTCTCCTTTTCTGTGCCCGACCTTGGAAGCAGACTTTTCTCCTTTGCTGTGCCCGACCTTGGAAGGAGACTCCTCTCCTTTGCTGTGCCCGACCTTGGAAGGAGACTCCTCTCCTTTGCTGTGCCCGACCTTGGAAGAAGACTCCGCTCCTTTGCTGTGCCCGACCTTGGAAGAAGACTCCTCTCCTTTGCTGTGCCCGACCTTGGAAGGAGACTCCTGCTGTGCCCGACCTTGGAAGAATACTCCTCTCCTTTGCTGTGCCCAACCTTGGAAGAAGACTCCTATCCTTTGCGGTGCCCGACCTTGGAAGAAGACTCCTCTCCTTTACTGTGCCCGACCTTGGAAGAAGACGATGCCAGCAACTGTGTTGGTGTTAGCAGGGGCTGCTAGTTTCAGACCATATTTGCTCGGCCGACATCGATATTTGTAGCAAATGTTTTCCTGGCGTATCGTCATATTAATTTTTGCTTTTATTTTGCCCAGCCACTCAATATTCTCAGGTGGTGAGCCAGTTTAATTATGATAAAAAAGGAGAAGGACAAAATGTTACGAGTTATGACTAACTGTCCACCAATGTATCCAAATATTATACAGTCAGCGAGTGCGACAAAATGGCACAAAACTGACAAGGAGTACTGAGACATTCGGCGACCTGATACCTAGCTCCAACACTTCTCCAAGGCGCAAACCAACAACCTTCCAACTTGGAAGGTTCAGGTTCGGAAAGGTCCAAGAGGGGAAGGAAAGCGCGATGAAGAAGATCACGAGCTATGTCCGACGGCAACAAAGAATGCCGAAAGTTACTGGATGATGACAAAACTAGTAAGACTATTGGACATACAGGCCTTAATACAACTTCGTCGCATTCGCTGACTGTAAGATCTGGTGAAGTTGGTGGTCAGTTAATTTTAAAAGTTGGTCATAGCTCGTAACATTTTGTCTTTATCCTTTTCTATCATACTCCATATTCTGCTACCTTTTTGCTCAAATTTGAGGCAGAAAAGTAGCCGAAAGTGGGTCACATGTTGGCAAAATGTGAGCAGTGAGTCAAGTGCACTGCATAAATTGTATATTTACAATGACAGCTTCAAAAACGCCAGATTTGGAACAAAATTGGGAGAAAAGCATCCATATTTTGCTTGGTTTTCCTAGCAATTTCTTTCAGATATACAGCAGATATGCAGTGAAGAATGTGCAGTCAAGGTGTGCCTATGTATGCATTGTTTGCCAAGCCTTATCAATATCCCCTGCATGCTTCAAAGACTACCTCTCAGTGTATTTATCTGTACCCCAGCCTCCGTATGCCCACGATGGTTCATAACATTATTTCTTGTGCTTTTTCATGCAGCAGCCAGCTTGGGCTTCAGTTGGCGATCAAGGGCACAATGGAGGTCTTTCCTGAATAACTCTGCCACACTTCACCCAGCGGCATTCAACCGGAGCATGACGAGCAAGGCTGTCACAGTTGACAGTGGTTGGAAAACTACCATGTCGGAAGATGACCTCATGATGGTTGACGGCATTGGCAGCGCTGGCAATGTACTGGATGGGCCACCTGTTTGCACTGTTCAGTCGCGGGAGGCGAGTACCTAAGTGCAGCTCCTGCTCGACCTCTACAAGCCTAATTTGGATCAACTTGAACAAACAACGGATTCCTGGAGGACCTCTGCCCACTACATCACCTCCAGCAGCATGTGACGGAGCCAACTCGTGGAAATGCCCTCCTCGACCTCATCATGAGTGACCTGGGCAACCCGACGGTCCGGCTCGGCCCCCCAATTGGTAGATCTGACCACGCCACCATCTTGGCAGAATTCAAGACAGAACTATTTCGAGAGCCCAAGACGGCCAGAACAGTCTGGCAATATGGCCGCGCTGCTGACTATGACAGACTAAACCACCACCTTAGGAGTGTGGACTGGGATGCCCTCTTGTCTGAGGATGCAAACAGCAGCTGCACCAATATTACCTCTGCCATCATAGATGGAATGAACCAGTTTATCCCATCCCAACTTCTCTGTACCCGGCCCTCTGATCCCGTTTGGTGGACGCCAGCTTGCAGCAAGGCCATGAAGGCGAAACAGAGAGCCTGGAAGTCCCCCAAGAGACGACCAGACTCGCCTCAATGTCAAGCTTACTATACTCTCGCTGTCCACCGGTCTTCTGATTGCCCACGTGATGCCCAGAATCACCATCTAGCAATAGTCCGTGCACGACTCCAGACCGGCAGCCTTCGAGACAAACAGTGGTGGTCAACCATCAAGCAGTCCATCGGAACCTCCCGAAATAGCTCCATCCCGATTCTTGTCGACCCTGCTGGCTAAGAACATGCCACGAACATAGAGAAAGCAAACTGTCTCGGTCACTACTTCGCGGAGAAATGTATCCTTGGTGGCAATGACCTGCCAGACACACCTCTGCCCCCTATTCGGCAAAGCACAGGCAATAGGCTGAAGACCGTACACTTCCGCCCTGCCACAGTCCAGCGAGCTCTCAAGAACCTGGACGCTTCTAAAGCAACTGGCCCTGACGGCATTCCGGCGCAAGTGCTCAGGAAGTCAGCGCAGTCACTCGCCAGCCCTCTGGCAAAGCTATTCACCCAGTGCTTCCGGGACGGGGTGCAACCTCCATCCTGGAAGATCGCGAACGTTGTCCCTATCTTCAAGAAAGGCTCCAAGTCTTCCCCGAAGAACTACCGTCCGATTTCCCTCCTCTCTATACTCTCTAAGGTGATCGAGGCCATCATTAATCGCAGCATCACTAACTTCCTGGAAAGCAATCGGGTCATCTCCGGACGGCAATTCGGGTTCCGACGCGGCCTGGGCACGACTGATCTTCTCCTCTCACTTCAGCATGAGTGGAGTCGGACGTCCAATGCTGGGGGTGTGACCCGAGTCCTTGCCGTCGACGTGGCCGGCGCATTTGACAAAGTGTCGCACCGCGGTGTAGTTCACAAGGCCAGATGTCTTGGGCTAACTGGCCACCTGCTCTCATGGTTGAAAAACTACCTAGAGAGCCGCCAGATCCGGGCCGTAGTTGGTGGACAAACATCAGCCACACACGTCATCCGAGCAGGTGTGCCTCAAGGAAGCATCCTGGGGCCCACTCTCTTCCTGCTCTACATTAATGACGCTGAGGACCACCTTCCCCAATCGACCAGACTTGCCACGTACGCAGACGACACAATGCTCTACAAGTGTATTCGGTATCTCGGCAACCTCGCAGCTGACTGTGATGATCTCCAGACCGCCGTCAATGCCCTTGCTGCCTGGGGTGCGACCTGGCGAGTGACATTCGAGCCCGCCAAGTCATGCCTACTCCACGTCAGCCACCACCGTCGGCCCTGGGATTGCCCTACGGTCACATTCCAAGGTGAACTGGTTCCTGAAACCCAGTTCCTGAAGCAACTTGGGATAGCCTTCGACAGTCAACTGACATTCTGCCAGCAGATTCGACAGTCAACCCTGCGCGCCACACAGCAACTGGGCTTCCTGAAGAAGGCCTCAGCAGTGCTTGACCCTGGCTGCCGTCTCACGGTCTACAACGGCTTTGTTCGCCCAGTCTTAGAGTATGGCATGCTAGTCTGGATGGGTGCTTCTCAGACGGTGCTGGCCCAACTCGATGCTGTACAGCGGAGAGCCCTGCATCTGATCGGCAAAGGTGCATATCTGCCAAGCATCGAACTCCGGCACAAAGTGGCTGCTCTCTGGTATCTCTACAAAGTCCACTACCTGATAGGCCCACAGATGCTAACCCGAATGCTGCCCCCCCCCCTCCCAAGCAGTACCAGACCACGACCAACATCCTACCAACACCAGGCAGCAGGCGCGGGTGGCGGCCGGCCACCGCTACCAGCTGCAGTCTGATATCCCAGCCAATTCTCGCAACAACGTCCGCCGGTCATTCCCTGAAGGAGTGCTGGACACCTGGAACCAGTTGCCTTGTCAACACGTCCTGGATCAGCCCGACCAGAAGAGGATGCAGTCCTTCAAGTGCAGCGTCCACCGATTCCTGCGCTCGAGCCACTGGGACTGGGCGATCGACCGGCTGTAGGGACTCGACGTGGTGGTTTGTGGACGTTACTGTGAGAGAGTGAGTCTGTGCACAAATATTATGTATGACTATGCGTCTGTGTGCATGTGCACGTGTGTGTGTGTGTGTGTGTGTGTGTGTGTGTGTGTGTGTGTGTGTGTGTGTGTGTGTGTGTGTGTGTGTGTGTGTGGGTGGGTGTCAGTGTCTGCTCTAGGATTGTAGGACAGCCGGGTACATGTGTACCTGGCGCAACCATTTCAACCGGGTCGGAGCCGGGTACACATGTACCTGGCGCTGTCTCACCAGCCGAGTCACATGCTTTAACTGGTTGGTTGGTAGTAGAAGGTAGCAGGAGGGTTTGAGAACAAAGTTGACCCGGAAGTGACCTTGTCATGTTTTGACAGGCTGTGGTTTGACCCTGTCAATTTGTGGTTTGACCTTGATTACTTTACCGTGACATCCGTCAAATAGTGTTACCAGATCACGTGTAACACCCGTGTACTGCGATGTACCGGTGTTATCATAACTTTTGAAGAAAGTGTGACGGTAACTTTGAAAAGTGTGACGGTCATGGGCACGGTCCAGTCGACTCGTCAGCTGCATGCCTAGACAGTTTTCTGACATTTGGCTGCGGCATCTCTTGATCAATGCCAAGCCCTTGACACGCCGTCAGTCATCCAGATTGAATGAAAACCTTGACAAGTTCAGTAGGGAGCAGAACGACGCAATGAGACTCCTGGTCGAGTCTTACAGCTGTGGCAGTGATAGGCATGTTGACTCGCTACCGGACAATCTGCGATGTGCTCTTTATAGATTTTCCTGCGCCGCGATCAAGCCCCGAGCGGTCGCGAAAAGGAAGAAGAAGACCGGTGCTGTTCCATCCACGCCTCTTTGATCACATCGAGATATTATAAGATCACGATGATCGTTTGACCGGTACTCATTTGTTCTTTTGCAGTTAAGTGAACAACCTTTACTTTCTGTTCGCGTCACCATGAACGCTATGGATATCGGCATGTGGATGCTGCTGAGCAAGCACGATGAGAGTAGTTGCGTGCTCCGATCGCTGCTACATTGTGTGGCTCTGAAAGGCCTGTGTCCCGTCGAAGACCTCCAGATGGTGGCGAAAGATGAGCGTCTGAAGGTGATCTGGAGACTGGCCCGTAACCTTGCCAGGGATCGCAGGGTCGACTTGATTGCCGCGACGCAAGTGCTGCTTTCTGAGCAAGTGTTGATGGGGGTGCACTGCTGCCGCACTACCTGGAGCGGATATTCGCAATCATGAGCAAACGTTGGATTGACGATGCAAGGCTGGGACTCCTCATCACCCCCCTCGCTCATCTGATCGTGATATGTGAGCAGGCCGTAATCACGATGCAACCTGCCATTGCCAACAAGATCATCGCGTGCTACGAGCACGAGCTACACCGAGTAGCCGTGAGACAGTGCCGGCAACACAGCGGATCAGGGAACATTTTACTTTGTGCTATGCAATTTGTATTTTTTGTATCACTGATTTATTTACATTGTAATTGATGATCAATATGGTCATCAGCATCATCATCATCATCATCAGAAACATAATCAATGTTCATGATAAATGAAACGATATGAATTGTAAATCCGAAAGTTTTTGTATACTCCTGTGATGGTATCATCCATTATGAGCACGGCTTGGTGATGATGAATGGGGCGAGTCCTGAACCATACTGACCAACCACCACAATCTCAATCCCTTGACAAGACATGCAGAATCCCTGGATTTCTCTCAAAATCCCTGGATGGCACAAAAACGAGTGAAAAAGAGTTTTCCCGCCAAAAAAACGTTCAACTCTGCAGCTCTGCGCATAGCACAGTTCGACCCTCGTTCAAAAAAAGTGAAGTTTGATCAGGCGGTGCCCGCCTGTCACTTTGTGCAGTGCAGATCTTGCAGGCTACAAACTTTTTTTGTAGGCATGGTCAGGTCTTGAAAGTGCTGTGCACAGTTCGAAATGCGAATGAGCACAGTAAATACCTTTGAAAAAAGTTCAAAAAACCGGGACATTTGGGGCGAATCCATGGAGTTTTCAGGAAAATCCTGTGTCCGACAAAACTGTGGTTTTCCGGGAGTTTTCTTGAAATCCCCGGGACCCCGGGAGGAGTGTTGATTTTCCGGGATTTTCCCGGGAAAAACGGGAGGGTTGGCCAGTATGCTGAACGCAAGCGTGTACTTGTTCTTGCGAGGTATCTCCTTGTGTGAGATCTAGAAGCGCTGTTGAAGTTCTTGATCCAGCAGAATAAATTCACCATCTCGTCGTAGATTAGCAGCAGGTTGATCACATCGCTATCATCGCCACTAATACTATCATAGTCCACCAGCTTCAGCGGGAAGAGGCACTCGCCTTCAAAGCCAAACACGTTGATGTGCAAGTTATTATTCTTCTACACCTACACGCGTGAACAAGAAGCCGGAAAAGTGCACAAATGAATGAGTGACTTATACACACACACACACACACACACACACACACAGCGCGCGCGCGCACGCACGCACGAGTGCACAGATATCGATCAAACAGATGCAATAACGTTTTACAATGCCTACCTTATACACATCTGCGAGAGTCGCGGGAAACTCGACATCATCAAAGTCCAGATCCTGTGCGTGCCGCACGTGCTTGGTAACGCGATGAGCGTTCTGCTCCGCCGGGTGGAGTGCTGATAAGAGCGCCCATTTCAAGCATTGCTCATCATCATTCTGAACATTGATGATGCTCCTGGTCTTAGCGATCTTGTCCGGGAGAGGTAAGTACGAAGAGCCACGCATAGGCTTATACTTTGCAATGTCGATGTTGATGCTTTTCACTCCAGCCACCGTCCATCCCGAGCCAGCCTGTATCCACGCATCGAGTTTACCGATGATCCTACCAAATGCGCCGGGTAGCTGATCGTCAACGTTGGATGGGTTCAGCATGATCATAGGTCGACTGCGGAAGAAAGGTGATGCTGAAAAGATTTCACCCGCAGCATCGCTTCTCTCAAGCGTAACGCAAACGACCACGACCGCTTTGTACTGGTGTTCTTCAAGCTCGCTCTTCATCACACCTCGCACGTCCGGTACTACTTCGTTGAACACCGACATCACATCTCTATGATCATCACTCAGTGCGGCTCGGTACTCTTTGAGATAACCTCGAGGTGCGCTACGTCTCAGCTCAAAGAGCGAATCATCTGCAACTCTCGCACTCTTTGATGGGGGAGGAGCAGTATTCTCCTCCTCCTATTCCTCCTCCTCCTCCCTCCCTGAAGAGTGAGCGCGCTTCATCTTGAAAGATCTCCTCGCCGATGGCTAATTCAGGGTTGCAGAAATGAACTTTTATACCTTGTACACCTGGATCTTGTGCATGACATCAGCTTATACATACACTTCGATCCATGATGTAATTAGTCACCTCTTCGGATTACGACGTGTGAAGAGCATTCCTGCACATACTCATCGACTTGTCATGGGCAAGTACTTTTATTGACACGTTAGCAGGCAAGTCCTAACTTGTTTAGTGCGATGCTATAAATGGAGACATTGCCGTATTGACAGAGCTACACGCGCGACAGATGACATGATGACTTGTGCACTCGTTCTTTCTGCACGTGCTCCTACCCAGAACACCTAGTAGCAGTACAATGTTCCTAGCACAACAGCCTCGCTGCAGCTCATGTGTGGAGGAACTAATAATTGCACATGCATGGCATGGCATACGTCTGACAGCTCGTGACTGAGTGATGCACAGTGCGGGGAGATGCAGCAAAATACCTCTACTAGTACTAGACTCTGCACCAACTGTTGCTGTTCATTTGAATGAGAAAGAACAAGCAGAGAAAGAAAAACGGCGGTAGCAACAGCAGCAGCAACAGCTCAAGCAAGTAACAACAACAACAACCAGGTAAGAGTCCCGCTGCAATGGTGTATAAATTGCATTAGAACGAGGTCTGTCTCGTTGTTCAGGAAACGACCAATCAGCGACATTCCCGCCAAGGGCCTTATCAGAGTTTAAAGCCCGCTCAATCGTAATTTTACTGCTCTTGATGACGCGTCGAGGGCCTTGGATTAGTTTATAGCCCGCTGAATATACTCTAAACTGGTGCGTACAACTCCCTGTATGCATTATAGTACGGTGCAGATAATGAACTCTGCATAAAATGTACGATGTAGTACTAAAAGCTACCCATTTGAGAAGTGTGTACGGTTTTTGCCTCCCGTATTCTTTCATCTATACGATTTTCCTTTGTCAACAGCTGGCGGAAACCTATAAAAACCGAAGATCAAAGTCATTAGAGGTATCGACAAGGGGCTCTCAAAGCCCCTAAATAGTTCCACAAGCTATGAATAGGAATGAAGCTCGCAATAAGAGCGCAGCATTTCATTTGCTTCCCTTCTACTTTTAGTAGTCCTCAGTGGTGCTGAGATACCATAACTTACCAGAAGAAAATATTCGTTCATACCACACCAAGTCTCTCTGCACACAAACCACAAAACTACCCAATATAATGGTACAAAAGCATAATGGAAGTGAGATAATGCATGTAACCACGTTCTAAAATAGTTAGTGCATCGCAGGGAGGGTCTTATGGCTTGTTTGTGCCCTTCAGGGTAGCCCTCGGGCCTACGGCCCTCAGGCTAACCTGTCGGGCACTAACAAGCCATAAGGCCCTCCCTGCCATGCACTAACCTATAAATAAACCCACCAAGGCTAACCGCAGTGCATATGCATGCCTGTTTGTTTAGAAACGGAAGCCAGGATCACTCGAGTTGTCACGGCCGTTCGGTACACGTATACGGACAATGTTGTAGTCGGGAATAACGGTGTACGGCTAACCCTTGTGCGCATAAAGACCACGAAACAACAGTGGTTCACAGACGGTCGCTCAACCGTGACAACGCGGAGAACGAGAAAATACCATGTTCAGAACCCTGAGGACATCGATCATCTAGTGGTGCCTGCACAACAAAACGCTCAGTAACAGCTGTAGCTGAGTTGTAGTACCGTAGAATCCCGCGGATAAGCCCACCCGCGTATAAGCCCATGCCCGCGCATAAGCCCAGGGTTTGTTCGAACATCACACAGCTTCATCGTACAAGCCCATGGGCCTAGGTCACACCGAGAGTCCATAAATTATGGACTCTTGGCCATACCATGTACGTAGTACATGCACATTAATAATTTTTTTCGTACATTTCAGCACAATCATCGGTTGTTTTTGTTTGCACAGTGGTTTTTAGCATGTATTTCTCACTTCCTTGATACTTTTCAATAGCACAACTTGGTGTCGGCGTATAAGCCCATGCCCGCGTATAAGCCCATGTTCTCGTATAAGCCCACCGGAATGTCCTTGTGAAACAGATAAGCCCATGGGCTTATCCGCGGGATTCTACGGTATTCATTGTATAATACAAAACGAGCATAAACGAGCATAAACGAGCATAAACGAGCATACTTCAATGTGATGTAGTACTAGTACACGGTAGTATTCATCGTATAAAACATTTGCGTATAATAATTAAACTACCTCGTAAATGATTTGGAGCAATACGTGTATCTGTGCAAAAGTAATTATCTCGTAGTAATAGCTATATCCATCGCTATTATCTCATTGGGCGGGTTTGTAATAACATCGCATAAAGATCAACCGCATGGCAGAGCTGTGTGTGTGTGTGTGTGTGTGTGTGTGTGTGTGTGCGTGCGTGCGTGCGTGCGTGCGTGCGTGGGTGGGTGGGTGGGTGCGTGCGTGCGTGCGTGCGTGCGTGCGTGCGTGCGTGCGTGCGTGCGAGCATGTGTGTGTGTGTGCGTGCGAGCATGTGTGTGTGTGTGCGTGCGAGCATGTGTGTGTGTGTGCGTGCGAGCATGTGTGTGTGTATGTGTGTGTGTGTGTGTGGGTGTGTGTGTGTGTGTACATGGTTGGTATGTGGTGTTTATGTGAGCGTATGATAATAATCTCTTTAATAATATTACGAAGTAGTGGTTGCGACTTCGGCGATGATTTGTAAGAAAGGGTTTGCTCCCCACACCGGAGCTCGCGCTATTCCGCCGACTTTACTTGACACTTGACTGACTCACGACTGCCATCCAGAGCACACGAGAAGTCCATCGAACCTTCGACTCGGCAAACCTGCAAGAAAGCACCACTCCCTGCTCAATACACAGTGTTTCGGGGAATTCACCCCTCATCAGTTGAGCTTGAGTAGGCTGAGGAAGATTGTGCCTGAAGAGCACCACTTATATAGTGCTCTCCAGGTACAAACATCACCAGGGATACAAACTTACAGAGACGCTCCGCTTCCAGCGCGATAAACACCTCGTGAACACCAGATAGCCGCGTGAGTCAGTGTCGCTCCTGGACGGTGAGACCGTCCAGCCTACTCAAGCTCAACTGATGAGGGGTGAATCCCCCGAAACCCTGTGTATTGAGCAGGGAGTGGTGCTTTCTTGCAGGTTTGCCGAGTCGAAGGTTCGATGGACTTCTCGTGTGCTCTGGATGGCAGTCGTGAGTCAGTCAAGTGTCAAGTAAAGTCGGCGGAATAGCGCGAGCTCCGGTGTGGGGAGCAAACCCTTTCTTTTTTAATAATATTAATATCTTTATTTCAAGATTACCCAACGCCGGCGAACGCCTATCAGTTTGATCTCCTATTTGAACCTGCGTGTATGTGTGTGTATGATGTGCCCTAGCTCACGTATATGTTATACACGTAGTTCATGTCCATGATGCCTTGCCTCTGCGCAGGTCCACCGCGCTATTGTTTTTACTTCGAAATAAGATTAACGTAATTATTACTTCTGCATATGCATTACATACTATGATCACGCTGGCTCCCTTATTTCCTAAGCTACCACCCCCCCCCCCCCCCCCCCGGTGCGTCTGCCCAGTGTTGACTCCGAGACCCACGGTCGGACGAGCTGCCCAGGCCTCACCACCACTGCCGTTTCTGTGCTGCCTTCTCGATACATACGTATGTACACTGTATATCATGTGCACATTCACATGTCTGAAAGTTTGTGGTTTTTCAATTTAAAAAAAAGAAAATTCCGCAAAGTTGATCTGAATGCGTACGAAACACGGGAAGTGACCGGGGAAGTGCCCACCAAGCCGTACACTGCAGTGAGCAGCAAGCATGGCCGTGTGGTGTCAGTCGACACCCAGTACTCCGTGCCCCCCCCCCCCCCTCTATCTGTAAGACACATAGACACGGCCAGGTTTGGTGCAGCAGGTACAGGAGTTTGCCCTGAGTCAATGCCCCGTGGATACTGGAGTGAGCTTGCACGGACGCATCTATGGCATAACTAAAAGTGTCGCTGTGAATGCAAGAATGGATGTAAACATCGCCGGCAAGCAACCCACCAGGCCACTGCTTCCAATGATTGTCCAAGTGTAGAGATCATGATGCTGCTGAAGTAGATTTATCTCAAGTCAGGCCTAGGGATACTAGTGTAGTATCCCTAGGCCCTACCTTGCTTGTACGTTGTAGACAATGTACAGCGCTGGCAACTGAAATCCGACCCCTGAGCGATGAGTTCACCTTCTAGCGGTCTCTATTATTTTCGTAGTTTTACCATCCTGTGTTGGGTCTTTGCGATGTGAGCGCTCCGCACTGGGGTCGGATTTCAGTTGCGAGCACTGTAGTATCCGACGTGTACATGTACGAAAACAGTTGAAACTGACTATGATGCATGGACAGTCTTTAGCACTCTGATACGTCTCTTTACATACATGTACATAATTGTACATTCGGTTGACAGCTCTTATCACCCACACACTAACACGTTCACATCTACTGCACTTACTTACATACACTGCACACTCCGCACTAGCTTGTGTACTTTGTACATGACAATTCTACCGTTCTACTCACATTACACCAATACTAGCTAGTTCTTCCATTGGTCTTGTCTTCCTAGTACATGTATATTCCTCAACACCCGTTACTTCTCAGAACTCTTATAACAGATGACCTTCACAATCTGAAGATCCGTGGAAATGCTCTTGAGTGGTTCAAGTCGTATCTGTCTCACCGACAGCAACGCGTAGAGGTGAACGGAACCACAAGTGACTGTAGAACCTGCACTAGGGGCGTTCCCCAGGGTTCCGTCCTAGGCCCTTACCTAACACAAACATTCATTAGTTTGAAGGAAAGTTGCAAACGCGAGAAAGTCTGAAGAAAACATCGACTGTCATCACCAGTACTGTACTAGGGTCCAGCGGATAATGCTCCAAAAATGTTCGTATAATGCTTACCATAATGCTCCAAAAACTGCCTTACAATGCTGATTACCGTATTATCTCTAATATAAGCACAGTCTCCAATAATAGCACGTCTCCAATAATAGAACACCTTGGGGCGGCATTCAAAAAATAAAGTGCTCAGTCTCCATTATAAGCACACTGTGTAAATTGACTATCTGTACCGGCGAAAAACCCCTGAAATGTGTGGTGTCTGACATGAATTTGGCATGGCAACATGCCTCTGAAATGAGGTTGAAATAATAATGGAACAGTCTCCAATAAAGGAACGTCTCCAATAATAGCACGGGACGGAGGTACATTGAAAAAATAAAGGACCGTGCTTATATTAGAGATAAACCGGTATACTGCTTCCGTAAGGGATATAATGCTCTTGGTTTGGGACAAAAATGGAAGAAAGTCTGCACATTGTCAAACTTCCAGGAAATTATGCATATCGTCGATCTGCATCTGAAGTTGCCACCTTATCTCTCACGAGCTCCACCACTTCTTAGAACTATAAGACATGATCACTTCTTCATTGATTGCTCTCCATTCCAACTTTGATGCAGGGTTGTGGCAGAATAGTCGGTGTATCAAATCTTTCCCCTAATTTTACCATGTAGTGAGAGATGAAACCATTATTGCAGGTAGTCATTCATTGTTGGGATGAAGTTAATCTTGGAAAATAGTATTCCTGCCTGCAGACAAGCTGTCACTGCATCCACTCTGTGAATAATGCCTTCATCTGAAACACCAGACGCGAGGCCAGCTCCTGAGATCCGATCTCAGATGGAGAGCCCTCCCATTTGCGGAGATCGAAATTGAAAACACGTGGTCAGAAGTTATTTTGCCACTCTACATCCTTTGCTTGTGCTCTCGCTCTCGTCTTCTCCTTGAGATGGTGTGTAGACGTATGGCTTGCCACAATACTCTTTCTTTCTGATAGCATTTGACTGTAGGCCTGGCATTACAACCGCCCACAACTAACTGTACGTGCTTCATCAGGAAAGTAAGACAGGCGCTGCTGAGCAATCGACTTGGTACTGAGTCCATGAGAAATTCTAGTTCTTTTCGAGCCTCCTGAGCTGGACTCAGCAAAGGCAGTTCTTTTGGAACGAGCTCTTTCTGTTTATAGCCGCTCCTTCATCCTGGTCCAAATTTAGCAATGCATCAGTGATTCAGTGTCTACTTCAGTATCGCTAGAGATGCTATCGCCAGAGCCTCTGGCACAACTAGAAAACTCTTCTTCGTCTGTTTGATATGCACTTCGGGTATGTCTCCTCCATAGCTCTCCATTATTCTAAAAGTAAAAGAAACCTCGTAAATAATTTCTCCGGATTTGTGTCACTTGAACTGCCTCGGCCTCGGTTGGGCATGCTTCACAAATGGCTTGTATACATTTACCTGACCACATCGCTACAATCATAACGTTTTTATGTAGCAATAGTTATGTAGCGTTAGTGCTAAAGGTGTTACGTGTCTACACAATCACAAAGTCATGCGCCGGTACAAAGCATAGTTCTCAAATGCCCGGAATGGGCGGAGCGTAGTACGCAAGAGGTACACAAAAGGAGTAAAATAGGGCTGTTTCGTTGTTACTCAGAGTTTCATGGCAAAAACCAATCATCAGACAACATCTCATGATCATGAATGTAGCCGATTGTTGCCAAAAACCTGGGATTTCCCGATATTATCCACTATGAAACTCGTTATGCCGCTCAAACCACACATAATGCTCGTTTTGTTCCTTTCTAATGCTCCATAATGCTCTGATGCTGGTATAGTCGTATAATGCCGAATATAATGCCGGCATTATCCGCTGGACCTTAACCAGTACCCGACTCGAACCAGGCACCCTCGCTTATAGCCACTGTTAGCCAGTGATGCTTTAACGATAAGCTAAGGTGCAGTCCTCATCCAAACAGCGAACGTTCAACATTTTCTTCAGACTTCGAAGCTCCGCGCTTCTTGTGAATACACACAGGCTTTGTGGTCCACTTTCACAACAATAACACACACAGAAGTCTCTGCTGTGAGCACGAGGGCTCGGCATTGGCTTTATTTATTGATATTATATCCTGGAATCCAATACACCACATCACCACATTGCGCTCTTGGCGGATCCAAACTCTGCACTCACATCACCATCACCACAGCGAGAACAATTCCGGTATAGAGATTGATATAGACAATGACCCTCCAGACAGCTGTTTTGCTCCTCTTGAGCTCATCAGTGGAGGCATTCAACATCATATGATGTTGAATGAAAGAATAATAAGAATAGACTGATTTTTATAGGGCTAAATTGCCACAATTGCGCTCATTCTGCATAGAAACGTGGCATACCCTAAGTGACAAAAGTGATAACAAGGTCCGGTGATAACGACACACGCTCATGTCTGGGACAGGAACATGTAGCACGTGTGAAAAGGGGGCGCAAAAAACAGCAGTCAGTCTAACACCAGAAAAGTTAGTTATTGCATGTGCCACAAAAACAAAGATACTGCGGCTGACTGTACTTGTCCCATAGTGACGTGACGGAGAACAAACGACGAAGCGAACTGGCCGACGTGGCAGACCCAGAGGCCCCTAGGCCCTGAGGCAATCCCTGTCCTGCCAGCCCGTCGCACACAGCCACACCACGCCGCCATACCCGTTGAACACGTACACTAATGTAACTGTTGCCTGCGCCTTCAGTCAGCATCTTCCGCCGCAAAACAGCAGCCACTTGACACACCCAGAGGCCCATTGCTGGGCATTGGGCATTCACTCCAGTCAGGGCTATGCTGCGTTCGATGCTGCTAAATTTTGTTTGGCCTCTGGTTTGGGAGGTAGTGTGGGTAGAATCATTTCGGGTCGTGAAGATTTGGGAGATGAGGGGACTGCCAAGGGACCTGATGCACCGAAAAGTAAAAATGAAAAGCCAGAGTGAGGCGTAGGCTGAGTGGGTGGAGGTTGTGACAACGCAAAATTTTCGCTTTAGCCGATTTTCCGATATATTCCAAAGAGCAGTATATTATAAGTGGTGCTCTTCAGGCACAATCTTCCTCAGCCTACTTAAGCTCAACTGATGAGGAGTGAATTCCCCGAAACACTGTGTATTGAGCAGGGAGTGGTGCTTTCTTGCAGGTTTGCCGAGTGGACGGTTCGATGGACTTCTTGTGTGCTCTGGATCAGTGGCAGTCGTGAGTCAGTCAAGTGAGAATTCAAGTCGGCAGGAAAACCGCGAGCTCCCATGTAGGGAGCAACGCACTCTTCCCCTACTATCGCAGAAGTCGTACCAACCTCTTCTTCATAACGTTATTCCAATTTTGCAGCCAATTTTCGAACAAACAGCTGATTTTACAGCTGATGTATTTAGCTGATGTATTTATGAGCTAAGCGAAAAGCCGAATAGGCCGACGAAAAACGGGCCGGTTTGGGGAAAGCCTAAGGTGGACAGTTCAAATTGTTATCAAATGACCCAGTTTGCCGCTGCTTCTGAGTGGAACCTCAGCCAGACTACAGTCCATTCAGAAAAAGATGATATCCTAGCTTTTGGCCATAAACGGGTCAAATTTTGAGTTAATATAATAAATGTAGAAGAGAAAAGGACATATGGATACGAGTTAAGAGTAACTATCCATCACTGTAACATGATACTATATACAGTCAGAAAGTGCAATAACTAGGCACAAAACTGACAGTGTACTGAAACATTCGACGTCCTGACACCTAGCTTCAACACATCTCCGTAGCGCTAACCGACAGCCTTCCAACTTGGAAGGTTCAAGGTTATGGAAAGACCAAAGAGGGGAAGGCAAGCGCAACGAAAACGAAGCTGGGTGGTGTGCTGCTTTGCTGCTTCGAATTGTAGTTAGACCGCTTTGTCAAATATCATACTGGTCTCGTCATCGTCCAGTAACAATCGACATTCTTTGTTCCGTTGGGACTGTAGCTTTTGCTCGTTTTCGTTGCGCTTGCCTTCCCCTCTTTGGTCTTTCCATAACCTTGAACCTTCCAAGTTGGAAGGCTGTCGGTTAGCGCTACGGAGATGTGCTGAAGCTAGGTGTCAGGACGTCGAATGTTTCAGTACACTGTCAGTTTTGTGCCTAGTTATTGCACTTTCTGACTGTATATAGTATCATGTTACAGTGATGGATAGTTACTCTTAACTCGTATCCATATGTCCTTTTCTCTTCCACATTTATTTATGGCTCAACATCCGAGTTTCTAATATAATAAATATAATATATTTGTCTCTTTCCCTCAAACTAGTGAAGATTTTATGACTTGGGGCTCCCCGTGTGCTAGAGTGTACGTGAAGTGTGTGGGTACAGTGAGGGCTGCGTCCCACCCGCCTGTGTGGATTCACAGGAAGTGTGAGTTACGAAGTCTGAAGAAAATGTTGAACAGTCTCTGCTGGGATGACGACTACACCATAGCTCAGTGGTTAGAGCATCGCTAGCTACAAGCGAGGGTCCCTGGTTCGAGTCCTGGTGGTGACAGTCAATCTTTTCTTCAGACTTTTCCCGTTTGTCTCTTTCCCTAAAATTAGTGAAGATTTTATGACTTGGGGCTCCCCGCGTGCTAGAGTGTACGTGAAGTGTGTGGGTACAGTGAGGGCTGCGTCCCACCCGCCTGTTTGGATTCACAGGAAGTGTGAGTTACGAAGTCTGAAGAAAATGTTGAACAGTCTCTGCTCGGATGACGACTACACCATAGCTCAGTGGTTAGAGCATCGCTAGCTACAAGCGAGGGTCCCTGGTTCGAGTCCTAGTGGTGACAGTCAATTTTTTCTTCAGACTTTTCCCGTTTGTCTCTTTCCCTCAAACTAGTGAAGATAATATAATAATAATAATCTTTATTTCAGGATTACCCTATCTGGGGAATCTCCTATTTGTGTATGTACTAGTAGCATAAAAAAATGAATAACTGCTAGATACAGAGATAATTTTCCAAAAGAAAGGTAGGAGAAAAGAGGAGACTATCACAGAGAACGAGGAGAAAGAAGCTAGACGAGAGAGGAAAGGATTATAGAGCTACATACGTTGGCATTATGATGTCTTCTCCTGGGTGATGGTCTCAGCAGTAGGTAGAGTGTTCTTCTCCTGAGTCTCGGCGTGCTTCAGCTTGCTGCGGTCGAAGGAGGCGACTCCGGAGATATCTGGCTTGTCAGACATGATGAGAGAAGATGGTGGTGTGAAAACCAAACGAGGGAAGAGATGGCACAACTGAAAGGACGGCTTGACAGCGAGTTGTGCTGGTCGAATGCCTGAAGCCTCTCTCATACACCACCCGAGAACCCTGGGGGGTCTTCGGCCAGCCAATCAGCGTCGGCTACATGTCTGCTGCATGCAGCACTTTCCCTTTTGCTGCAGGGCTTCGGCGGTCGATCGACGTGGTCATCTTTGCACCAGATTATACACACACCGCAAACTGTCGAAGGCACGAAACGCATTATTCGTAGCAGGAGGCAACGCGTGATGCGTCTCCTGAGACCCGGTACAACTTGTACAGTTCTTTGAGCGTCCCACGCACCATATACGGCAGTGCCCCAGAAAGCCAAAAGGAGCGAGCTAGCTGTATGCTGCATGACTGATGACCAGAGCAGAAATTTTATTTGGTCACATTTCCCGATCTCTTCCATTCAGCTCATGAGCTCAGGGAATATTCGAATATTTATTTATTGAATGCGAGAGAAAGTGCGCAAAGTGAGTGTGAAATGTTGGTTATAAAAAGGAATAATAAGAAACACAAGGGAAGAAAGTTTTTATCATCAGTTGGAAAAATAGTAAAATACGGAACTAAGGATACAACCAAAGAAACTGAAGTTAAGTACATGTACTGTAAATAGAAAGGTGTTAAAAATAACAACAAGATACAAGATACAAGTGCAATAAAAGCACTAGAGGAAACGCAAAAAGGTAACAAGATTACTGGCGTAACCAAAGGCGAGAAGGCACTAGGTATCGGCGGCCAATGCTCGTTTTTTCACTGTATAATGCTTTTGGCAGTGCTCGATATTTCACGGCATAATGCCTGTTATAATGCTCCATTCACACTATAATGCTAGAGTGATATGTACATTTTCGAGCTATCTTGGGCAAATATGCACATGGAAAAGAAATGTATCCACAATTGGCTCATACTGAGATAAGGAAGTGTAGTTGTATATGCATGACCACACTAGACAGATACATCATACATGTACCTGCTGCAAGAGTGTCGGTACACTGTCTGTACAATGTACAAGCCTCTTGTCATGTGAAAAGACGTGTAAAAAGTCTTGTATTGTACCAAAATAGAACTGATAATGCTTTCTCCAGCCAAAAACATGCCACCTAATGCCGAGCACTGCTACTTCTTCAAAACACCCATAATTATAATGCTAGTTATAATGCTAGCATTAGCCGCCGATGCCTAGAAGGCACTAAACGAAATGTCAACCTACGAATACAACTTCAGTGCAACAACGTGCTCCTTCTGCTTACACAAAACAGGCTTATGAATACGTATACAAACTGCCTCAAGGACTTTCAACTGTTGGACATAACGCGCACGACACAGTACAGAAAAATGAGAGTCATCATACACGTTTTATTGCACTTGTATCTTGTTGGTATTTTTAACACCTTTCTATTTTTATTCTGGTCTAGTGAGAAGGCATTCTACTGCCTGTAATTCTGGTGAAGTAAAATACAATAACAACAACAACAACTATTTACAGTACTGCCCTTCAGTTTCTTTGGTTGTATCCTTAGTTCCGTATTTTTCCCACTGATGATAGGAACAAGAAAATCGATTATGGGTTTTCAATAATATTTTTGAAAGAAAGTTTTCGTCACAATTTGTTTGGCAATCCCCCATGGAATGCTCTTCCAATTGTGTTTTTGAAGTCTATTTCTCCAAAAAGCAAGCCATAACAAGAATAGAATTTCGGCCAGGTTTTGCCCCCAAAGCACTGAATTGGGTAAAAACCATGAAAATTCAGGCCGTTCACTCCACTTGCATAACAGTACATTTGCGGTTCGAACCAGGGAGTAGTACAATACCGGTATTGTACTACTCCCTGGTTCGAACCCCAGTTGAGGTGGACCCTTTTTCAAGTTTCGAATCGCGCGTCACTGCACAGTGTACCACAAAATCGCCAAACACGGGAGCTCTGCAGAGCCTTTCTGAATGGACTGTAATCTGGTTATGCTATCAAGAACCCTCACATTTAGAAAAGCGATCCTGTCAGCTTTTCTATTATTGTGTTCACATGGCGCTACCTAACGACACCGCTATTCAGACACGTTGTCTACGTAGCTACGTAAGTTTCTACATAAGCTATAAGATGCTCGGCTCGTACCTGGTCCTGGACCAGGGAGCTACTCCATGGCTCCTAGATCCTACCATCGCGCGGCCGGCTAGCTGGCCGCATGCGTGTGCATTGCAGACTTTTTGTTGTTGCCTTTTCGGATGTGCATGCACGAGGAACTTCCTTCTTTGGAACTGCTTCTTGCATGAGCTGTTTCGGATATTTTGTCTCCTTGCCTGGCTTATTTCGTTTCGGCTCTGCTGAAACCTCCTTTCGCGGAATATTACTCAATGACAGGTGAGTTGACCAGTTCCCTTTGATTCATTTGCTTGTGTTGACTCTTTCATTTATGAAAAGTGTGCTGATTTTGGGTGGAATGCAATAAATATGGAAAAGCTGACAGGATCTCTTTTCTAAATTTAGCTTTTCCGCTGCCGAGACGTACAGGTTCCTGCACAAGTACGAGGGCAGTACCGCGGAATCCAGCTCGCGCCGCAATAGCGGCAAGGGCTGGATGAACAGCGGTAGTACTGGCCGAGTATGAGTGACTGGAACGTGTTTCCCGTGTGCACCCAAGCCAAATAAAGAGATACATGACAGACACACCTGCATTGTGTTTTGTGATTGTTTTCTGGTACAGTTTTTTGTAGTAGTCCATAGTGCTTTTTTCTCGTGGGGCCATTGACATTGTCGACTGGGCATCGGGCATTCTGGCTGTTCTGTTCCTACGGATTCTTCCCACGTCTTGATCGGAAACCTCGGCAAATAATTGCGCGGGTCCTGCAGGTTGCTGAGCATTGCGCGCTTTGGTTGAGGCTCATCCGGCTCGTCCAAGATCTCCTTCGCGAGCGACTCCGCAATAAAAGTTTCAGTCTCAACCTCAACCTTTCGGAGGAGCTCATTCACATCGTCAATATCGTTCAACAAAGGGGCTTCTTTTCTCCCAGTTCCAGATCAAATGTTGGAGCGCCATGATGACAGTTGTGGTTGCAGACAGTCGCTCTTCTGCTTTCTTTATTTTATTAGTAACCAATGAAAAACCATGAAGTAGAGAGTCAGTCCAGTGACGACGGGCATGCCGGGCAGTGGGATCCGTTCCTGCCCGTCGTCAAGTGACGACGGGCAGTGGAATCCGTTCCTGCCCGTCGTCACTTGACGACGGGCAGTGGATCCAGTTCCATCAACGAATACAAACTGTTAGAGTTGGTCAGGATCTTGGACAGTCACGCCCATGCTCCCGAGGAGTGCCCCAAGGCTCCGTTCTGGGCCCAGTCTTGTTTTGTATCTACATTCGCGACATAACACCCTGTTTTAAGTTTAGCCAAGACCAGGAATATGCCGATGATATTGCATTTTATGTCCGGCATAGTGACTGTGATACTGTGTTGGAGCGTCTCACTGCGGACCTTGCTGCTCTGGACAGCTACCTTACAGGGAAGGGACTGGTTCTCAACTCTGATAAGACACAATTTCTGCTATTACGTCGCCCAACTAGTCCCTTACCCACCACTGTGTCCATATCATGCCGCAACTCCACTCTCTATCCTGCGCACACAGCCAAATACCTGGGCCTCATTGTGGATGAGCACTTGGCATTCGATGCTCAAGTAGAGCGAGTTTGCATTGCCGTCAAGCAGAAGGTCGGAGCCTACAAGCATGCCAGGCAGAACCTGAACCACAGAGCGCGTCGTCTTTTCTATCTACTTCGAAATATCTATTATTCAATCCACCCTTGAGTATGCTAGCTCTGCCTACATTAACTGTCTAGCTCACCGTTCATACAACCAGCTGATCACAGCCAGCCGTACTACTACGGTCTTAAAAGAATATTATTTTGCCCTTGACCGCAGAACTCCCACTGAGACACTGTACGCTTACACCAAGATCTACACACTAGAGCAACGCTTAAATTTCAAGCAATACGTCTTTGTCTTTCGCTGTCTGCATGGTTTATCTAGCCCACTTCTCAGCCTCCTATTCACTCCCCGCTGCACTGGTCCACATTCTGCTGCCACAACTCGGGGCCAAGCTACAGCTGCTCTTGTCTTGCCTGCCTGCCACTCCCATTCCATTGCGTATCTTGGTGCCGACAGGTGGAATGCGCTGCCTCCATCTTGTCGCCTGGCCGAGTCACCTGCTTTGTTTCGCGCTCACACAAAGTCTCATTTAGGGTTCCCAGTAAAAAGGCAACATTGCCTGTTGGGAAATCCCTAACAAAATAAGAAAAAATAATAATAATTATTACCGTAAAGTACCGCCAGAGCGCCCCGTCTCGCGAGAGCGCCCCACCTTGATTTTACAGCCAGAGAAAGGAAAATCGTATGGCAGAGTGCAACGAAGTTCGTACGATGTAAGAAGCTTAGTGTACTAAGGTCACACTTGGCAGGTTTTTGTGTGGAGCTTGTGTCCGCTCGAAGGTACGGATTGACTGCAAAACGTGCTATATGTGTACAAGGTTCATATCGTATGACCTACAGACAGCAGACCACCTCGACAATACGACCACGAAAGGACGAGATGGTGGGGCGCTCTGGCGGTACTTTACGGTATTATTATATCACCTTTGAGCAGGCAGGACCGCGCTTTCCAGCCCGCGCTGTTTGATCTGTCATTGGTCAACTCCAAGGCGACAATCACGTGACATACGGGAACTCCTTTTACGGAATACTCAATGACAAATGATCTCTGAGTTTACCAGTTTCCTTCGATTCATTTGCTTATGCTCACCCTTTCATTTACGGAAACGTGTGCTGATTTTATTCGGATTTAGATCCATTTTTATCTCTTTGCCCTTGCCTACAGTGTGCAAAGAACGCGAGTTCACCTTCTTGACGGTAAGGCTTATGTTGCTGCTGAGGCTTAGATGTATTGTCGAAATACTCATGTTCATTGTACATTGGTACGTTACAAGTAAGGCACTGGTCAGTGGCATACTATCGTTGGCAGTTCCCAATCTGGAGGGGAAGGTTCAAGGACCCAATGACCGAGTATGGAAAATAAATTCGCATATCAGGGAAAATCTCCATTATGGAGAGGTTCAGTGACTTGTTTGCTTCATACGAAACAAGCCAATGGGTGCAGTCTCGTCTCGTGAAAACCTCGTACTTGTATAATTGGATTTGTTTACTCGAGTCTGGGCTGTTTGATTTGTGAGTACCGCCGAGATTGCACTGCACCAAATAAAGTTGCGTGCCGCCAAAGCAAAAATTACGATCTGCAATCTTCCAGACATGTTGTATGCATATTCTATTTTATTTTATACTTTGGATGAAGTTTTCCATTAGTCATATTGGTGTTGTTGCTAACGGCTTTTGTTGACGTCACTTCTGTCATTTCATTGTATCGTATTACTCTTCAGACATCAATCCTGAATGGCATAAGCGAAAGTGGCACCCCCGCCACCTACGCGGACATGCTTTTAATAATAATAATAATAATCTGTTTGTAGTACCTGCGAGAATGTGCTGTACATGTATCGTACTTTCTCTGTTGCTGTTTCAGTTGCCGTCATGTTGCTAAAGAAAGGTTCAGTGCCTCATTTGTTTCATACGAGACGAGTCAATGAGTCGGTGTGGCTTAGAATCTTTCGCTGTAGAAGAAATCTATTCATATGTCTATTGGAGAAATAATTGTATTCACTGGTTATAAAATAGGTTAAGACAAACTCACAGAATAAATACCATCGGTCCCTTGGTGTTCGTCCTAAAGAGGTTCGACTGGATATCATTCATACTCACCAAAAGATGTGTAGCATTTTATTATTATGGAGTGCCTTGTTTATCTCTCAGTACCTCCAGGGTACCCTGTAAGAAGGCCTTAGGCCTGTGGGGATTGCCCTATCAAAAATTTGACAATTTGATATTAATAACCTCCAACCATAGCCTTGCCCCTTTTATCCTCAGGATCAGTGTAGTTGTTGGAACGAGGTGTCGGACTCAACAATGTACATGTATTTGTTTACATTTTAATACATGTAGAAAGGAAAAGGACATATGGAAACGAGTTAAGAGTAACTCTCCACCACTGTAACTAGATACTATATACAGTCAGAAAGTGCAACAACTAGGCACAAAACTGACAGAGTACTGAGACATTCGACGTCCTGACACCCAGCTTCAACACATCTCCGTAACTCGTTTATGTCCTTTTCCTTTCTACTTTTATTATTGGCTCAATACCCGAGTTTCAAATTTTAATACATGTTTATTGTTCCTCCTTTGCTGTGTTGTTTTAGAAAATCGTGGACTAACAGTTTGAAGTCATTGAACTACTTCCAAAAGTTGTATCGACATCAACAGGATTACGATTTCAGTGCAATATAATGCAGGATGACCTTATCACGATAACCCATGATTATAAACAATTATAAACACAGAATCAACAAAAAAACATCTGCGATACGCACATGCTACATTTCTCAAGTACATCTGATCGAGGGTGGGGAAATCTGAAATATCTGAAAGGGCAAGGCAAGACAGTTTTATGACAGTCATGAAATTCTGCAACAGCAACATGCACAGAATGACCTGCGTATACAAAAGTATCACCACCACTAACCACATGTTTCCCCCGCAGAAGCACATGCATTATGCTAGTGCCATTTTCTGCAAGAAAAGGCTTGCACATCAATGCGTATAATGCGGTATTGATATTTATATTCTATATTTATTACAACATCTCAAGACTCGGTGGAAACACCGGCCAATGTTTTAAAGAGAGTGGGTGATTGCCAACCACGGCGATAAATAAAAGTAAGGGGAGGGAAAAGAAAGAGTAGCAAAATGAACAGCAACGACAACTCCGTAAAGAAAGATATGATTTGAAGGCCATCATTTACATAAGGGCATTCCATTGATTGGTGACAGAAAAAACAAAAGAAATTATAGCAATAAAAACTGCTTTATGGCAGCTTTCTAAAAAAAGTTATTGTGTTCTAGTCCTGGGTCTGGCCTAGGCTTAGTAGGCTATAGAAAATTTATAAAATTGCTTCCAAACTGCCTTGGACTCCGTCTAAAAAGTAAGAAATTAACGAAATGTGATTGCCGAAAATTAAAATTTCACGCAAAACCTCACAATAATCACACACGGGATGAAAAGCTAGAAGACCTTTTCCCCTCGTGATCCTCTTTCCCATGCATGCATGTTGGTGCAGTACAAGTACAGTGTCAGACTAAACAAGTGTTGAAAGCAGTATTTGATTGTCAAGTATTGTGATTATTGTGAGGTTTTGTGTGAAATTTTAATTTTCGGCAATCACATTAATTTTCGTTAATTTCTTACTTTTTAGACGGAGTCCAAGGCAGTTTGGAAGCAATTTTATAAATTTTCTATAGCCCAGGCCAGACCCAGGACTAGAACACAATAACTTTTTTTAGAAAGCTGCCATAAAGCAGTTTTTATTGCTGTAATTGGGTTGTGTACTCGCGATGATACTTCGAAGTACAGTGCTGGCAACTGAAATCCGACCCCTGAGCGGTGCGCTCACATCGCAAATACCCAACACTGGATTGTAAAACTACGAGAGACACTCAGGGGTCGGATTTCAGTTGCCAGCACTGTACATACATGTATACAGTCAAACCTCTTTAGGACGAACACCAAGGCCAAGGGACCGGTGATATTTGTTCGCAATAACGGGAGGTCTTCTTATCCATTATTATTATTATGTTTTACCCAGTGAATACACAGGGTTTTATCCAGTACGGTTACGAATACTAATACTAGTTCTTCTTAGGCAAACATTTGTCTTATCAGTGTTCTTCCTATTATACGTTCCTAACGAGGTTTCATTGTACATTGCACATGTGCATGCGTACATGCGTGCGCTACTCCGAGTAAAAGCGACAACAACGCTTTGTTTCCGCTTCTTTACTAGTATCCCTTTCTCAAGGTTCTTTCTAATTATACCTTGTTCATTAAGCACCTGTACGGACAATGCTCACTAGTACTAATAGTAATACATGTGTTTTCACTCGGTACTGTATATTTAAGTGGGTGGATTTGTGTGAGTGCACGTGTGCACACCCTAGTACCTAGACCCTAGAAGTAGAGGCCCAAAGACTTACAAGACGGCAACGTCTGTAGGGCCTTCCCTATCAAAATAATAAATTCTACTGCTACTACTACTACCACTAGTGCGTGCACGACGCCGAGAGTGAGTTGTAGCTCGTTCTAGAATCCTCGGCTCTGGGGGGTCATCGGGGTGGCTTGAGCGTTGAAACGACCGCGACGTGCGACACGGCGGCGGATCAGGCTCGTGCAATGCTAGGCAAAACTGCAGGCCGGCGGGTCGTTTCGCCACCGGTTTTTGTTTTACACGGTCCATCACCGTTGCTACTTGAAATCAGCCAGCGCACACTACTACTTGTATTACAGTGCTGGCAACTGAAATCCGACCCCTCGCGGTGCGTCCACATTCTAAAGGTCTCTGTTTCGTAGTTTTACCCTCCCATGTTGGGTCTTTGCGATATGAGCGCACCGCTCAGTGGTCGGATTTCAGTTGCCAGCACTGTAGTGTAGTAGTAGTAGTACTGGTAGTAGTGGCTCGCACGCCTAGCCTGTCAACACTAATCCAGTGATAATGGGCAACAAACTTTTTCCAGACGTTGCTATACCCTTATTTGGTTCGCTAAATTAAAAAAAAGGCACGGTTCCGGCAGTAATATGTGCCTGGATCGTGTTGGCCAATCATGTACTGACCGAGCATGCTAGCTGTCAGTGTCATCTTGACTTGAGCGGGGGCACAACGAGGAAGCCCGTACCGTCCACAGTCAGTGCCTGCCACCCTTCGCCCAGGCTAAAGCGATCTCTGTGTGTAGCGTGCTGGATGTCGGGAGGATCACCTCACCTGATGAGCTGAGCTCACTGACCACACGGATATCTTCATTGTAAGTTCTCGTGTCTTGCTTCACACTGCTTAGTTCAGAGTGTGTACCACCGATCATCTAGGTAGATCTACACTACTAGATCCACACTCCATGCAGATCTACATGACTGTGCAATGACTACAATCATACAGACTCATGGACTGACTACTGCGGCACGAGCGGATCTACACTGGTCCTACACTACAGCTGTGATCTTGAAAGTGAATCCAGACAGGCAAGGACGTAACGTTCAGGTCGACCCACCATACCAAGTAGATCTACATACCGCGGTACACACGGCTACACGTCTGTGTCTGGCTGGGACAGGCTTTGAGGCTTCGTGGATAGGGGGGATAGACCTCTCTGGCTCGCTCGGAGTCCGAGTCATTGGCGCGAGGTGGTGATTGCATAGATTATTGTTCCGCACCATATGAGTCAGTCACAGTGTGTCTTATCAGCGTCTTCGCGCGGAGCGGAGGTCCTGCGGCTAGGCTGGTGACACATCTACACAGACTACAGTCTACGGAGCAGACAGTGGGTGCACAGAGTCAGTGCAGCACCAGGGTTCGTGTCAACACTACCCGCAATACTGCAGCGTTGATACTAACCTGCCTAGCTCAGTGCAGTGATCGTTCTCTGCTTTGCTGGAACAATACTCAACAGACAATAGCATTAGGAACGGTAGACAGCAGCCGTAGCAGCAGTACCAAACCCCAAACCCGCGGTCGTCGTCGTTCTTACCACTGATAATCACAAGTAACTGCCGAGTTAGGCCTCCTCCTGGCGGAAGGCGGGCAACAGGGAAAGTGAAAGCGGTGACACTGAGAGCCCTTCGCACATGCTCGCTGGAAGCCACCGTCGAGAGACGACAGCCAGGCTTCGAGCAGACCTCACTTGGCCTGGAAATGTCATAGTACGGAGATCTGTGGACGACGGAACTAGCTGCCTACTAACACGCGATAGCTCTGCGCTGCCAACAGTTGAGTCGATCGATTCAGGAGTGAGCCTTGGGAGAAGTTGGGGTCGGAAGCTGCCGAGGAGTGCCTGCGGATGATGTTTTGTGTCCCAACGCCAATGGTGCACGAGGTGGGAAAAACACGACAGAAACGGCCATGGCGGCGAAGTAACCCAGAATGGCTATCGATAGTGGTGCTGTTGAGTCGACTCTGCGTGGTGTTCTTCATGGTCGGCGTCGCGCACAGAGCGCAGGCTGGGATGGAGATAACGCCCCTGCTAGAGGGAGATGTCAACATCGTGGCTATCCTCGGCATGCACCCGGAGCCAGCGCGCAAACTGGAGCACTGTCGCTCGCTGCTGGCCAGCGAGGGCATCCAGCTGGCCAGTGCGCTCTTCTACGCGGCGGAGAAGATCAACAGCAATCCCGAGCTGCTGCCTCAGGTGCGGCTGGGGGTGACCATTGTGGACGGCGTGTGCGAGAACTCACCCTCGACGCTCCGCGACGTCATTCGCTACATCAGTGGGCCCAAGAGCAAGGGCCTTCAGTGGAGCTTCCTGCCAGTGATCAGCGGCCTGAAGCAGCAGGATCCGACCTATCGGACAATACACTACGCGCTGGAAGCGCTGGACATACCGTTGTTGTTTCTGGAGTCGAGCGGCGGTGATCTCGATGGCGATACCGGCATGTCGCTATTGCCACCGCGGCGCTCCATGGCACACGCAGTGTTCGACGTGGTCCGCGCGTACGAGATGCGAGAGCTCCTCGTCGTCACCCAGGGAGAGAACGACGCGTGGCGCGGCCTAGTCGACGAACTGGAGAGCGACATGCGCAGCTACATCGGCATGGCCGGCAGTCCTGAACACATGTGCCTGCGGCAAGTCGTGCGTTTGCCGGAGAAGGCAGCGCAGGCGGCGGGGGAAGTGCGTCGTCTCGTGACTAGTATGGCGGACCCGTCACGCTCCCAGGCCATCATTGTGGTGCTGGCGGACACACAGGACATCATCAACGACATCATGCGCGAGGCGCAGGCACAGAACGTGACAAACAGGGCGTGGATCGTACCCAACATGCCCGAGGACTTGCTTGGTGGCACTGGCAGTGGTGGCGAGCTGATCGAAAATCAGGACGTGATCGTGCTGCGCGACACGAACCGAGCCGCGGCGCGCGACGACGCGGACTTCCTCAGCTTCCTAACGGCGGCCGCGCAGCGTTCGCTGTCGCAGTCGCAGAACGACTGGATAGGTCTGTACGTGCGACAGCGGCGGCACTGGTGCATCTGGACGCAGAACTTCACGGCGCAAGAGATGCAGCTCTGCCAGCGCATCGTCTCCAACCCGCCGGAGTTTGCACCGCAGCCGCTGGCCCGGCAGGTCATCGACGCGGTGCGGCTGATTGCCGCGGCCGTGGATGGCCTCTCGCGTCTCTACTGCAGCATTGCCGGCGGCAGAGCGCCGGCATCAGCGCCGGCATCAGCACTGCAACCCTTACAGGCTCCTGTCCGTGGACCTGCCTCTACACCCGCTGTCGGGCCACCTCCGGCGGCCAAAGCAGCCGCCACAGCCGCCGCCATGACTTGCCCGATGGCGAGCTTCAAACCGAAGGCGGCGCTGTTCCGAGAGGCGCTCAGGAACGCGACCGCTCGCGCCACCGACAACAGCACGATGACGTACCAGGAGGCGTTCGCGTCATTCAAGCTGCCCCGCTACAGCATATCCCGCAAGCGTGCCAGCTCAGCATCCCTGCAGCACGTCACCGACTGGAAGATCAGGAGCATAGTGGAGAATACGATACGCCGGAGCATCAGCCAGGCAGACGTGGACGAGTTTGCCGCCCTGTGCGAGCCAGACTGTGCGCCGGGCACCCGGCGCGAGACGCCATCGGCGGACGGCAACACGGGAACCGGGCGGTGTGCAGCGCACTGTAGCACTTGCACCACGTGCCAGCCAGGGCTGTACAGCGCGGAGGAGAACTCCGACGAGTGTCGCCAGTGTCCCGACAGCTGGATTGCCAACGCGCAGGGCACCGCCTGCCAGGAACTCGAGCTGGACGTTCTGCGCTGGACCGACCCGCGTGCCATCGCTGTTCTAGCCATAGCTAGCATAGCCCTGCTGATACTGGTAGCTTTGTTGCTGGTCCTGCTACGCTGGCAGTATCAAGGGCATGCGCGCGACATCGGCCTGGTGCTGTTGATCTCCGTATGCATGGCGGTTGCCCTGACAACGCCGTTGCACGTTCTGTTGCCGACGGTGGGCTCGTGCTCGCTGAGGTTCATCCTGCGTCACGTCGTCTTCGGCGCGTTCGGTCTGTGCGTGTGTCTGTTCGTGCTCTCGCGATCGCTGGTGAACTCCGACGAGGAGGGGAGCAGTGACGGCGGGGGCAGCGACGACTGGTCCAAGTCCCTACTCTACCTGGCTAGTCTGACAACGGCTGTGCTGATAGCTGCGCTCATCTGCCTAGTCGCCAGCCCGGCCACCGCCCGAATCACCGTGGAAACGGAGCGCGTGACGGCGCTGACCTGCCACCACTCGACGGCGGCTATGTCCGTGATGGTTGCAATGGGCTGCGTGGTTGCCCTGGCGACGCTCTTCATGTCGCTGTCGGCATGGCGGAGCGGCGAGAGCGCTCTGCTGCCCGTGTCGGCGATCGTCTTCTTCGCCGTCTGGCTGGCGCTGAACCTGGTGCGTCACTATAGCCGCGGGGCCAGCAATCAGCTGTACGACGTCGCGCTCAACCTCGTTCTGCTTGCCGTCAGTCTGCTGGGCTTGGCTCTGCCCGCTGCTGCCCAGCTACACCAGAAACAGAACGACGAGAGTCGTCGAATCAACACGGCGTACCCGCACGGCGGTGGCCATGCGGCAAACGGCAGCACTTCTTCGCACACACTGCACCCAACGAAGCCGACGCCGCAGAGGAGAACACAGCAGGCATCGAGCGCGAGTGCACTGCAGCCGCAGAGCAACACCACCACCGTCGCCGCAGGGAGCACGCGCGGACGCTTGAGTCGCGGCATGCATGGCATGTGGCCGCGCGTCGGCCCAAACTCCATGGCGGCGGCACCCTCCGCTCACAGCATGACCCTCTCCAAGTACGAGAACAACGCCCAAGTCCCGCCACAGCCGGGCTACATGCTCTGCGGCTATCCGAACACGCACAGCGACAGCAAGAGCGCCGACTACGAGTTCTTCCACGGCGTGGCCGGTCGTCACGTCAAGTTCTCGCTGGACCAGGAGGTACAGTCGTATCATGACACTCTCGACGACGGCCACCAGCCGGAGAGACCACAGTCACCGCCTGAGTTTGCCTTCAGCGGCCCGATGTACGCTGAGCCTCCTGCCGCCCCGCAGCCAACACCCAGGCAGCTGGCTCCGCCGCGGAAAGCCAAACCTCCGCCACCGTCCGATCCGCCTCCCGAGTACTAACGCCCTGCCCTCTATTCATGTTGCCCGCCTACACTCCAGCATTGCAAACCACAGATGGCGGTGGAATGAGTGTGCACAGATGGATGTTTTGTGTGATGTCAAAACCAATCCCCGCCGTCATTCAACCTACCTCCTGATTGCTGACGCTCTGCCTTCCGGTTTCCCGCCTGCACTCCAGCATCATGAGGCACAAATATAGCGGTGGAATGAGTGTACACGGATGGATGTCCTGTGTGATGTCATAACCGGAGCTCTCATAGTCTCAGTTCATAATGTTACGCACTGCGGTAGATGGCTTTGACGTTGCCCTGCTGCCGGTCAAGGAATGCCTCGCCATAATTATGACGTCAGAGTCGAATCTGATGCCATGACGTCAGCATCAATTTCAATGACATAATTGCCGTCGACTCGCCAGTGAGATTATCTAACGGGACCGGAATTCGAGACCATCGTCAGCTACTTTGCAGCATCGAATCTGCTGTGGTGACATCACCCATTACGCTGTCACCAGTGATGAGTTCATGCCCAGAATGCAGATTTAAATGATATCGGAACGCGAGACCGACGTCCAAACACTGTTCGGCATCGAATCCGTGATGACGTCATTCATCCGTGATGACGTCATTGATGTGCTGCCACTACTAGTGATGTGTTCATGCCCAGAAAGCGGATACACTGGGTGTGGCACGAACACAGTATGACGCGCCGCGTGCTTGCTAGTCGAATAATGCTGCATGTCCTGGCGGCCTGCCACTCTCACACAGTGATATTACGTACACGCCATATTGAGAGCCCGTTTGGCACGGCTTGACCAGTCCTCCAGCTGGCATCCTGTGAAACTTGGCACGTGTGGAGTCAAGCGATTTATTTCACATTCTCTTATTCATTCTGCGGCTAGAGTAGCCTGACTTGAAGATGCCGAGCACTTGATCACGTGACACTGCTTTGATTTCTGCTGTTCCAAGTTTCAGCCCTGCAGCTAGTATGCTTGAACGTTTTCTACATGTGGGTACAGATACACACACAGTGAGTTGTATGGTTTTGTACTGTGCTGGGAAAGCGAGATGCACAGCCAGCCATGCTGGGAAAGCGAGATGCACAGCCATGCTGGGAAAGTGAGATGCACAGCCATGCCGTTGCTGTAGTGCAGCGCACAGCCAGCCCAGTATGCAGAGTGCCAGGTCGATCGCGGGTCGACAGTCTCGTTGGAGGGGGGGGGGGGTACATGTATCTATTGGATGGGGGAGGGGGGTACATACCCATTAGCCCACTCTTCATAGTGCCAGGTCCTGGAAAGTTTCTGGGGGGGGGGGGGGGGTATGTCTTCTTGGTACATATCGATGCTCATATTCATAAAGCCAAGGCCGCTCAGGACAGTGTTAATTATGCTCTGCATGACAAGATTAAGTTAATGCACGTGCGTTTATTATGACCGTCTTTAGTAGACTCTTTACTACCGGCATTGCCCGGAGGACGCGTGTGTTATGACCGTCTTTAGTAGACTCTTTACTACCGGCATTGCCCGGAGGACGAGTGTGTTATGACCGTCTTTAGTAGACTCTTTACTACCGGCATTGCCCGGAGGACGCGTGTGTTTGACCGATACCAATTGTGCTGGTGTGAAGCCAAACCCGGCATGGACCGACGTCAGCCACCACCTACCATTACATCGCTGCATACGTGCGTATGTACAGTACTGCCGGGGATCGAAGAAGGAACAGGCTCTATGATTTCACCAAGCACAGCATACCAATCTGTCCCCACAGGATACCGCGATTCCGCGGACGCGGGATTTTCCGCGTTATTGGTTATCATCCGCGTTTTCGTGAGATTTCGCATAAATCCCGCGTTATCCATGAGAATGTACAAGAAAATAGTGCATGCTGTTGAAAATGTACTACAAAGTCGTATGGGTTCATGAGTTTGTACGACAAAGTTGAATTCTTGCATGAGACTGCACCCTGAAGTTGTACCAGTGACAGAAAACTCGTGCATAATGAAACTTAACCTCTCTATTGACCGCATTAACCCGCATATTTGCCGCATAATCCCGCATATTTGCCACATAATAGAGTAAAAGTCACGTAAAAGTCTTACGTCCGTGAACTTTTACGTCAAAAAGTGAAAAAACTCACGTAAAATTTGACGTGTTTTACGTGAGTTGACTGTCCCGCACGTAAGTTCATGACGTGAGTTTTTGGAAGTTTCGCTTGGTTATTCCGACCGAATTTGTGTGAGTTTCCGGAATTTTATCGAGTTTGTTGGAAGATTTGATATTTGTGCGAACTAAACCCGAATCCTGCCAGGCAAAATTTCACGTCACGTCGCACGTGTAACTTAACCTCTAAAAATTACACGTAACGTGAGATTTGCACCGCGTTTTGAAAAAGGGCAAAAAACGTGTAACTTAATTTTAACCTCTCTAGTGGCCTGTTTTCGCCCGCATAATTATGCGCATAATTTTAGGATTTTGTCCGCGTTATTCTGTGGGGACAGACCAATACATACGCCGTGACTACGATGCGCATTGACAGTTATGGCTGAAGATAAGAACGGCCTACACAGGGTGCGAGGCTGACCTCCAGTTCTTCGGCACCCTATGCCGGTACAGCTACAGACAGTGTGATCGGCAGCATGTGTACCACCGCTGGGCACCAGGGGCTGTGTATGCCCAGGCCCGGGCGCCAGATAAGCTGAGATGGGTCGGAGTTCACCCAAAAACAGCAGGCAAAGCTGCTCCCGCGCGCTATCCATACAATCAAGAGGACTCTTGATACAATGTCATTAAAAGCAGGGAGTAGGTATTTTACTACTCCCTGCTTACAAAAAAAAACACCGAGAGCTAGCTTTGGTGGCGGTATTTTCACGCAGACAAACCAATCCACGCTGCTACGAATATGTTCATCAAAAAATCTTGAGCTGCAGCAAATAACATGAGCATACTGCAACTGCACTGCAAGAGCGCTTTTAAAAAGCTTATATCCAAATATAGATGAAAATTTGTACAAAAGGGGGGGGGGGAAATTAGATTCAATAATAAAAACAACAACAGCAACAACAGCAACAGCAACAATCTGTACATGGGGCAGACACAATGGGACGCTTTGCCGGGATATTCTCAACACAACGCAAAGACTAGGGGGGTGGTAAGGGGTGAGGGGAGGGTGGCAGGGCGCAAACCGGAAACGGCGTCGCGACAAACAAACAAAAACTGTCACCTGCTAGCGACAGAAACTTCAACAGCGCCAAGTTACATTCAGCTATGACTTATGTAAAAGTAAGGTGATTCTTGCCAGTAAAAGTAAAAAAGGCCCGCGAGCAGACACTTCTCATGGGGACATGGTCGGGGAGAGGAGGCGCGCCGTATCAAGGAAATAGAGTTGGCGACAAGCTAAACACCACACAATCATCGCGACAACGAATGAGATGTGCGTAATGGGGAGGCACGTCTGCACTACTCTGCTTGACCACCATTGCCACCAATGCTGCCTTTCGTCAAAAAAGACAGCCAAATCGGAGAACTATACGCAGCAGGAGATAGGTTATGGGCAATTCACAAGCACGCGGACTGCACGACTCCATGGGTAGGATGCACAAGTTAACAGCGCACATGCTGGGCAAGTTGGTAATAAAAATGATAATTATTATTTCAATGGATAGCTAATCTGAATACATGGAGAGAGGTGGTGGGAGGGGGAGTGACATGGTCCAAACTCGCTCACAGCTTCACAAGCATCATTTCTTTGCCAGAAAGAATGTTGCACACACACACACACACACACACACACACACACACACACACACACACACACCGCTCACACACACGCGCACGCACACACGCACACACACACACGTGCGACTAACCGGTAATCGCCCTAACAAACGTCTTCACGACCTCGCCGGAGCTCATCAGACCAACCGTTGGGAAGTAGCCTCCTGCGGGCACAACGCTTGCACAGCCGCCAATCTTCTTGCCATTGTGCGTAAAGTACACATACACACGCCGGTCCTCCGTACATTCCTCTTCAGACGACGAGCTATCGCCAATAGAGCCACTGTTCTCATCGTCATCTTCCGAGTCATCTGATGAGCTTGGCGGATCCCAGCTCCCAGCGATTCCCTGCAAGACGATGGAGAAAGGACAAGGAGAGAGGAGAGGGAAGGAGAGGGAAGGAGAGGACAGGAGAGAGAGAGAGAGAGAGAGAGAGAGAGAGAGAGAGAGTGAGAATGAGAGATAGATAGATAGATAGATAGATAGAGAGAGAGAGAGAGAGAGAGAGACGCAAATGATACGCTGAGTTTACCGGCGGCTGTACGCACAGAGCAGCAGACTAAAACTCAGCCATGGATAGAGGAAGAAAAATGTGTGCAGACAAACCGACAGTCAATCGTACATGAGAAAAGTGCTTTATTCGTGAATTGTAGATACAGGTAGACTCCCTCTAATTCGAATACGGTATAATTCGAACATTCCGTGTAATTCGAATTTTTTCGTCGTACCGATCTTCTGCAAGTCACTTCAAGTCAAAATCGAATGCATAATTCGAAGTACGAAAAGTGCGCCGGTTGGATAATTCGAACCCAGTCTTCGTACAGAAGAGCTGTTTACAGTACATTGGCTATGTCCTTTGAACGCTTATTTCGAAGTGAGATTGAGTTGCTATCCTTGTAATTCGAAGTTCATTCTTTTCTCCTTCTCTAGCCAAGAGTAGCTAAAAAATCGATCGATGGTCCGCTGCAGGATCGACTATAGCGTTCAAGAAACCCACCTTCTCTCGAAATTTGATTCAAGCAAATTGCAAAGGTTTGATTGAAGACGACTTCTTCCAGGTGGCTGACTCTCTTCGCGGATCTCGATGGCATTTCTTACCGCGCCAGCTCGTGCGCGGAGATGTTGGCGCACAACAACACTATTGTCGTAAATATTGTCTATGCCTTTGCTCCACTTCCGTTCTTCAGAACGACGTGCTGCTGTCCAACGGCCTTTCATGACGCGGATTAGGCAGCGCAGTTCTTTTCCGTTGATATTGTTTCAGGAAAGCTGCAGTGACTGACAACTTCTTCACTAGAAGATGAAGATAATGTCAGAATGATTTTGTGTCGATCCAGTGTTTTGATAATCCGTTGTACATGACCGCGCACCGGTACGACCACCTATGTTTCGTTGATGCAAATAAAAATGTGCAAACAATATTCGGCATGCGATTTCAAGCATTTTGACATACATATCAGTGCATGGGGCTGCATTTGGATAATTAGAAGTTCCGGATAATTCGAAGTTTGGGCCTGGCAATTTGAGGTTCGAATTAAAGGGAGTCTACCTGTATTCGTGATGTTCAATGTATGGATTATGGGGTATTCACACGACAGGCACTTGTACGTTTTACAGGGAGTGACATACGAGAAAAGTGACTGTGTGGATTCACACAGCTGCACTTGACGACAGGCACGTTTGCATTTTTGAATGCTTCACCGACCAGTAGCCATGGGTATTTCAAATTTTCAAAACACGCATACAATAATTATCATGCTCTAAAGAGCAGCGTAAAAAAACAAGTCTTGTTTCGCGCTTTTTTGTGTAAATGTACTGGCGTGCACGCCACGATTATCGTGAAAGTGGGCCCCCGCCTCGCTTTCACTTTTCAGCCACTTCCAACCACTTTTCTCGTTCACAGGTCAAATACCATAGCAACTTTCCGGTGCACATGGATTTGCCTGTCGTGTGAATACCCCATTAGGGGGCGTTCGTTTTTGATCTACATGTTTGGGTAGAAACTACTTCTTTCGGTAGATGCGTTCCTTTTTTCTACTCAAAAGAGTAGATTCTACCTTTCTCTACCGGCTCTACCAAGTTTGAAGATGGTAGAGGTCGGTAGAAGTTGGTAGAAGTACGGGATTTCCAGCAAGATCAAGTAGCTGTGCACAACTTAATACAGAAGAGAAACATCTCACGTACATATCGTGAAAAACTACTAAATCTGGTAGAACAGCGTTTGTGAACTTACGTCGACCACGTCTGAAAATTGTGCTATGGTGGCAGCATTCGACTGTTAGCAAAAAAAGCACTGTGCACGCATATGCTCTCTCTCTCTCTCTCTCTCGCTCTTTCTCTCTCTCTCTCTCTCTCTCTCTCTCTCTCTCTCTCTCACACACACACACACTCACACACACACACACACACACACACACACACGACACCCGGCACAACGCACAAACAGACCGCGGCTGACCTTTTCGCCGGGACGAAAGTAGATGCCACACCCCATTCGATCTCCTTGCTTGCAGGCAGGCCCGAATTGCTCCCCATCGCCTCTTCCATTGAACAGTTTACCATCATCAGCATGATATGCCACGCTGAATTTCTTCCACCCTGAAAAGATGACACATGCACAGAATGCGCAATCTAGGTCTAAAAAAATAAGAGACAATGCAACCATCTTTTCAATTCGTGTAACCACCGTGCCGTTACAATACATTCGTGTAACCCGTGACGATGCAATACATTTGTGTAACCGTGACTATGCTATGCATTACTTATGAATGAGCCCGACTCGGTGCTGCTGGGTGGAATCTTGGAAAGGTACAAAATGCGCATGCATACACACACACACACCCACACACACCATTGGACCATTGGACGCCCATCGCCGAAGGCGAGGATAGCGATGCTACAGCAGAAGCCATAGCAGCTTGTGCTGGGATTGCACCATTCAACAACTTGCAATGCTGAAGAATTGACCGCCACTATTCAGCCTGATCTACACCACACAGCTATGAAGTGGCTTTTTCTGGCCAGTGAATCCCTACACACACACACACGCACGCACACACATACATAATGTACCATACACACACACACACACACACACACACACACACACACACACACACACACACACACACACACACACACACCTTTGACGCCCATCGCCAGAGGCGATGATAGCAATGCTACGGCAGAAGCCATAGCAACTTGTGCTAGGATTGCACCATCCAACAGCTTGCAAGGCTGAAGAATTGACCGTCACTATTCAGCCTGGTCTACACCATACAGCTATTTGAAGTGATTTTTCTGGCCAGTGACACACACACACACACACACACACACACCACACACACACACACATATATATATACACACACGTACACGCCCACACACCACACACGCACACACACACACGCACACACACACACACATACACGCACACACACACACACACACACACACACACACACACACACACACACACACACACACACACACACACACACACACACACATATAATATATACACACACACACACACACACCACACACACACACATATATATACACACACGTACACACCCACACACCACACACACACGCACACACACACACACACACACACACACACACACACACACACACACACACACACACACACACACACACACACAACACACACATATATACACACACACACACAGACCTACCAGGATGTTGGCCAAAAGGGTACTTGGAGTGTGCTACTCCGATCGCCACGTATCCATTCTCGCCGCTATTCACGATCTCCAGTTCAAAATAGGGATGGCGAAGACTCATGGGCTGTTCGCACTGCGCAAGGCCCGAATTGCTCAACGATGTATAGTGAAGACAATTGCCGACTTGCTCAACGTTGTAGAGACGATTCCAGACGGGCACGTCTTCGGGCACTCCCGCCAGGAAGCCTGCCCCCAGCGCTGCCACCGGCGCGCACTTGATGACGCGCATCTTGACCTCGCGCGCGTCCGGGTTCGCCGACGCCACCTCAAGATCGACGCGCACCTTCTCGCCCTCGCTGTGCAGGGCCACCGCCGGGAACAGGCCCCCGTTGCTGCGCTGCTGCATGGACACGGAGCGGCCCACACGCTCGCCGTTGCGCGTGAAGTAGACAGTGACGGACGAGCCGTACCGCCGCTTCGCATACAGGCCGCGACCGCCGTCGTCGTCGGAGTCGTCGTCGTCATCATCATCCTCGTTGTCGTCGCTCTCCTCGTCCCTGGCCGCTTCACCACCGATACCGGCACCGCCGCCAGCGCCAGGGAACTCCACGCCGCAGCCCATGCGATCGCCCACCGCGCACTTGGGCCCGAACTGGCTGCCGTGCCCGTTCTCGTGGAACAGACGGCCGTCGTCCGCGTGATAGCCGATGCTGCCCTGCCGCCATCCAGGCATGTTGCCCAGCGGGTAGTCACTGTGGGCGAGACCTAGTCCAATACGCCCCTCCATACCCCAGCTGATGATTTCAATCTCAAAGTAGTTGAACTCCGGGCTGATCTTGTGCGACAGGTAGATCACGGATCCCGGATCGCCCGCGAAGCGCTTACTATAGGAAAGGACCATGGCGTCGTCCTCAAGTTGCAGCCCGGCGTGGCGCTTGTCGCCGTCGTTGTGGTCCTTGTCCTGGTCACGGCGACGAAACACCCCAACGCCGCGGCCGCCACGACCACGACCCCGTCCACGATAGCCCTGCTGGTGACGGAGCGGGAACGGGTTCGCCCCTCCGTCGTCATCGTCGTCGTCGAAATACTCCATGCTTTTCAGCAACTCCCAATGTTGGTATAATTTATTTTTCAGTCGCTCACAGCAAGTCCGGCGCAGACGTACAGCATCTCCGTTTACAACGCTGCATCCCAACCGACTTTCAGCTCCATTGCAAGAAAGCCACGAGCATGAAGGAGGTTGTAAGGCGGACGGGACGAGTCCCTCGAGCTGCACGTACTCTCGCCGCCACTAGCACACAACTCCCCAAAGTTAGTATTCCACACTTCAAATAAAATTCCAAAATCCCAAACTCTTTTTTGTCTTTCAAGTTTTATCCACATGTGCAAAAATAATAATTATAATGATGTCATCTTTTCCCGAGCCAAGCTTAGCACGTCTATGACTCTACGTACGTGTACGTGTAATGAGTCGTAAAATACGAGACGTTTACGACTCCTAGATCCTTTATCACACATGTTAGAATACCGGTACTTTCCACGAGCAGCCAGCCAGGTTGACGAGATCATCCACCGCTGGCACCAGCACGATAGAAAGTGGCAGCATCATTCCTGCGACTTTGTGGATCGGCTAGCCCGACGTGAGAGAGCATCTGCTGCCAAGTCACCAAGAAAGCTAGTGCTGCCTGCTCTCCGAGAAGCTGCGGACCGCCCCTTGGCCCGTCGTATGGATGAACTGTCCCGCAAAGGCCCCTCTTCCTGGCTCACTGCTCCTCCTCTCAAGGAACATGGGTTCCACCTCTCGAAGCAGGAGTTCAGGGACGGCCTTGCATTGCGGTATGACTGGCCTCTCCTCGATGTCCCCACGAAGTGTGCCTGCGGAGTTCTGTTCTCCACTGCTCATGCCATGTGTTGCCCCCGGGGTGGCTTCCCTACAATCCGCCATAACGGAGTCCGTGACATGGTAGGGGAGCTACTCACGGAGGTCTGCCACGCAGTGGCAATCGAGCCTCAGCTAGCCCCACTCTCTGGAGAGGTGTTTACGGCTGCATCGACAAACACCGCCGAGGATGCCCGCGCTGATGTCCGTGCCCGTGGCTTCTGGACCCGAGCACAGGATGCTTTCTTTGACGTACGCGTCTTTCATCCTGATGCGGCGTCCTACTCGGCCCAACCACTGGATGCCCTACTGCTTCAGCACGAGCGCCAGAAGAAGCTGCAGTACGGAGAGCGAATCCTCAATGTGGATCGTGGCACGTTCAGCCCGCTGGTGTTGTCAACTTCTGGTGTTGCCTCCCCTGAATGTGAAAGGTTCCCTAAGCGCCTCTGTGGCTTGCTTGCCAGGGCTGATTCCAGCATGCCCTATGCACACCATGTTGCATATGTGCGCTGCAGGCTGTCTTTCGCGCTGCTCCGGTCCGCTGTCATGTGTGTCCGTGGGTCTCGGTCGGCATACCATCGTCCAGCTAACGAGCTCAGGGAGCTGGCGGTGGTTGAAAGCCGGATCTAAAACCAGTTGTGTTTTAGTGTAAAAACTCTCGCCACTCCGGAGACATATTTTCCACACCTGTGTATTATTATTATGATCTTCCTATCATACCCTGGTTTCTCATCATTGTGTTGCTTTTGCCCGTAAAAGATTATTATCTTCCTTCTCATCATTGTGTTGCTTGTGGCCCTAAAAAAAAGGCTGTTCTACCTAAAAATAAAAAATAAAACATTTACATGTACATGTATCTGTCCCGTATCGTACCGTACCATCAAGCGCTATCCCGTGCATGTCCCGTACCATCAAGAGTACGGTACCATCAAGAGAATGAGGTGTCTCCGGACCAGGGAGTAGTACAATACCCGGTATTGTACTACTCCCTGCTCCGGACCAAACACAGAGCAAGGAGCTCAGCCAGCAAAAAACGTCAGAAAACAAACAACCAAGAACATGAAGCCTCGGATGTCAGAGAAGTGCTTGCAGGCCAGGGGTGCGTCGGACAACAGCAGCACATGCACACGCGACGGGAAAAAGAAAGAAAAAACACAGTTTAAAATCCAGGGATCCCAGCAATGTCGTAACAGTACTGAGAGAAATGTCTTTTGAATGTGTGAGCATGTGCAATCTCACGCAAGTCCTTTGGCAAATTGTTCCATACAGCTAGGAAATGGGAGAGAACATGGCGGCTTCGATATGGACCCTGAGCAGAAGCAAATAGCAGATAGAATGGGCGACGGGCACTAGAGCTAAGAGAGAAGTGACACGCACGAAGAAGGTGTGGATGAAACTTTATAACGTTAAAAACCAGACAGAGGGCTCCAATGTGTCTGCGCCAACTGAGGGATTCCAAACCGGCTGCACGAAAGAGCTCGGATTTGGAAGTGCTCCATTCAGCTGCGCAGCCTTTCCGGTACAGGTATCGTCTAGCGACCTTTGCCTGAAGGCGGTCCAGTGATCCGGTATCTCGTGCAGGTACGCCACAGAACCAAAGCTGGCTAGCGTATTCCGCCACGGGCCGAACATATCCGCGGTAAAGCGCCAATATGGCGGCAGGCGGTAAACGAGAGGCCATGTGGCACAGCAGAACAATGCGTTGGCGAAATTTCGTTATCATTTGAAGGAAATGTGGCTGCCAGGACATGTTGTGAGCCAAGATGACTCCGAGGTGGCGGTGCTCGTTGAGTTTTGGGATGTTACGGTTATTAAGGGAGACGGTGTAGGGAGGAGGGTCCGTTGAGGAGGAGAAAACCACATGTGCTGACTTCTCAGCATTGTAATCTCTCCCCCCCCCCCACGGAGAGAGCCCAAGATCCACCCGCGTCCAGGTCTTCTTGTAGTTCGGATGACGATGTGTTACCTAATGCTGTATCGTCGGCAAAGAGATACAGATCTGATTGCACTAACGAAGGCAGGGTGTTAATATATAGGAGGAATAAGGCTTGACCCAAGTGAGAGCCTTGTGGGACACCAGCAGAGAGAAGACGGGGGTCACTCAGTGAGTCACTAACTCGAACCTGAATGCGTCTGCCCACCAAGTAGTCTTCAAACCAGCGGGTGGTCGAGGTGTTGGCAAACGAGGTGAGTTTTTTGATAAGGTCGTGGTGAGAAACTACGTCAAACGCTTTCGCGAAATCCAAGAATATCATGTTGTATGTACAACGCAGGTTCAATGCAGAGTATATATTGTGTGTTAATACAAGGAGTTGATCAATTGCGGACCGTTTAGGAACAAATCCGAATTGTGTCTGGCTGAGGATATTATTGTCCATCAGGAAACGAACGAGTTGTTGGTTAACCAGCTTGTCAAAAAGTTTCCCAATACTGGGCAGGATAGAAATTGGACGATAACCTTCAGCTGAGTGCGATGGTTTTTTTGGTTTGGGGACTGGTGTGATGACAGCAGTTTTCCATTGACCAGGGAAGGAGCTCGTCCGAATGAAAATGTTGAAAAGCGTTGCCAAAGAATCACAGATTACCGAGGCGGTCTCCCGCAGAAGAGTGTTAGAAATGGGTCCGCCTGAGGACTTATGGACCTTTAGCAGTTTTATTTCATCAAAGACTTGATCAGGAGTAACCTCGTCCAATTCAAACAAATTTTCGAGCTGTGGTGCTTGTGGTGTGCAAGGCGCTGTGGGTTGTTGCGTACGCCGTTGGTGATTTTGTTGGTTCTGAGTCTGACTTTGTCGTGCGAAATGGTCTGCTAAGTGGTTTGCCTTTTCAGAGTCAGTCACTATGTCACAGCCATTTGCAGAAACTAGAGTTGGTATTGTGCCAAGGGGTGAGGAAATGCCACATAGCCACTTCATACGGTTCCTCCATGTTCTAGTTTGGCACCCATTATTAAGGTCATGTCCCAGGCGGGAGTAGTAGCTATCTCTTGCAGTTTTGTTGGCTGAAACGAAAGCGTTGCGAGACAATTCATAGGCGACCCAGTCGCATAGGAGGCCCGTAGATTTAGCTCACTTGAAAAGTCGTTCTTTAGTTCGGTGAAGCGTGCGAAGACTGGTGGAAAGAGAGACTCGTGGAAAAAGAAAAAGGCCCAACCCTGCCCTGCCAGTTATTTGGACTTACGGGGTCACCATGGCAAATAATAATTGAAAAACCAAGATCAACCGTGAACGCAACACAAGTAAAAGAAGAAGAAATGTGGAACAGAGGATCAGAAGTGGCATTCTTCTGCGGCCAGCACAGCGAGAATGTCAGCCAAAGCTCGGTTAGATTTCGGTTGAGTAGTGCGATGTCCACGGAGGCTAGCATTTGCTGAGCGGACAAGAGAGAAAGAGACCCTTGACCTGACACACACACACACACACACACACACACACACACACACACACACACACACACACACACACACACACACACACACACACGCACACACACACACACAAGGACAGTATGTATAATAGTAGGCATTTTAACGAACGGTCTTTTCCTGTTAGCTCTGTTTGTCCAGTACATGAGATACAACGTCTTTCTTGTTGTTTTTCCTTCTACATGTAGCTGCTTGCAGCATGGTAAACGACAGTACCATGGCCTTTTCAGATTTTCATTGTACAGTACCTATTTGTAGTACCTCCCGGGATCGGTATTTCCACTTGAAAATAATATTCACCAAAATGCCTCTGTAATCATTGGTAATAGCATTCTTTTATTCGCTTCCATGTAATTGGGCTTATTGCCCGTTTGGTTTTTGCGAATTCAAATAAAAAACAACAACCTGATCCAGGCCAGTACGGTGGAATAGGGCTCTTTTCTCTTGTCCGAAAGCATACAGGCAACTCTTAATCTATCTGTTGTAGAGCGCAGTGGCCGCTTTCCCGAATCCTCCAGATGCACTCAAGACGACTGGCACAAATGACGCATGGTCAATTTCACGGATTCGCTCCTCATACGAGCGCCTCTTCTCAGCTTCGTGTTTTCGGTATGTAGGTGGAAGTGACTGCTGGCGGTTGGACCGTGCATGAGGGTTGAAGATGCGGATGTCTAGGAACGTTTTCTCGAAACGCCTACCCCATATGCCGGATGCTGCCACGTCCAGGCGAGTGCCGTCGGCTGAGATCGCTGTGCGATGACGCAGGGTCTCACCGGTGATCGGTTGCAGCGAAGGTTCGGTGCTCACGTCATGGGCCACGTCCTTCAGGAGGGATGCTTAAATCACGGAGGTCGTTGTGACGCATGGAAGGGTAGCCGCCAATGGGGCAGGACAAAGCGTGTTCAGGTGTGAAAGAGGCCCCGCATGCACAGGTTGAGGGCAGTCCAGACGGGATACAACCATAGCGCAAATGAAGCGAGTCGCGGAAAGCTTGTTTGTTGAGGACAAAACCATAGCGACGGAGCGGGCGGCAGGTAAGCCAACTAGAGGCTCCCTTCTCTGATGCCAGCTCCAGCACCCGAAGCGTGGCGGGAGGGCAACTATCCTTGCTGTACTTGGCGTGGGCCATGCGTGCACGGCGGGCTTGTGATGAAGCATCTGCCTTCGTTTTTCTTGTCTCGTGCGGGATGCCGTCAAGGGATTCATCCTGACGCAGGATACGCTCTACGAGGGCGTGTGTGATAGCTTTGGAGTCACGATGCTGGACTGACAGGGAGGCCGAGATGATGAGCCCCAAACCTCCGTCTCTGCAGGGTAGAGCTAGGATGGACCTTTCAAGATCACCTGGAGGAGGTCGGTGGGTGATGGCGGGAATGAGCTTCGCGCGGATCGTGTCCTCCAACGGAGCTAGCAAGTGCGTGGTGTCGGGCACGGTGCGGGCTATGAAGGCCGATTTGTGCCGCAGGCCCTGTCCAACTGCCGCCAATGCTGCTTGGAGCTGGGTGACAGCATACTGGGCTAAGACTGCAACCTCTGCGCACCACTCCTGGACTTTCGATCCAACAAAACCCTCACAGTATTGTGGTGTGCCCAGAACTTTTTTTTTTTTTTTTTTTTGACACTCAGAACTGCGCCCAAATGACGACAGCCGTCCACCCGGATGTGCACGTTGGTGTCACCAAAAAGCTCGACTGCTAGGTCGGTATGGTCTGGTTTTGTAAGAAGAATGGACTTCTTGGCGTTGATGAAGTAGCCGAAAGCTGGCCCTTCTTCCTCCAGGATAGACCACCACGTACGCAGCGTCCGCAGCTTGCCACCCGCTGTTGAGTCGTCTGCGAACCAGGCTTGAAGGGCACCGCTGGACTTGGCTCTTCGTATGAGGGGTACCGTTCCAAGTGCATGCATGGCCATGGCGAGAGGATCGCCTTGGGTGGTACCTTCGCAAGACAGAAGTGTCTCGCCTCCGACGAAGAGCTTGGATGGGGAGCGGTAGGAGTTGATGACGGTAGTTGAGAACTCCGGGCAGAGGTGGTGGATGTTTGCGAGACATGCAGCACGGTTAATGCAATTAAAGGCATTTGAGGCATCGGCAAGTTGAACGGCTTCCGTGTCGTCATTTGCGAATGTGGCCTTGATGGCGTGAATTGCAGCTTCGATGCCACACTGTTGGCCGGCACAGAGTTGGAGAGAGCCGACTGCTTGTTCGATGGCTGGACCGACCACTGCCAAGATGGTTTTCCCTAGCACGTGGCGCACAACTTCCCCAACGCCAATAGGGCGCACACCTGGTTGTTTGTCTAGGGGGATGAGCCGGTAGGCATTGTAGGCCTCCAGTGACACTGGATCAACAGGGCACGATGGTAATCGGATGTTTGGCGGTCAGAATGTCCCTGACTGTTTGCCCGTTGATCTTGTCGTCGAGGGACAAGACACCCTTAGAGCTGGTGTCGGACAGCATTCTGACTGCCGTGGTGGTTTTGCCCTCTGCTATCAGGTTGGCAACGCGGCGGGCATCATCGGGGTGCTTGCTACCAGTCTGCTTGGCTTTGGCAGCGGATACCAGTTGCTGCTGGATGGTGCGCGCTTCCCTCACCAGCTGGTCGACGTCACCACCCGTAGTGGGAGTCTGCGGTTCAGGCAGTTTAGGAATTCCTGTCTCCTTTCGGCGCGATGTGGCTTTTGGAGGAGGAGCTGGGTGGCGACCATTGCGGCTTTGATTGCAATGCCCTCCCCAGCGGAAGCTTCTGCAAAACGCCTGTACAATCCAGCAATGATCTTCACAAATGTGGATCCGACAGTTCCTGATGGTGGCATGAAGAGATGGGGTCGAAAGTATAGGGGGAATGCATGCAGGGCAAGAAGCAGGGCGATGGTGCAGTAACCATGGTAACGTCTGGTGCTAGGCAGGGTCCGAAGTGTAATGCAGTAACGCCTGGCGCAAGCCAGAGTCCACAAAAACTTATAATGTATGCGAAGTGTATAGGGGGAATGCATGCAGGGCGATGGTGCAGTAACGTCTGGCGCTAGCCAGGGACCACAAACACAGTGTACACGTGAGAGTTGTTATTATTGAAAGAAGACCACTTTACGACTAATGATTTACATACACAACCTCGGGGAGCAAAAGTCTCCATAAGCTGCCACATATGTACATATCAACTAAATACAAAAACATGCACTTCAAACGAGCTGACTTGCACGCGTGGCCCTTTTCACGAACCCAGAAAAATGTGCATCGGGGGAGCCAAAGCCGGGATCCCGCCTCCCTGGGCCAGCCCGCTTGACATGTAAACGCACAACAGGTTTTGTGTGGATTTGTGTGCAAGGCCGAGATCCCACTACAAAAAATTGTAGCACAGGCTGGCTGGCCCGCCTGTCGACCAGCCAGGGAAGCGCATGTAGGCCGATAGCATTAACGTCCACACAGCTTTAATTTGGTGTTTATTCCCGTAGCTATGCAAAACAACTTTGTTGGTGTTTTATTTGTCACTTGGTTGTGCCATCCGTCTGGCGCTATCCCGTACCTGTCCCGTACGATCAAGAGTCCCGTACCATCAAGAGTACCGAATGAGTGTGCATGCGAAGTGTATACGGGGGAATGCATGTAGGTAGGTAGGATAGAGGGGCCTAGGGGATAGTGCAGTGCATCGAGCATTCCTGTTCGCGGACATGCTGCAGTTCCGTTGTCCCGAGGTGGCCCACCTACCGAGGGGCGCCATGCATTCGGCCGTCAGCAACAGTTAAGCACAAGCACACTATCAAGGTAAGGACATTGTTGTATCGTATCGTATTGTATGGAATATAATTTTACCTCATTGGCTCAACAGGTCAATGCTTTACTATAAAAAGCCAGAAAATCCGATTATATGGAGATAAAAGGAAAAGAAGGAGCAAACCAAAAGTGGATGAAGAAAAATAACAATCCGCAATAAATTCTGCAAATACTTTTGCCTATTACTCATATTCAAACTGATTGAAACGTTTTTGCAATACAATGATGTAGCCAATCAATGAAGAAAAAAACATTTCCATCAGTTCTAATAACATGCACGATGAGCTAGGCAAAAAGCATAGCGTAGGGCATAGCGTAGGGCATAGCGTAGGGCATAGCGTAGGGCCCTGAGCTTCCAAGCTCTCTGTTATACTGAGTAAGCTAACACTGGTTCAAAACAGGGAGTAGAACAATACTTATTGTACTACTCCCTGGTTCAAAACCAGTATTAAATAAACCTTGTTATAGTTCACGCATATTGTTAGATTGACAGCATGAAACAAGGTGGAGGACACAGATGGTCAGAACCGGGTTCTACACCCATATGGTTCAAATGGTCCGCGGGGACCGGATCAAAGGAGGAACGGAGCGTCTCAGCTTCCTCGCCCTCGGACCAAGACCATTCGACTCAGCACCCCGAAGACTACAATTGGTGAAAATTGGATTTTAGGCTGAACTTTCCCTTTAAAAATTCTGAATATCTGGATTTTGGACATGGCTCGCCATTCATTTAGCATTGGTACATGTATACCTGTCCTGATCCTGTAAAACCTGGCCGAATTTCTAATTCCCTTTCCTTGGACTTCTTCCGACCTCGAAAGTGGCAATGAAGAAGTGCATGGGTCACGCAATGCAGTATGTACAGCTACATCTCGGTGTACCTAAAGTCCTCGCAACTAAAAATCCGACCCCTGGACTGGAGCGGTGCACTCACATTGCAAAGCTAAAAAAAGACCCAGCACGGGATTTGTCAGTGGTGACACAAAGAAATACAGTGCTGGCAACTGAAATCCGACCCCCCCCCCTAGCATCTCGTACGAATCGCTAACGCGGCTAGCGCACCGCAGGGGGTCGGATTTCAGTTGCCAGCACTGTAGAGTTGGCTAGAATCAGTGCTGCACTCTAGCACGAAATCAGGAGGTCGGATTTCAGTTGCCAACACTACATGTACCACAACACACCAAAACAGTAGGGTGCCTTTTTTGGGATGAATGGGCTGCAAGCAGGGAGCAGTGAGAATGTTCGAAGTAAAGTGTACAGTGCGTATCGGTTATAGCGTGGTTTTGTAAAAGAATATACCGCCTACAAGAATGAACTCTCATGTTTTCATAATCATGACACAGGTTTCAAGTGCACTTTTATTCTTACAAGCAATTTATCGCATAGTAGAATAATTATATCGGTCCTGAGAATGGACTTTGTGTAGCAATTTGCCAAAACATGCCGGATTAGTACAAAGTGTATCGCCTGTAGTAATACGCAGGATTAGCAAGACGAAATTCGCGTTCGCGTTCGCTCTCCAAAGAAAGTCGAACTCAGTGACGGAATTCGCGTTATGAGAAGGATTAGCAAACAGAATTCGCACATGCATGATGTTGACACGACGTAGGCAGTACAGCGTGGTAAATTTATGATTGCCCTGACACGAATCGCACGATTCGTGTCCCGACTACTTTTCCGAACTAAAAATGCGAAAGTTCGCAATCCAGTTCGCGAACTGAAAAATGTTTGCGAACGCGAACGTGAATTTCGTCTTGCTAATCCTCCGTAATAACATCTGTCCAATGCAGTTCTGATCTGACTCGCGTTGCGTCATAGTGCTGCAGGCTCAACTGTTGTGGTCATGTAACTCATGTTGGATAGCCACATGGTAAGCCAATGGGACTATGACCAGCCACATGCACAGTAGCACTACGTTGCATGTACGATGATCTTCCTGCCCCTGTGCACATGCATATGATATGCCACACTTGATTTATCGTGTGTAAGAAATATCGGAAATAAGAATAGAAAGTCGTTTATCAAACACCCACGCTATAACCAATACCTACTGTACTCCCTACTGCGAAGCTGGCAGTGGCATGGTCCGTATTCGCTCAAAGCCTCATTTCTTTGCCAGAAAGAATGTTACACACACACACACACACACACACACGCACGCACGTGCGATTAACCGGTAATCGCCCTAACAAACGTCTTTACAACCTCGCCGGAGCTCATCAAAACGACTGTGGGGAAGTAGCCTCCTGCGGGCACGACCCGTTCGAAGCCGCCGACCTCCTCACCATTGCACATGAAGTACACGTACACACGGCGATTCTCTGTGTTCTCATCCTCCGACGATGAGCTCACGCCATTAGAGTCGCCACTGTTCTCATCCTTGTCGTCATCAGAAGAGCTTGGTGGATCCCAACTCCCAAGGATTCCCTGAAAGAAAATGGAGAGAGAGAACAAAAATTCATAGCAAACATAAAGGAAATGATAGGATAATTTGAAATGAAAGCCTGCTCACAACACCGCCCAACCTTGCTCTTGATGTAACGTCCCCAACCTGACTCCCACACAAAGACACCTGCAAACTTACACACAGACACGCGCACTCAGGCACATACACACATGGACAAACGCTCGCACTCAGACACCCAACACAACACACACACACACATACACACACACACACACACATACAAAGGCACACACATGTGCACAAATGCTCGCACTCAGACACCCAACGCAACACACAGAGCACGCCGGGCTCACCTTCTCGCTGGGACGAAAGTGGATGCCACAACCCAATCGGTCTCCTTGCTTGCTAGCACACCCGAATGGCTCGCCATCACCCTGTCCGTTGAACAGTTTGCCATCATTCCAATGAAACAGCAAACTGGACTTCTTCCTGCCTGAAGAGACGGTCACAGTCACAGAATGCGTACTATGGGTCTAAACAGCAAGAGACAATCCACCCAGGACTCAAGGGGTGCTTTGCTTTTCGGGGAAAACAACGATGTAATACTGTAATTTCAAATTTGGACTTCACAGAGAATTTCAAAGTGTTAGGAAATTAGTGGCCACATGCCAGATGATTTTTTCTTTCTTTCATATCTGGCTTGCAAGTGTTGAGTTTCGGAGAGAAAAGAGCAGTATGTGGCATGTGGCCACTAATTTCGTAATACTGTAAGCTACCGATAATCCAGGATCATTGGTTTGAGAGAAAAGATGCAAACGCACACTAACACACACACACACACACACACATACACACACACACACACCGTCACACACACTTACACACACACACACACACACCGTCACACACACTTACACACACACACACACACGCACACACACACACACACACACGCACACACACACACACACACACACACACACCGTCACACACACACACACACACCGTCACACACACAGACTTACAGAACTGCCGGCCAAACCGGTACTGGGAGTGTGCCACTCCGATGGCAACATGGCCATTCTCGCCGCTATTGACGATCTCCAGTTCAAAATAGGGATGGCGAAGACTCATGGGCTGTTCGCACTGCGCAAGGCCCGAATTGCTCAAGGATGTATAGTGAAGACAGTTGCCCACTTGTTCAACATTGTAAAGGCGATTCCAGTTGGGCACGTCTTCAGGCAATCCTGCCTGAGCCGATGCCGCCGCCAAGGGAATGCTCTTGATGATACGCATATTGACGTCGCGTGCGTCCGGATTCGCCGAGGCCACTTCGAGATCGACACGCACCCGTTCTCCTTCGCTGTCCAATGCTACCATCGGGTACAGACCGCCGTTGCTGCGCTGCTGCATGGTCACGGTGCGGCCCACGCGCTCGCCATTGCGCGTGAAGTACACGGAAACAGGAGAACCGCATCTCTTCTTTTTGCCGTACCAGCCATCGCCGTCGGAGTCGGAGTCGTTATCACTCTTTTCATCCTGGCCAGCTCCGCAGCCACCACCGCTACCACCATCATCACCGCCGGCGCCGGAGAATTCCACGCCGCAGCCCATACGGTCGCCCACCGCGCACTCTGGCCCAAACTGGCAGCCGTGCCCGTTCTCATGAAACAGGCATCCGTCGTCCGCGTGATAGCCGATGCTGCCCGCATGCCATCCGGGCATGTTGCCCAGCGGGTAGTCACTGTGGGCGAGACCTAGTCCAATACGCCCCTCCATACCCCAGCTGATGATTTCAATCTCAAAGTAGTTGAACTCCGGGCTGATCTTGTGCGACAGGTAGATCACGGATCCCGGATCGCCCGCGGAGCGCTTACTATAGGAAAGGAGCATCGAATCGTCCTCCAGTTGGAGCCCGGCGTGCCGAGTGTCACCGTCATTGTGGTCGCGTGCCTCATCACGGTCCACCCATTCGTCGTCATCGTCTTCGTCGAATCTGAGCATTTTTCAGTAACTCCAATTTCATAATTCAGTCGCTCACTGCGAGCGTGGCTCAGACTTGCAACGTCTCCGTCTACAACGCTGCATCACACTCGACTTTCAGCAAAGAAATCGGACGCGGGCGGGACGAGTCCCTCGAGCTGCGCCCAATATCACCACAACTCAGCACTCAAGGGTGAAGTATTCGACGCAGTCTTCTTCTCGAACAAAAATTATTCAAACCCGATCATCCATGGCCTGGGCCCCGGGCCTCAAGTCAAGAAGGGACAAACCCTTTTGACCTTCTGATCTGATCTGATGATGTCATGATGAGAGTTGCATGTGCGCGCATGCGCATGTTGGGAAAAATTTATTCACTGTTTATTTTGCCCAAGGAGCATGATCATGTGACATGTAACAACCGTTAACCGGTTAACCCCAGTTGATGATTTCAATCTCAAATTAGTTGAACTCCGGGCGAAGCGCTTACTATAGGAAAGGAGCATCGAATCGTGCTCCAACTGCTCTTGTGCGAGAGATAGATCACGGATCCCGGATCGCCCGCGAAGCGCTTACGATAGGAAAGAAGCATCGAATCGTCCTCCAGTTGGAGCCCGGCGTGCCGAGTGACCCCAGTTGATGATTTCAATCTCAAATTAGTTGAACTCCGGGCTGATCTTGTGCGAGAGGTAGATCACGGATCCCGGATCGCCCGCGGAGCGCTTACTATAGGAAAGGAGCATCGAATCGTCCTCCAGTTGGAGCCCGGCGTGCCGAGTCACACAGTGTCACCGTCATTGTGGTCGCGTGCCTCATCATGGTCCACCCATTCGTCGTCATCGTCCTCGTCGAATCTGGGCATTTTTCAGTAACTCCAATTTCATAATTCAGTCGCTCACCGCAAGTGTGGCTCAGATTTGCAACGTCTCCGTCTACAACGCTGCATCACACTCGACTTTCAACAAAGAAATCGGACGGTGGGCGGCACGAGTTCCTCGAGCTGGGCCCAATATCACCACAACTCGGCACTCAAGGGTGAAGTATTCGACGCAGTCTTCTTCTCAAACAAAATAATTCAAACCCGATCATCCCCGGCCCCTGGGCCCTGGGCCTCAAGAAGGGACAAACCTTTTCAGTGACTTTTCTGATCTAATCTGATGAGAGTATGCGCATGTGCGCGCATGTGTCGATGGACAGGAGGCATTGGAACAGCTATTGTAGTATTGAAAGTCCTCCTACCTCGAAGCAACTTCATTGTAACTACCGTAAAACCCGGGCTTTTTCACACAGGTAAGTTAACGCTAGCCCTTGGGCTACGGTGCACGACCGAGGGCATAAATCAGACACTAGGGCATAAATCAGCCATCATGCCCTCCTTACCATGTGTTATTATATTATGTACGTGGTGTGCTATATCTGGTAAAATGTACACTGAGTAATAGTATCTGTGCTGTGAAACTGTAATCTGCAGTGTGGAAGATATATTGAAGGATGCCGTGTCTCGCCCGAAAGCTTTTCACTGGAGCCAAGAGCAAACCACGAGCAATGCCCCTATACCATTCGATGGAGTTCCTTTCATTCGTGTTGTGGTTTCCGCGTTTAGGAATGCCAGTTCGGGAAGGAGAGGTAATGACATGAATTGCTGGGGGAGAATAATACTATTGGGAATTGAAAATCGTTATTTTGTCGCGGTACGTCGTGTGTACGTCATGTTGGTGCATGCGCGTGTTGCTGTGGTGTGAAAAGCAGTCTTCGTCTTGAGTTCGTCATGTCCAATTGTGTTTTCCGTCGTCTTCAAAATATAGTCTTCTAAATGTAGGTATCGTCTTCCCTTTGCATAAGTGTGGAGATGGCACGGGACTGGGAGCAGGTAGAGAAAGGCAGTACAACAAGTATACCAGTCTAGATGTTTCTACACCTATCATATTTTGCCACACCTGAGGGCATGCAATTTTTATTTCCTATCGAGTCGTAGCAGGGTACTGATAACTAGGACGTTTGCCTCTGTGATGATCATCAAGGTCTTGAACACAGTCATTCAATCCCCGTCATAATAAAAAGGCGTCATTGATAAGGGACCGTCCGGGGTTACCGATTGTTTTTACAAAACGAAAAGCTTTAGTATTTTTCAGCCCCCACCCACCCACCCACCTTTTCTGCAGGTAAAACGAATTCCAATAAAATATTGATGTCAATTTTCGACAACCAAAAGTAACTAGGCATTCTCCATCTGCATTCAATAATTATTTTCAAAACGAAACTCCATGAAACCCACCCACCCCCAAACGAAATATTTTCGTTCTGATAATATTATTGGTAACCTTGGACGGCCCCTAACATACTAAAAGTATGATGGGGTCACTAGTCTACCTACTGTAGTGTACCCTACTTGTGCTGAATAGGGTATACTGCGGCCATGTCATGAAGCCGCGACGATTGTGTGTTCTATTATTATTCTGAACATCTCAGATGCCACAAATGCAAGTCAGAAGAGTCGTCCACCCAGGACCCTTTAGTAAATGTCGATCATTAGTATGCAACGGGGGCAGCAGTGGCTGGAACTACTTGAAGAAGAAGAGGATGAAAGTGCAAGGTGAGAAGCACTGAAGACTGCTTTCAAGGGGAAGTTAATTTTAACCCTACTCAACTCATAACTTTTCATGGAAGTGCCTAGGGGAATAGGGAATTCTTTCCTTTTCCCCTACAACAACAACGTTCCTGGCAAACATGTTTCCAGTTGCGATATAGATAATGGTGTCATAAGTCTGGAGAGTGCTATTAATTTTCCTTTACTTCCACATCTTACACTCTAAAAACTGGACGTTAGTGACAATCATTTTACATCTTGGGTTGATATTGTTATTGATATTGTAATTAACTGTGTGTCTATTCTTTCTGTAATGAATATGTCAACATGCTTCTTTGTCCTGTAATTGCAGGTACACGAATAAAAGTTTGCCAGGCATCTTGCATGGTACGTTGCGTATTGCGGTTACCGGAGTTTTCGATGGATGCAACCAGTCTATCGCCGAATGCGTTCAAAAAGGCAAAGGCTGACCAGCTCGAGAAGTTTAGGAAGTCAGTTGCGACTGCTCTTGAAGCTGAGAAGCTGTGTGAGCTCAGTCTGTGCGAACGGTAGGTTCATTATCCAAACAAATGGCAAAACAAAAAGTTGCCAGAAGAATAACCTCTACAAATAACCACTTGTGTTATCCACACCTATCAACTACTTATCAGCATTTCAAAGAATATTCTGATTCTGAAAACAATCGTTTCAATGCTCGACCTTATTATTATGATGATAAACTGAACACAATGCAAGAATACTATAAATCAACACATAAGAGATAGGAACTCAGATGGTGAGCCAAGAAAAAAAATGTAACATGGAAAAATGTGGGCACAAGGCACTTTCATGCCGTGGAATGTCTCCATGCTCCTTGTCAGTTTTGTGCTAGATTGTGCACGTCTGACTGTTCAAAATCTGGCTTAGTTGGTAGACTCGATCGCATAACTTGTGCCCAAATTTGTCCATGTTACATAAGTGATATGAATGTTATCTAATCAGTCTGGCACTCAATGTGTGACATTTTGTGTGTTATCTTGCAATATCACGCGACTCGATATCACATCAGACTAATTATACCAAATTTCCGTTCGTTTCTCTGCAGGGAGGATGGGAGTTGAAAAATCCACAGCTGATGCAAACCGGATTTTTAATGTATGATGTAATGTGTTTTTTTCCTGCACCCTACTACTAGGTTCATCGTTAGCTATCCCACAGCTGAGTGCCCTACTGGTCATGACGTAACTACAGAAACAGGAAAACTTGCCGGTGAGCTGAGCCCCGCAGTAATCGGGCGTATCTTTACAATGGTTGAAAATGGTCTTCGAGATGCGCGAGCTATGCACACTATATTCAAAGTGGAATTCAAAAACGTAAGTTCTTAGGTTTGATCTTACTGTATAAATGAAGTAAACACAGAAAGCACATGCGCCACACCGCACACTTTACAGTCTGTTTCCTGCTGAGAGTTGCATGGCTGACAATATGCGGCCAGGGTCACTCACACCGGCTGCCAGTGAAAATAATACTGCGAGCCTGGCAAACAGCGATTGGCGAACCACTCCCAGTATCCCCACAACTCAATGCTGTCACGGTGGTGTGCATGCAGATGGGTGTTAAGTAGGTCATACAGTAGATCAACATAACCAAGACTGAGTACATGAACTCTTTACATAACCCATAGTAGGCATACACTCCTTCTATTGCACCGTGTTCCCTTTCTTAACTGCCGTTCCATGATTTTTTCTCCTTCACAGTAGAGGAGGAGCAGTCTACAGTCCATTTCAAACCTATAGACGCGTAGGGTTTTTGAAATAATTATTTCAAATTTGGCTGGAACTTTTCGAGTTTCTAAACGATTGGATAACAGACGCCCAATTTGGAAAAATTTATGCACAAAGTGATCACAGATTTTATTTGGTATAGATTCTGGCATAACGGTTTTTGCCTAGGTACGCGTCTATAGTTTTGAAATGAACTGTATCTATTGTCACTAATAGAATACCATACATGTACTTCTTTTCGTTGACTTCTCCATGTCGCAGGAAACTGGCCGTGCACATCATCCGGAATTAAAGGACATCCGGTCCCACAGCGCTCTGGCAGCGCACACGTTGCGCCAGTTCAGAGAAAGTCGTCTAAAAGTTGCACTTTTTAATTTTTCAAATTTGCCAGATTTTACAGTTTTCTCAAGATATCGCGAGACGAATACTGAATTGCGTCACCTTCGTCGTCCTTTGGTTTACGTCTCCCGTGAGTTCTTCGTCCCAGATCATTGTCGGAATCCAACTTAATAGTTGTTCTCTGCCCTAAGTTTTGTCCGTGGCGATAACAAATAACGAGAAGTTGAGTTCTCGCTCGTCGCTTGCATTTTCTTTATGTTGCTGATATTTTTATTTTTATTTTTTATGGTTGAACATGCTATAATTGTGCCGTTGATTTATACAAGGGTTTCGCTATTTCCTGCTTATTTAATCAGAAAGAGATATTAGCCAACAGTGCATCCTCCAATTTTGGCTTGTGCAAAAAATCCGACAGCGGTGATACCAACCGTTTCGTCAACACTGTATTTTTGACACATTTTGACGCACACGTGTCGGTGGACTTAGGATCGACAGACAGAATCGTTCAAGGGGTCCTAGTATTCTGCGATGTACCAGCCAGACCATTGTATCCGTAGACCACGAATTTACAAACAACACGAATCCCAACAGGTTGTTGGAGCTCCAAACACAAACCCTCGCAGATCAATGCATGTGGCTATATACTTGTGTGTACAATAGTAAATATCAAGCCAAATACAGTACTCAGGTGGGAAAGAAATATAAATAATTCACGCAGAGTCCGAGAGAGGATGACACTACAAACACAGCACCTGAGCCAATGCAGAATTGAAGTGAAAAAATGTCATCTGCGGATGACCAGAATAAGGTGCTACTGTTTACAGCACAACCGCCATGCCATAAGCTACAACACACACATGCCCATACCTTCATGCACGGTGGACGCATAGAGCAAAGAATATGCTTACCCACACACCCGTACATACATGCACACGGGAATTGACACGTGTTCATGCGGTTTTAAACAGACCCACACACGTCTGCATGACTGATTGTACATGTAAACGCACACATGCATGTAGGTGCACGAACATACACACCCATACCTGAACACACGCACATGCACTAAAGTATGGGAGCATGTGTACACGAAGCGTCACATGATTGCATTCACAAGTTTACACAACTTCACAAGCCAGCCAGGACATGAATGCATACTTGTAGCGGTGTGGTAGCTACTACAACAAATGTAGCATTGGCTAAATATTGCAATAAGGAGAGTGTTATGACAGTCATGCAAAGGTTCTGCTGTTATCAACGAAGTGGATGCTTCTCATGCTAAGTTCAAGATACATGATTGTACTCTTATTAGAAACATACTTCGAGCAGCTTGTATCCAATCGTAGGCATCACGAGTCAAGGTAGCAGCCAACAATCTGTAAGATTCACTGATATTGAGGATACGGACCAGGGTGGTGTACTGATCAAACTTGCAAGAACACCTTGTTGAGCTGGATGTTCCCCACCGGCACAGCCACCTCGTGACTCTACCATTCGTTGTCTCTGCTCTCCTGCCTCGTTGCCTTCATTTCATTGGTAGGGTTGTGTTTGACAAAAAACCCATTTGACTGCCTTCCAGCAGATGGCTTTCAAATGTAAGCAAACATCATACATCACTTCAAGCTAGGACCACCCCATTGAGAGAAATGAGGCAATCCACTGTTGGCAGCTCGAAGCGTTTGACCTTGTTGACCATGGTGATATAATAGGCATCAATAAACAGAGAGTGCAGTGTGCACACACCTCAGACCTCAGACCTGCCCATTGCGGAAGCGATGATAGCCAACAGCTATGTTAGATCTAGCAACTTGTGCTGGGATTACACCATTCAACAGCTTGCAAGGTTGATGAATTGACCGTCACTATTTTTAGCCTGGTATCCACCACACAGCTGATAGAAGTGACTTTTTTCTGGCCAGTGAATCCCTATTTTTCATTTTTTCATTTTTTCTACACACACACCACACCATATACACCACATACTCCGGCATACACTGGCTGTTGGTAACCACCCAGGAGAATCAGGCGCGTGCGCCGTATGGGTTCCTGGGTGCCCGGAACCCCCCTTTTTTCGCTCAAAATGCAGGATTTTGCTTCATTTTTTGAAAAATTTCCTGGGGGAGGATCCCCGGAACCCCCCCTCCCTTGAAGGGCACCGGCGCACGTGCCTGAGAATCAAAGAGAAGAAAGACGTGTGCGACCATAATCGAGAGGTACACACACACACACACACACACACACACATACCGTATATTCTCTATTACAAGCACAGGTCTCCATTACTAGCACAGTCTCTAATACTAGCACACTGTGAGCACCGTTTGAAACATTATAAGCACAGTCTCTATTATTAGCATGGTCTTGGTGGAAATCAATGCTGCATGCATGATCTCTAGCATGTATTTCTTCTTGCTCTGTATGGATGCATTGGTTGAAAAAATAAAAGCACGGTCTCCAATATAAGCGCGGTCTCCAATATAAGCACAGGGTAGAGGGGTGTTGAAAATATATAAGCACGGCGCTTGTAATAGAGAGTATACGGTACACAATACAATACAATATGCCCATCCGGAGATGATAGCACATACACACACACACATAAAAACACACACAGTGGCACACATACCAAGGAGCATGGCACCACTAGATTTTTATCATGTACAGTAACAAATATCACCGCTCAAGCATGTGTATGCATGGAGTACATGATTATGCCACAGGGAATTTTTGTATACAATGTCACACACAATGTAATTGCGCAGACCCTTCATCATTGGGCTATTGGCATTGGTCATGGGTTTCATATTCACGTCTTAACTATAAATTGACAAGTCAACATTATTATGCTCTTCTGCTTCATGCATTGTGTTCAAATACCAATATACAGGCAAATCATGTACCAAAGTTCCATACAGCTCCATCATTTTTGCCAATGCTGTTGATTGTACATTGTTCACAATCGCTGCAATCGCTGCCATTTCTCATAAGTAATATTGTCATGCAGTATAGTTACGAAATACACCGCCACGATGCCACAATACAAAGATCGCTACATTTTTTCAACAATATTGCGAAAAAATAAAAAATAAAAATTTCCATAATTTCGTGCCGTTGGTTTGTACACAATTCCTGGGCTATTTAAAATAACCTTACCCTGTCATGGCGATATCTCTGAGGAGTTGAATTCACCTAGTGTCCCTTGTGCAAAAAATTCCGTCGTGGTGCTGCCAGCTGCAAGGTAATGGCAGCCCAGAACGGGGTGAAAATCGGAAACGATAAATTCCTCGCCTCCCGTCCATCCAACTTCGTTGTTTGCATCAAGTACGATGTTTAGAAGACGAGTGGCACCCGACTAAGGACTGGCAACATATTTCTTGAAGAAGGAAGCCCTCATTTCACCGACTGGCCTCGAAGTAGGCAACAAATCGGCCAACAATTTACTGACCGGCGTCGTCATCTTTCCCTGCATGTATGGTTTCCGCGCAGAAAATGAAAATCGTCATGATCAAAGTCCATTGAGTACAAAGTCCACTGAGTCTGGAGTACAAAGTCCATTAGGTACAAAGTCCACCGAGCAGAAAACTGCTTGCTTTCTCAAAGAAACCGTGCATGCATGATGATCGATGAACTCGAACGTTGAAAATGCGAAAGAAAGGAAGGCGCCCACATGTACAACGCTGTACGTGCACATGTCACCTTCACATGTAGACATCAGGGAGTCGTCAAATATTTGACGACCCCCTGGGCCCTGGCCTGGTCCCTGGGTAGACCAGTAGACATCTACCTCCAACTGGTGAGTTTAGCTTGGTCGTTTGGCAATCACAGCCAGTTTGACTACGGATGTTGAGTTGGCAGTTTTGCTTTTGCTTCAAAGTAAAAATAGTTCACTGAGGTCCCTGCAGTCTATGTAACTTTGTTACTCTGAAGTACAGACCCAGCCACGGTTCGGGTTGGCAATGGCGGCAGCACCCCGTCGGCTGCCAAAGCCCTTTTCGAGCCTCGCGCTGCATCTTGGAATCATCATCATCGTGCTCACAATGCTCCTGCTTACTCAGAGCTGTGTTCATGTCCATGCGGATAGCAGCACTGCCAGCAGCACTGCCAGCAGCAGCAGCAGCACTAGTACTAGCCATAGAAATCATAACAGCAAAAAAGTTCCGCATAAGGCAAGTGTACAATATGTAGTTGCCACCTCTGGAGCAGAGCACACGCCTCAAACATCTGGAGCAGAGGACACCTCTCGAACATCTGGAGCAGAGCAGATGTCTCAGACATCTGGAGCAGAGGGTACGTCCCAAACTGCATCTAGCAACACCAGCAGCACTCATGCTGAAATAAGTGAGGAGGCTAGAGAACGCATCAGCAAGATGACGGATGAGTACGAAGTAGTGCATGTGGACATGGCACAGCACCTCCGTGCCGTTGAGCATGCCAGCAATCGTCGCCGCAGGCGAGATGCCACAGCACAGGGACAACATGATGATCAGTCTAGCAGTGAGCATGTCCACCATCCGCCAACCAGTAGCTTCCAAATACGCGCGTTTGGAAAGACGGTGACGCTAGACTTGAAGCAGAACGCTGAGCTAATCCCTGCCTCCTTTAGATACTTCACGTTCAATTCAGCCGTCGATGAGCGTCCCCTTATTACTCACGGAGCAGTCAATTGCTATTATCATGGTACAGTGCGAGGCTTGGAGGACATCGGTCATGCTCAGTCGACCGTTCACGAACACGAGCGACAGCAGCAGCGCACTAGTGCCGGTGTCGGTGGAGAGAGCAGCGGCGCTGCTGTGACATCTACATACGCCGTTATGAGCACATGCAACGGCTTGAGCGGATCATTTGGCTTTGATCAGTATACGGGCGGTGAAGAAGAGGATCCAGCCACAGCTAGCAGTAGCAGCAGCAGCAGCAATAATGAGCAGGGTAAAGCATACTCGGGGAGATATATGATCGAGCCGCTGGTCAGCCAGACAACTAAGCCCGGTACTTATCCGCACGCCGTCTTCAAAGAACCCGCACACAAGACGAGCAGAGAAGACCCATTGACCGAAGGCGGGTGTGCAACACTGCACCGGCGGAATGAATCGGCTGCAAAGAACACCGGCAAACCAACTACAGGCGAGAAGCGGCGGTGGGATTTTCACGACGAAGACGGGGGGCTGGCTGGTTCAGCTTCAGCAGTCAAGCGTGGGAAGAGAAATGGCGGTACCGGAGGAGCACGAGAGCCGCCACTGTATGTGGAGATTGCTGTGGTCTCAGACTACTCATTCACCAAGCCGCGGGGTGGTCTTAATATCACCGACACCGACAAGCTGGTGCACGAGATACTGATAACCGTAAGCCACGCCGATTGGTATTTCCAGAAAATCAATGTCCGCCTTGTCCTGGCCACTGCGTTCGTATTCAAAGCGCCCATTGCCTCTCTCTTCTTGCGTAAGGATCCAACGGGCTATAACACGTTGAAGCCTGTAGAGGCCTTGGACAAGAACATATTACAGCATCTTGCACATTACGATGCTGTTCATTTGTTCACCGCCGAATTGAAGGGATCTGTTGGCACCGCGACCCTTTCTTCAATGTGCCATAAGCGCTGGCGGGCAGTTGGGGCAGTAAAACTCCAATACCCTACTCAGGGCATCCTCCCAAATGTGTTTGTTCATGAAATTGGGCACAACATTGGTTTTGAACATGTAGAGTCTACCTGTAGGTGCGATGGGGAAGCGTGCAAGTACAATGCGATCATGAAGTGGCATGGTGGTGGTGAGTGGAGCGACTGCACGAAGGCGAGACTTCAATCGCTGCGCTTCCAGGGCCGGCTCAATTGCCTGCTGAACAAGCCGGAGGCGGCGCTGTCGAGACCCGTGTGTGGCAACGGCGTCGTGGAGAGAGACGAGGACTGCGACTGCGGGCCACAGGAGTACTGCAAGGATCACTGCTGCGACGCCGGAACGTGTCGTTTCAAGCCGTTCGCCCAGTGCAGCGCGGCCCACGCCTGCTGCGACGGCAACTGCACTCTGCTGAAGGTCGGCACTGTCTGCCGAGCGGCGGTCGAATTCTGCGACCTGCCCGACTTCTGCGACGGCGCGAATGTCACGTGTCCCAGAGACGACGTGAGGCAGTCTGGATTGCCGTGCGTGGCAGCCGAAGCACCTGGCACATGCCACGAGGGTTTCTGCAGGAGTGCAGAGCGCAAGTGCAAGGCCGTCGTGAACGCCACTACGTTCCCATCAGACGATTGCAACACGCTGAATACCCATGGCTTCCATTACGGCCATTGCCGTATGTTTGAAGGTGAGGGTACCGGTGTAGAGAGGTACACGTTTGCTGCCTGCAAGCCAAAGGATGCTGGCTGCGGAGTTCTTTTGTGTCTTTATCCTACGGACAATCGCACGTGCCACAATCGTTACGTCCCACCACGCCTTGACGGCATTGATCTATACTACGTTGACGACGGTAGCCCGTGCGGGCCCGATCTTCTCTGCTGGAACAGGTCGTGTGTGAACGCGTCGGCGTTGCGCGCCAACCTCTTGCAGTGCCCGCAGGCCAACGGCGCCGGCTGCTCGGGACACGGCGCATGCACGTCAGAGAACGTGTGCCGCTGTGACCTGGGCCGGTACGGCACAAACTGCGAGCACTCCGTCAAGAAACCTACCATTCCTAATGCCGTCAAGAAACCTACCATTCCTAATGCCGTCACCACACCGACAAAGTCTGAGGATACGTCCACACCAGTGAGAGGTTCAGCTCCCCACAGAGTGTGCACTCCCGGGAACGGCTGTCGCTGCAACCCCGGCTGGTCTGGCGCACGCTGCGAGCACTTCAACGTCAACAACGGTCCCGTGTCGGGCGCCGGCGGCTTGTCAGGCGGCGGCGTTGCTGGTCTCGTCATTGGGCTCTTGCTGGGAATGCTGCTCTGCGCCGCCATTGCCACTGTCGTTCTTAAGCGCAAAGCCGGAGGGGATGTCGCCGGTATTCAGTCTTCCCTGCGCCGCTTTTCTTCGCATCCCTTTCTCAGCGTTTCAAGCTACATACAGCGTGCTAGCGTAACATCTGATGACGTGGCTAATCAAACTGCAGCGTCCAATGCAGATTTGGCTGGCAAGGCGGAGCCTAGACAAGTAACAGGACCTGCCGAGTTGGTTATCGAGTCTCTGGTAAACACTGCAAACACTGTTGTCCATTACTGCAAGAGACAATTCGGTCTTGACCAACCACCATCTCAGCCCCAGCCGGCCCCAGCTCAGCCAACACGGCCAGCCCCAGCTCGACCTAATCAATCTCCACCGCGACCCGCTCAACCTCCATCGCGCCAACCTCCACCGCGACCTAATCATCCTCCCTCACGACCTAATCAACCTCCATCACAGCACAATCAAACTCCAACTGAACCTGAACAATCGGACTTGCACCATCAAGCTGTTCAGTGTCCAGATCTGCTTGTCTCGCCCAGCCCTAGTATTCTCCTCATCTCTAGTCCAATGGGTAGTGTTCAAATAGATATCGATGATGTAGCTGCCAACTGTTGATTGCAGCCTGTCTCATGCCCCTGCTGTCTAGTACCCCTCATTACCAACAATTCAAAGTTTGCTTCTCTTTCAGTTCCTCGCCCTCTGTCGATCTGTGTGTGTGTGTGTGCGTGTGTGTGTGTGTGTGCGTGTGTAGTGTCTATGTAGTGTGTGTGTGTGTGTGTGTGTGTGTGTGCGTGTGTGTGTGTGTGCGTGTGTAGTGTCTATGTAGTGTGTGTGTGTATGTGTGTGTGTGTGTGCGCGCGTATGTGCGTGTGTGTGTATTGTGTGTAGTGTGTGCGTGCGCGCGTGTGTGTAGTGTGTGTGTGTGTGTGTGCGTGTCAGCACCCCCCCCCCCCCCCCCCTCTAACTGTTGTTTCAGCGGTCAATAGCTGTTGATGCCTCTGCCCGTAGAACACGTTATTTTTTTTTATCAGCCTAACATTCTCCATTACATGGACCTTCTGCTCAGGTTCCACTTCTTCAATCTCTGTTTCTTGTTTTCTCCGAATGACTTATGTCAATATTTGTATCCACCCTCAAGCCCCTCTCACGCCTAAGAAACTTTTTTTTACCATTTTTTCCAGTTGTCACTATATGGGCAGGTGAGACCCCATGGAAGCGGAAAATGGGTGTTTCTTGACCCGTAGTATTTTTGTTTTTAAATATTCGTATCATACCTTTCAGCTACGTGTACGTTTGGTTCTTGACCCACAGGCCATAGTGTTTATTCATTTTTTATTATATTTTTTCAGCTATGATAATGCTTGGCTCCCGAATTGACCTAACCTCCGTTTTGACTGGCAACTACATGTACTCGACGTACACTGTACGTGCACTTGACGTACACTGTACATGTACTCGACGTACACTGTACATGTACTCGACGTACAGTGAGTGCGTTCGATTATGCACGCGAATCGATTCGCGCTATTCACATCACCCCATGTGAATAGAGTGAATGGATTCCGAATCGATTCCAGGACTCATGACATGAAATCGAACGACTTGAATGGACTTGAATCGATTCATGAATCGATTCAAGCGTGTAATCGAACGCACTCACTGTACAGTGTACATGTACCGTAAAGTATCGTTGATCCACCCCCTCTCTAATTTCTGCCTGTAGACTTCAGCGTATAATGATACAAGCGCGCGGTGTTGAACCGACGCATGCACTGTCGGTACATGACGTGCATCTACCAGATGTACATGTGCACGCCGGAGAAATTTGACCACATGAATACAGTCAGACCTCGCTTATCCGGTCCTCTTTTATCCGGATCCCTCGCCATCCGGAGGAAAATGGCTGGTTACGGATGTACAGCATATTACCTGATGCATCCAACGAAACCAGCGTTCGGTTATCCGGTTCCCTCGCCTATCCGGATTCTTTTGTGGAAAACAGATTTGTGCGGTTAAGCCAGGTGTGACTGTACAGTGGCGCCGAGCTGCAACTGGCGCATGGACGCGGTACGCTTGCGGTTCATGAGCCCCCAAACGCGCGCTCAGCCTTTCACAAAAAACAGCAATCCGAGTCGTATTTAGCGCGTGCGACACCTTCAAGTACTAATTTTTTTGACCCCGCCAGTCAAAGTGACTGGCATGTACGCTGATACGCGCCTGATACGCGCTGAAAATTCCAACATGTTGGAAGTTCCATTTCGGCGCGTTTCCGTACGCATGGCGCCCCAAAAGCCAGCAAAAATACGCACAAACACGTGGTTTCACGCGTACACGCGCCAGTTGTGAACACAGCTTTAGCGGTGTGTCGTGAGCGTGAGAGCGACCAGGGTGGCGCCAGGGAGCCCTACACTACAGTCGGCTACGCTTGCCCAGGTACAGTCAACTTCGCGTATAACGACACTCGGCGGGCGGGGCATCAGAATAGTGTCCTTATTCGCGAAGTCTCATTATTGTATTACAGTTGGATGGGACTTTGTTCTAGCTCTGTGCATGTGTCCTTATTCGCGTATTGTCGTTATATCCGCAGTCGATATTATTAGCGAAGTACATGTACTAGTTGACTGTCTGTACATTGACGTACATGGGTAGTCCCTAGGCGACGGACAGGCTGTAGCCACTGCACTGGCACAGGCCTGGGCTAGACTGTGCTTTCTTCCTGCAGAAACGACAGCGTTGGCTTGGGAACAGGTTGACGCTGGAAACGCGCGAGATCTGTGGCCTTGGTGACCAGGCCGACTGAGCGCGAAAACTACAGTCACAGTCGACTACACAGACAGTAGATCTAGTAGTACTACTACTGTACTAGACAGCGGATCCTTACTCATTGGCAGCGGATTTTTTTGGTTCGCTGTCACGATCACCGGTCCGTGCACGCGTGGTTAGCTCCAGTCTCGCACTCTCATTATCCAGGTGTCCCAGTATCTTGACTCGAGTCAAAATAAAAATTATATTTCCGATCGACTCTCTCATATGATCGAGACACCATTCGTTCTGGTCTACATGCTATTTCCTAGCGACGTGTACGCGCACGTGTCCTCAGTATCCTCCTGCAAATTCGCGAAAAGATAGCGTTTGTGCATTTAGGCACGGAGAGTTTCCATCCTCATGGGTTCAGCCGGGCGCTAATCCCCGCATCGCTAGCCAAACAATAGCCTGCTGCTCGAATGACCCAAATTTAAAACGAAGCACACCCCAGTATTATCGTGTTGCCGACGCCAGTTCACGAACAAGACGACGGCAAGTCCAGCGGCCTAAACACTTCGCCCGATGTGCTCTCGCTCCAACAAAAGCCAGCCTTTGAAAACCCAGACATATTAGTAGGTGGCCCCGTTATGGCTTCGCCAAGGACGCCCGCCTACCTACCACCAGAGATCGACGCTACAAAAGCTACACTGGCGTTCGGACTGCGTCAGATACCCAAGCTGGTAAGTCCTCGTGTTTCGCAGACGCCATGCGCCATGCACACACACGCACCACACACATGCACACGCACGTACACACACGCACGTACACACACACACGCACGCACGCACATACCCACACACACGCACGCACGCACATACCCACACACACACACGTACACACACGCACACACACATACACGTACAAACACACGTACACACACACACACCACACATGCACACGCATGTACACACACACACACACATACACACACACACACACACACACACACCACACACACATACATCCACCATCACCACGAGAGCTCTAGGACTGACAGTGCGGTTGCGTGTAAAAAAATATGCCATCCCGGCAGAATGTTGATGCAAATGCACTGAAATTAAAAAAAACTCTTGTTGAAAAATATAGGTACACTCGGACGTCTCTTATCCGGGCACCTTGGGACCGGGCACTGCCCGTATCTCAGATTTGCCCGTATCTCAGGATAACTCAGCTACTATGTATCGTATCATTTGTGAAGAAGTTTATTTTGAACGTATTGCACATGTTCAGGATACAAAAGGAACCGATTGATAAAAGTGTGTGAATTACATAGGTTGGCAATGAAAAATAAGCACTTCCACATACGGAAAAAAGTTCAAAACCCCCAAATTCGAAGCATTTGTGCTATAGGACCTCAAGCTGAAGGTGCCCGGTAGAGAGACGTGCCCGTATCTGAGGCGTCCGGATAAGAGGCGTTTGAGTGTACAGTGAAAGCAATCACGACCGCCACTCGGATAATAGGTGACCATCTGTCCGAGAAGACCATTGCAACCATCCCCTATGTTTTGTCCTTTTCCTCGTTTCTTTTTGTTCTCCACCTGTTTTCCAGTAGGGCTGTGTCAATAGTAAAACAAAAAAAAACAAAAAAAACCCAGGAGCAGTGGATACAGTCTGTGCAGCCTTGCCACCATTCCAAAGCAGGGCACCCATGTTAAACATGTATGCAAAGGCAATTGTCTTCCATGTAAATGTACACGAATGTTTTTGGTCCAAAGCAGGACGGTTGGACAGCCTGGGGGATGTACAGTCAACTTTGCGAATAACGACATTTCGCGGGGCATCAGAAAAGCGTCCTTATTCGCGAAGTGTCCTTATACCCGAAGTCCCATTTGAATGTATGTGAACCCATATTCTGTATAGTATGATAATTATGCATGTCAGAATGAAGCCCTTTTCATGCTCTATGCCAACGTGTACTTTATTTTTATATTACAATTGAAAGGAACTATAAAGTCAATATGGAAGGGAAATAGATTGAAAAATTAGGCTTTGGAGCCATCTACAGGGACATGTTCATGTATGCTGATTACTGTACAATCATATACAACTACAGTCCATTTCAAAACTATAGACGCGTACCTAGGCAAAAACCGTTATGCCAGCATCTATACCACATAAAATCTGTGATCACTTTGTGCATAAATTTTTCCAAATTGGGCGTCTGTTATCCAATCCTTTAGAAACTATTATGAGAGTAATTGTGGAGCAATCCTGAGCAATATTCCGAAAACTATTCTCAAAAGGTTCGAGCCAAATTTGAAATATTTCAAAAACCCTACGCGTCTATAGTTTTGAAATGCACTGTACATGTACATGTGCAATCATATTGTTAGATTGACAGCATGAAACAAGGTGGAGGAACACTGTGTTCGGAAACAGTGACCTTACTACCACCTTCCGCGGTTGGCAGAGCCCCGATCCCTGCGGACCATTTGAACTATAGGCATATGGGTATCGCACCCGGTTCTGACCCTCATTATGCTAGGGGGTTAGGAGACTACTCCTGATGTCGTCTTGTTTTCTTCGCTCAGCTCGTCTACTGTCAACAGTTTTTTTGTCATCACCATGACACTTGTTTCATGCTGTCAATCTAACACTATGATTGCGTGAACTATAACAAGGTTTATCTAATACTGGTTTTTAACCAGTGTTAGGTTATATCATGTACATGATTGTACTGTGAAAGCCGTATATATATTTTATTATATATAACGAAGTGCTAACTCTAACGAGTTAACGAGGAGAAATCTGTCGTTAAAATAGAAATCGTTATACAGAAATCGATACATAATTATACTGTCCTATTGAGCGTTGAGAATGAGTGAGAATCGTTACCTTTGGTACCCGTAAACTAGTCAATTTTGGGAAATCGTTATATATGCGCCTCGTTAGAATAATGGCTTTCGCAGTAGCTGTATTGATCACTCCAACAGCATGTACCGTACATGTATTTAGAAGCAAAATAAATAAATAAATAGAAAAACTAAAAAGCACCCCCCCCCCCCCCCCCCCCTGGCTGGATCTTCTTGCATGTGCGCCTTTACCCATCGCCATGGGTTCTGGCACTTCTGCATGACAGGTACTTGAAATAGCTGTCAAAAGCCCAGAAAGTCGTTATTCAAGCAGTGAATATGACCTCGGGGCACTAGAAGCATGTCGCTATTCGCGAATTGTCGCTATTCAGATAGTCGTTGTATCCGAAGTTAAATGAATACAGTTAGATGGGACTTTGCTCTGGGCATGGAAATTCGGTCGTTATTCGCGAATTGTCGTTATATCCGCAGTCGTTATTAGCGAAGTGACTGTACTAGTATTTCCAGTCAAACGACTCTGGAGAACAGACCACCTGATAGCAGAGACCACGTCTTGAAGGTACCTTGAGTGGTCGTCCTAGACAGGTGATGTGAGGACGCGCATGGGTTGTGGAGAGCACACGTACGCTTGCTATGTCTACGTGCACGCATTCATTCCGGTTGCGACCTGGCCTTTCCTATGGCATAAGTCCATTGCGCAATGATGTGATTTGTAGAATAAATACCCCACACAGCCACCTGGGCATGGTCGTCTGGGGTGTTGAACAGTGCATTGCTGATCCCAGTGTACTCACATAACACCCCACACACAGCCACCTGGGCATGGTCGTCTGGGGTGTTGAACAGTGCATTGCTGATCCCAGCGTACTCACATAACACCCCACACACAGCTACCTGGGCATGGTCGTCTGGGGTGTTGAACAGTGCATTACTGATCCCAGCGTACTCACATAACACCCCACACAGCCACCTGGGCATGGTCGTCTGGGGTGTTGAACAGTGCATTGCTGATCCCAGTGTACTCACATAACACCCCACACAGCCACACCTGGGCATGGTCGTCTGGGGTGTTGAACAGTGCATTACTGATCCCAGCGTACTCACATAACACCTCACACACAGCTACCTGGGCATGGTCGTCTGGGGGTGTTGAACAGTGCATTGCTGATCCCAGTGTACTCACATAACACCCCACACAGCCACCTGGGCATGGTCGTCTGGGGGTGTTGAACAGTGCATTGCTGATCCCAGTGTACTCACCTGTCCCCGGGGAAAATTGCGATTCCGCGGCCGCGTTTTTTTCCGCGTTTTTTGCGATATTTTAAAAGACCTTTTTTTCCGCGATTTTCCCGCGTTTTTGAACTTTTTTGTTGCACTACACGTACACACAGTGCACTGTTCGGTCAGCAACGTCTCATCGTGGCGACTTTTTACTCAAATATGACGAGTGCTTACACCAGAGACTTGTAACTGATTGATTTCACTACATACTCTCTGAAAATTGCCGCACATCAATATTATTCACCGCATATTTACCGCACATTTACCGCAAATTCACCGCAAATTATGCCATATTATGCCGCGTTTTTCCCCGCGTTTTTTGCGATTTTTTTCCGCAATTTTCCCCGGGGACAGACTCACATAACACCCCACACACAGCCACCTGGGCATGGTCGTCTGGGGGTGTTGAACAGTGCATTGCTGATCCCAGTGCACTCACATAACACCCCACACAGCCACCTGGGCATGGTCGTCTGGGGTGCTGAACAGTGCATTGCTGATCCCAGTGTACTCACATAACACCCCACACACAGCCACCTGGGCATGGTCGTCTGGGGTGTTGAACAGCGTATTGCTGATCCCAGCGTACTCACATAACACCCCACACACAGCCACCTGGGCATGGTCGTCTGGGGGTGTTGAACAGTGCATTGCTGATCCCAGTGCACTCACATAACACCCCACACAGCCAACTGGGCATGGTCGTCCGGGGGGGGGGGGGGGGGGGGTGTTGAACAGTGCATTGCTGATCCCAGTGTACTCACATGCATTACTCATACCTTCCATATTTGGCAATGCGCAATCTGCTTGTTCTGTTCGCTGCTGCACAGAGGGAAGAGTTGCAGTCCCCGCCGGATCTGGTGACACTGCAGCGAGCCCTTCGCTCTCTGCACGACATCAGCTTCAGCATTATGCGCGTCAACGCTCTTATCGACGCAGGTAAGAGGTGCTGTGTCGGCCACAGGTCCTGTGTGGCTAGGAGCTGCCCAAATGAAAATTGCTGTATGGAGCTATGAACTGTCACGAAGAACTCAGCCCCTACACCCGCAGGGCTTCTCTCTCTTCTCTCTCTCTGTCTCTCTCTCTCTCTCTCTCTCTCTCTCTCTCTCTCTCTCTCTCTCTCTCTCTTGCTCTCTGCCTCTCTCTCTCTCTCTCTCTGTCTCTCTCTCTCTCTCGCTCTCTCTCTCTCTCTCTCTCTCTCTCTCTCTCTCTCTCTCTCTCGCTCTCTCTTTCTCTCTCTCTCTCTCTCTCTCTCTCTCTCTCTCTCTCTCTCTCTCTCTCTCTCTTTCTCTCTCTCTTCTCTCTCTCTCTCTCTCTCTCTCTCTCTCTCTCTCTCTCTCTCTCTCTCTCTTTCTCTCTCTCTCTCTCTCTCTCTCACTCTCTCTCTCTCTCTCTCTCTCTCTCTCTCTCTCTCTCTCTCTCTCTCTCTCTCTCTCTCTCTTTCGCTCTCCTATGGTACAGCGGCACCACCTACCATCCAATGTACAGTATTCGTTTAGTAGTATATCGCTCTACACTCCGGTGCGTAGGGTACTGTTTCCGGCTGGCGCTGATTGTATTGATGATGATCCGTGTGTTGTGTGCAGAAGTTCCAGACGCGCTGATTCTCGCTGCTGAACCATAGCGACGACACTGTCAGAACGCTGGTCACTGCCATATTTGAAACGCTCTCGGGTACGTGCCCTTATACGGTAATGTAAACAGACCAATATTCGCATCACTAAATTCTCGCGATCTCTCAGAACCAGCGAGTTTACGATGACACATGTTCGCGGAGTACTATGGCCACACATACACATGCACGGTTGAAGTTTGATTTCACGATGGTTAATTTTCGCGTTGTGCTCTTCTCGCAAAATGTGCGCACTTAACACACTAGACAAAAAGCACCATTGGTCCTCTCTTTTTATTATTTTAAATTTTATCCTTGGCTTTCCATCCGAGTCTGACCCATGGAATCTCGCACTTTTGAAAAATGGCAACCATTACACTTTTAACACATCCTGCCAAGGCAACATGGTTGTACTTTCGGAGCAGATGGTCACATGACCAGAATTGTATTGGGTGGAATTGCAAGTGTGACAGCTGTTTTTTTTGGTGTGGACGGAAAACGCCTGCGGAATTTCTGGGCTAGCCATGGAAACGCTCACATGAACACCATCGGCTTCAAAAGTTCTTTTATGGGCAAAAACTAACAAAATGGATTAAAATACAATACAACACTGGAGAAGAAAACAGGAAAATGCATGTGTAAAATAAAGATTTTCAAATGCAAACCAAAAAAAACTTCAAATCAAAACTTTATAAAATCAATCGGCTTGCTTTCGTTCATGACCGGCCTTCTGTGTGTTTGTCTTGTTCTTCTCCAGTTCACGTGACGGCGAGGCAGGAGTTTTTGAAGGTTGGCACGGCCGCAATTATGATAACCAAGGTGGGTTGCGCCTTAGGAGCTGCATCTGCGCCTTGATCCTAGATGCCGGTTGCATTCGACCTGCAGCCGAGTCTGACGCAAACTGTAATTTATTTATTTGCGCGCGATCACATGTGTTATCAGCCCATCATGCATACGATGCATTTGGATTTGACATTAATTTTCTTTCTTCTTCTCAAATTGGGTGGTGGCGTCCCACGGAAGCGGAAAGGTGGTTCTAGACCAGGGAGTTGTACGACTCCTTGTTCTTGACCTGCCCGGTACGCGAACCCGTCGAATTTCTTCTTCTCAAATTGCTGTGAATCGTGCATGCAAAGAACAATCTCGTGAAGAAATTGTATACATGTACGGCAAACCCAAATGCATCCAAGCCGGCAGAGACTGACAGGCCTACAAAGCCTCCAGCCCAACCTTCCCCCCCCCCCCCCCCCCCCACCACACACACACACGGAGCAAACAAACACACGACACAGTAGCTGCGTTCGTTTCAGAGGGAGGCCCGGGAGGGTGTCCGGGTACGAAATGAACGATGTTCGTTTCAGGGACGACAGAACACTTTTGCGACGACCCTAACCTACTGAGTTCCACTTTACTTGCCCCTCCTGCCCACCAACTCCTCTCCTCTCCCCATGTCTTTGCCTGTTCTAGTTTGATGACTCGGTGAGCAGGGTGCGCACATCTGCCTACAACACCGTGCTCAACTTGTGCTCAAGTATCCCAGGTTAGAAATACCTCGGTATACGCGCAGGACGCGTTCAGTTGTGTGTGCATGTACACAGCACACACACTCACGTACAAACACACATGCACAAACACACTCACATACAAACATACATATACACACACACACACCACACACACACACGCACACACACACTAACAACCCTGCATATAAGCAGTGGTTACCAACAGTTCCTAGATCATCACAAGTGTCGCAGGCATGCTTGACACTATTATCCATGCACGATGTGAATGGCATTTCGGTATTTGAACAGTTTGCGGTGTGTCTTATTTGCTCACCTCCCACCACGAAAACGCCAATCTGTCTGTTGACTCTCAAACGAACCATGGACTACTTTGTTGCTGAGTTTTTAGGTGTAGCCTATATAAAAGGATGGATTATAAGTTTCACTGTGTCTGAATGCATGGTCCTGCTAACCTGCAGGCGTGCAAGCCATCATTGACTGCAGCATGGTGCCCATCCTTGTGACCAACTTGGCAGCAGAGTCCGAAGATATACAGGTATGGCCAGTGCATGCACCACACCCCCTTTCTCGATGTGTACCGTAGTTCCGCGCATATAAGCCCATGGGCCTATATCCGGATATAAGCCCACCTCCGTTTATAGGCCCATGGGCTAATAAACAGACCCAAACACCGTAGTACAGCATGTCAGTGCAGACTACATTACCAGTACCGGTACCTACAGTAGGCGGGCAGCCGCGCATGGACTTATACTTTTTCGCGTGCCAGCTGCCTTCAAAATTCGAATATAGGCCCAGGGCTAAAAAACGAACCATTATTACTGATATTTTCCCGGAAAATGCATTATTTCGTATATTACCGTATTTCCCCGTAAGTTAGTACGTACTAACTTTCGAACTTAGCAGCCACATGAGTACTAACTTTCGGGGGTGGTACTATCTTTCGGGGAGTACTTTTTTGTCGGGGGTAAATGACACGCAGTGGGAAGCCTGCGCAACTCTAGTGTCCGTGCATATGATGTATGTACTGTACGGTGTCTGTACATGTAGGACGGGTACGAACTTACTATCTTTCGGGGGGAACTGTCTTTCGGGGTGATAACCTGGGCAGTGGAAAGTGTATTTTTATAGGGGTACTAAGTCATTGGGGAGAACTAACTTACGGGGAAATACGGTAGCCCATGGGCTTATATGCGCGGAACTACGGTACGTGTGTGTGTGTGTATGTGTGTGAATATGTGCATGTGTGTGTGTGTGTGTGTGTGTGTGTGTGTGTGTGTGTGTGTGTGTGTTTGTGTGTGTGTTTGTGGTTCTGTGTAGTTCTCAGGATGTGTGACGGTGAAGTTCCTTTTTCCATCTTTTCGGTGATCTGCAGCCTTCTCTCCCTCTCAATCCCTGTCAATGGCGTCACCGGACAGTGTGTAGTACCACTGGGGGTCCGGGACTGTCCACTGGGGGAAAAATCGGATTTTTCGGCTAAAAGGGCATGTTTTGGTGCTCTTTTCAATGATTGCTTTTCTGGATGAAATAGGTGGACCATCCTGTTGGCCTAGATCAAAAGTGGTATGCCCAATGGGGTCATACTCCTCTGTGTGTGTGTGTGGGTGTCTCTCTCTCTCTCTCTCTCTCTCTCTCTCTCTCTCTCTCTCTCTCTCTTGCTCTTTCTCTCTCTCTCTCTCTCTCTCTCTCTCTCTCTCTCTCTCTCTCTCTCTCTCTCTCTCTCTCACTCTCTCACTCTCCAGCTAATCATCTTAGACATCCTGCACTGCTGTTCGCCTGTGAATGGCCAGCTGACGCTAAGTTGTGGTGGTCTTCAGACGGCCCTTTCACTCATGGGCAGCGGCTCTCTACCAGCATTGAGGGCCAAGGCCACAAGAACAGTCATGGAGCTGTGGTGAGAAGCTAGACTTGAATTAAAAAGGAAGCAACTCCCGCCTACGCTATGGGAATTTGAATAGTTCAGAGGCAAATGCAACAGACATCAAGTTTTAGGAGATTGATGCACTTCATTTTAGGAATTACCAACCTCATGGTTTAATTTCTGGACAAACGTGTGCAGACAACTGAGTTTGCTTTCAGGGAGTGTGTATCTTAATCTTTCTACGGTGTGAGGAGATTTAAGTGTGCTTTCTTGGCCTGTGTGTGTGTATGTGTGTCTGTCTGTCTCTCTGTCTGTCTGTGTACGTGTGTGCTGTGTACGTGTGTGCTGTGTACGTGTGTACATGCGGTGACATGCTCCCTCTAACCCTGTCGCGTGCAGCAACTCGGCCGAGGGCAAGGTGAAAGCATGTGACGAGGTCACGCTGATACCTCGCCTGGTTGAACTGCTCGGTGATAACGAGTCTGATGTACGCACAGCTGCAGCCGGTGCCCTCATGGTGTAAGCCGTGTGTTGTGTATGCAAGTTGTTATATTTCTACTACCTACCTGCCGATCATCCAGATTTGGCCGGGACCGTCCCGATATCTCACGGGTGGTACTAGGCACCCAAAAAGTGCATTTGTCTCATGCCTCAGCTAGATGTGTATACATTCTCATACCTCGGTCAGGCTTTGGCCCGATCTCTGGTTTGCAAATGTTGGCAGGTATGCTGCTACACGGATTCATAGTACAGTTGCGCTCACTGAAATCCGACCCAAAGTGCATATTTGGCGCCCTCTACTAGCACGGCCCTTGACGCCCTGGAAGTGGAATGAATGCGGCTGGACGTACACATGTACACATACAATGATGTAATCGGAACTGGTCCAGGCCAGGGCGCCAGCTTTGCACTCTGGGTGGGACTTCAGTGAGCGCAGCAGTGTGTAGTGCGCATGCTGGGATTGATTGGTGTTGCAGGGGAGTAGCAGCCGGTCCGGCCGGATCACTTTTCCTTTTTCGCCCAGAAGCGCCCGTAAAGCAGGGTTTTGTACCCTAGTTTCAAAATTGTCCCGGGGGACACCCCAGACCCCCTCCAACTGGACCACCTCCAACAGCGGTGCTACTACGCGCCTGTTTTGTTGTTGTTGCTTTACCTAATCAAGAACGTACCTGGACCGGTGGGTCTGTGGTTGCTTGTGAGTGCATGTAAAAGATGCAACTAACTGTTAGAGAACGTATGTTAATCCGCAAGAGGACAGAACATAACAATTAGCACATACCAGTAAGATTGCGGGTGGGGGGGGGGGGATGTTGGCATGGAAGGGAGGAGGGGCAGGGAGGGAGAAGGATGGACAAACAGAGGAACGGACGTTTTCGTCTAAATTCTCTCTTGGAAAACAAAAATCCGGTGAGACAAATATTATATAGATCTATCCATCAACTGAAAACTGAAAAGCTCAAACACAATCACCAGGAGATGTCTCCAGATCTTTTCCCCTTGACCCCTTTTTTACTTCCCTTCATTCTCATCCACCCTTCCAGGAAACTCCCTGGACAAGTAATAGTATCCATTTAAGTTTTGAGAATCCTTCAAATAAAGTCCGAATGAATGAATGAGCATATTATGATTGCGCTTGAGCTTTTCGGTTGAGAGACTTTTTCCACGGCATTTCCGTTTGTACTGAAGCTTTGCACGTCGTCAAGAGTCCATAATCCCCAGAGTGCGCAACTGGGATGGGGTTGTGGGGCGGCGTAGTCCGTGATGTACGTCATTTTTTGGGTCGGACTTGCGTCATCCCGTCGACACGGTACACCACGGACACACTTCCCCTACTCATGATGTCACACCATGACGTGCAACACGGATTTCGCCGTCCCAGATCTGATTGGTGAAGTTGCGCACTCTGGGGCATTGTGTACTCTTGACGTCGTGTATAGAACACTCTGAGCAGTGGTCAAGCAGTCGACTTCTTCTGTAAACCTTTTGTGTTTGTGTGCTGCAGAATAGTGGTGACGACAAGGGGCAAGTTCTGCGTGCTGGAAGCCGATGGTCTGGAGGCGCTGCTCAAGCTGACGGCAAGCAGTGAAGACCAGCACACGATACTGAACAGCGTCAAGGTAGGCGGACTCTAGAGGTTGCTGTAAGACATGTTATTAGAACGAGTCGCAAATTTAGCGATTATCCGAATTTCATAGGTTAACGGGAAGATACGTTAACGAGCGTGCAGTCTTCAGCCATATCCGCACATACAGTCAACTTCGCTAATAACGACTGCGGATATAACGACAATTCGCGAATAACGCCAGAATTACCGTGCCCAGAGCAAAGTCCCATCCAACTGTAATACATATAATGAGACTTCGGGTATAACAACACTTTGTGAATAACGGCACTTTTCTGATGCCCCGCCGAGTGTCGTTATAAGCGAAGTTGACTGTAACACATATGATGCATTGCCGGCTTTACTTGCAGCCTCAACACAACTTATTATAACGAAGAAAAGTCACCCGTTAAAAAGGTTAGACTTGCTTCCTCGTTATACTTAACATGTCGTACAGTATGCGAATAATTTCATGGTGTGGGTCAGCCGATTTTCTAATGGATGCTAAGTGTGCGGCATGAGTCGCTAGTGCAAGTACAGCGCTGTGCCGCGACTCCACCACCTCGTCAGAGCTTCTTTTAAATGGATCCTGCAAAATCGCACAACCTCTATACGGCTGTTTGTAGCGCAGGATCTACTGTTTTTTGCGAATGAACTAGGGGCACGATCGATTGGGTGAATCACGAGCAAGTGAGCGTTTGGCCGAATCCAGAGTAGGTGTACTTGGAGTGGAATCCGACCACACCGGCCCCCACACCGGGAGTGGCTGGAGTGGAAATGGACGTTGACGTTTTTTGACAGCTTTCACAGAATCTTTGTACGATATGCGTACATTTTGCGTACTACACCCTTGCTTTGTTCGATTGGGCCAGCGTTGCTCGGACCACACCGCCTGCTCGCACTCAATCCAGATTTGCCAATCGATGACATCCTAGGTCAGAATGTAATTGTTGGTTATTCCTGTTTTTCTGTTATGTGGTTATAGGCGTTGACATGTCTCGCAGAGGCTGCCCAGGGTAGAAAGCAGCTTCTCAACCATCTCGATCAGGTATGTACATATGGGTGTGCGTGTGTGTGTGTGCGCGCTCGTGTGTGTGCGCGTGTGTGTGTGTGTGTGTGTGTGTGTGTGTGTGTGTGTGTGTGTGTGTGTGTGTGTGTCCACTTACTGAGGTGTGGTGAGCCCATAAGTGGGATCATTTCAAGTCCACCCTAGTTTGGGGATTTCAGGGGGTGTCGGCCGTTGGGTGGTTCAATGGCCAATTGAGTCATCTTTCCAAGATTCCTTTTGAGTCTCTCTCCCCTCTCCCGGGTAGACCCACGTGACCAGTTTTGGCAGTGAGCAAGTACAAGTACAAGTGTGTGTGTGTGTGTGTGTGAGAGAGAGAGAGAGAGAGAGTGTGTGTGTGTGTGTGTGTGTGTAGTGTGTGTGCGTGTGTTGCGTACAACCCTGTATCTGTCATGCACAGGGTGGAAATGTGTGCGGGTTTGTCACGTGATGTGAAGTTCTGCCGTCGCAAACCCCATGCAGTAGAGCCGCGCGTCGAAGAACGTTGAGCCCAAGAACGTCCAGGCTGATATGCTAAGAACGCCATAGCCTAAAATTAAGAACGGCGGTGATACTGATAGTTTTCCAGCAGCTTGTGGAATATATACTTCGAAGTAATAGATCTTGTACGAATTGTTTCTAAGAACGTGCAATGGGAACGCCGTCAGATTGTGGAAAAATAAGAATGCCCCAGGCTTACCCCTTGGAAACAACGTTCTTGGACGCACGACTCTACTGTAGCTCGAGTTGCACCCTCTTGAGGGTTGCTGTAAGAGTGCTAATTTTAGCGACGGTGATATTTTTAGCGACTTTAGCGAAAGGAGTGTTTTCGCCAAAGTTGTGCCGCACCAATCGAAAATGTGCATATAATAAAGTACAGCAGGACAAGTCATCCTTCTTTTTAAAGTCTGAAACTCGGATCGCTAAAATACTTCATCGTGAATTGGTCCAGATTCAGAAAACGCTAACATGTTTACCCGCTACAATTAGCTGTTCTACAGTTCTACAGTACATACCCCCCCCCCCCCCAAGTGTGCAACTCCAACATACCCTGCTGTCTCGACAGAATATCAAGCCGACGTTATTTTCTTCTTGTTTTGATCCGTCTGCAGTTCACGCCGCTGAAACGTCACCCGAGCCGTGCGGTCGTCGAGGCAACCAACACGGCCATCAAAGTCATAACGTGGAAGCCATAGCGATGTCTCCATCCACAACGCACGTGTTCACGGTCGGACAGCTAGGCAAGTCATAATATGTCTACTCCTGCCTCTGCTATGAGCATAACACGACGACAGCTGCGCAAGTCGTAATATGTCTACTCCTGTCTCCACGAGAGGCGAGCTGCAGAGTGAAGATGTGCGAAGCCAACATACGGTATAGCGGCTACTGCATGCGGGCACGTGCACATACGCGTCTCGTACGGACAAACACGCCGTCGGAGTCGAAATAGTTATTACGCGTGTTTACCTTGCACGGGAGAAACCCGGTAATCCATGAACGTGTCCTGTTGCCAGACCTGCTGTGGTGTCGTAATATTTCAACTTTGCCCGTCTTGATATGTATTACATGTATGAGCATGTGTTTATTGACAGTTTAATGAAGTTGAACATAATTATGGTCATGCTGTTAACGACTCCTTGTTCTTGACCTGCCCGGTACACGAACCCGTCGAATTTTTTTGAATTTTTTTAAGTACATGTCCACCATCGTTTGCAGACGGTTTCAATTTTTTTGTGAGTATAATCTACTATCCGGACTTGCATGTACGCGTTCCAGGCGTCATGGGATTTTTGATCATTGTCTACTGATGAGATTTGTATTGTAACCGATGTGGTACTAACCAGTGTACAGTCAGACCTCGCTTACCCAGTCCTCTTTTATCCGGATCCCTCGCCATCCGGAAGAAAATCGTTGGTGACCGATTTACAGCATATGTCATGCACACCTCCAGTATGTGTGTTCGATTATCCGGTTCCCTCGCCTATCTGGATATTTTTCTGGAAAACGGATGTGTGCGATTATGCGAGGTCTGACTGTACCAGGGCAAGGAAACCCAGAGACTGAGAGCGGTGTGCAGCTTCAGACGTTTTCTGCATGGGTGTCTGTCGCTGAGTGAAATTCCTGAGATTGCATCAGATTTTGGTGTAGATACGAGTAATAATTATATCTGTCCCCTTGGAAAATCACGATTCCGCGGCCGCCACAAATTCCGCTGGTTTCCACGAATCTGGCATTTTATACCGTGGAAAAAATGCAATTTTCTTCCATTTTGCCTCGATTTTCAGTGAATTCGTGAGCCCACCCTGTACAAATTTTCATGCATGGTGTGTTCTGTGCGCTGCTACGTGTACTTCTTGGTGTACACGAAGTGCGTGGCTGTGAACTTTTGTCCCCAGGGCCGAACGTTGACATCGCACTGTTCTTCGCGCTTCGAAATTCCTTGCTATTCACGTTTTACTATCGTTGCAAGATACTGCAGTTTCCGCAAATTTACTATGCCTGGCCCACATTTTTCACTGTTTTCACCCGCAATTTCTTGCACATAATTCCGAATTTTTTCCCGCTATTTTCCAGGGGGACAGATATATGCAGTGCCAGTGGGCAATGACATGGTGCGTACAGTTGATGGTGCGGAATTCCCGGAAGGTCACGGTGCAGCAGCAGATCTCCTAGAATCCTGAGTTTGCTCACTACATTACCGTGGAGCGGTGAGACTCAAGCAGGACGATAGTGCCATCCTGACACTCAACACCATTCACACGTACTTAAGTATCACCCCTATACACGTTGTACACACCAGCCGTACACCGCTGGTCGGATCACGGACAAAGGGACATCTCCACTCAAGCCGGGACTAAGTACAGCAGTGTTCAATGAAATCCAGACGAGTCACTCAGGTACGCGCCGCCGGGCGTTGCGCAGCCCTAGACCTGCTAACACTGGGCTGTGAAATGGTGAAAGGCGCAAACTTGAAAACTTATACAGTGCATTGTACGACCGGATTTCATTGAGCAGCCCTTTGTAGTTAAACTCAGGGAGTCGTAAAATACCGACTCCCTGGTTAAACTGTACACCACAAAGACTCTTCTGGGCAATAATACACATGCACAAAGACAGTTATTCTTGGAAGAATCTAAAACAAGTTCTAAAGAATATAAAAACAAATTCGGTCACGAGACCGAGGGTTGGGCAGTGCCAGGCACATGAGCACCGGAAAAGTTAAAAAATGTTTGAAAACGAGAAGCATAGTAGACAGCGCGAGCGATGGAGTCGCAGCTGCAGGGGAAGGGCAAAAATTAATAGTATCATGAAAGAAGGGAAAATATCATCATGAAAGAAGGGAAAATATTATCATGAAAATAGGGGCGAAAATATCATGACGCTGCCAGGAGCATTCATATAACGGTTCCATTGTACGTGAGTTTTATAATCATGATTTGGGAAAGGTAAGAAATGATTATGAAGAGCATAAAATAGAAATCGCAGCAGGCGGCGGGTTTGGAGGGAAATCGAATAAGTTTTATCGAATAAGTCAAGGGAGGAGTATGGAAGAGTCGAAACTGGCGAGTCTGTGACGGTGAGTGCAGGTGATGAGCATGCATCAGAGAGGCACTGAAGTACAGCTGTCTGTACACTCGTACTGAGAGTGCGGATTGTGCACGCACACCGGTGACCATAGCCTACTCATGGCGGCCGACTGGTACAGTGCACGTGGTGAGTAGTAATGTACCGGTATTTTACTACTGGTGCAGTGCATGCAGTCAGTAGGGAGATCTGCTTTATTCATGATAAGTAGTAATGTACCGGTATTTTACCACTACAGCATGTGGACTATCTCCTGTACAATCATAACACTGCTCCCTGTTGTTGAAATCTACGATAATGCTGCGATGCAGGTGTACCGATACATACGGCGCTTATGCACACACACATGTGCATACACGCGCGCACGCACACACGCATATGTATGCAAGCATACATACACACACACCCTGCAACATACTCTGACGACGTGATTCACACACAACGCGGAGGCGGCGGGAACTCATCTTTCTAGCTTCTTCGGCGAGCCCAGACTCCGCGTCTCTCTCAGCCTCGGCTTGGGATGGTGGTAAACTGACGCGCTACGCTGTTTCGTGAAGGGACTCGCCGTCTCGAGGCTCGTCCTTGTTTTGGAGCTGGACGATGAGACATCATCACTCTTGGCCGCCATTGATGTGCAGGTGCCGCATGAGTTGTGTCGCATCAGCAGTGGTTTGTTGGACATGAT